>NC_051276.1:20930806-21266639 GCF_015220745.1 Sebastes umbrosus | reverse complement strand
ATGCGTTAAAATCCAGACTGACCGATGATTATTTAGTAAAAAAGAAACACAAAGACACATAGCTTGTTCTCGTGTCAGTGTATTTGTCTGGAGGGAGCTGGTAAGTGTTGGCTGTCAGTAGGAACCGGTTGGGCGGCGTACACAAGGCCGGGCCAGGTGTGGTTTGATGTCTTACACCTGTAGCCAACTTAACCTGACTGACTGTCCCACCTGTTGTCACATACAACACATCTGCCCAAATATTTACGCTTTAACCGACACCGGAGATGTGAAGAATCTGCTCTGAGACGATGACTGAAACCTCCACCATGGAAACTATTCGTTACTGTGACGTAACATTTTAGCATCACTGCCCTGTGAGTTATATTGTTCTACAAAGACCCCATTAGCTGGACAAACAAGTTGTGTTTGCTCTGTACTCCTGCTCCCTGGATCGGAAATAAAACAATGATTATGGAGGTTAAAAAATGGAAAGTCTAAGCTTCAGTTTGGAAGAACAGGGTAGGAATTTTAGTGTTTTTTTCTACACATTCCCCCAGCTTAATGGTAAGTAATTTGACATTTGAATTAATTTAAGAAAGTCATGTCACATATTCGGTGTCAAACTCTTTACAGTCTATGGTATTCATGCCATTAGCAAATACTTGTTATCTTCCCCAGTGAGGCTCTGCCAGGTCTGCACTGCAGCAATCCTTACTTGATTTGCCTTCAGTCTGTGAAACACATGCTCAGTTGGATAAAGGTCAGGTGACAGACTTGGCCGGTCAAGAACATTAAACTGTTGGGCCAGAAAAAAACAACTCTCTGGTTGCTTTGGTTTTTATGTGTGGGTTCACTGCCCTGCTGCATTGTCTTATTAAATTGGGAGCTTTTCAGGGTCTCGAAGACCCTGAAAGCTGAAAGTCAAAACTTTGCCCTCATCATCACGGTTTATTTTAATAGAAAAACAGAATCACTGTCCTGTTATGGACCTCTCTTGTACGTGTGGCATTTCCTCAGTGTGTTACATATAAAAACAACATCTCACATGCTCATAGGGGTTCGTAGGCTTCAATTATGGCTGTGTAAGTGTATTGTTCTTGCCTGCATTTCAGCTTTAGGCTTCCCACTAAATGAACAGGGCTGAAACAAGAGACAGCAAACAGACAAGACAACAAAATATGCGACGAGGCAAGCGCTCAGACCCTTTCCCCTGAATCACTGAGCGTGGTTCAAATTGAAAACAGACCTCTAAAGCACACCCTCCAAGTTCTCCACATGCTCCGCTCCACCCTCAGCAATCCCATTTCACATTTTCGCCTCTCTCGCCATCCCTTTTGAAATTGCATTCCCAAAACAAATGGAAAGTCGAGGTCAAATTGGACGAAAACAAATAACAGGAGGGAGGGTGAGAGGGGACAGCGTGCATCTGGACAAGCAGTCGCGTGCACACAGATTTGCAGTGGAAGCGGTTACATTTCACAAAGTATCATGTATCAGTATGTCATCTGGGAATCATGCTTTTAAATGTTGTCACATCTACACAGTGTCTGCATCTATAAGATGAATGTGTTTCCATACCCAGAGCTGGCACAGAGCTACAATGATAAAGATCTAGTCATAGCGCATGAGCGTAGCCAAAACATATCAAAGCTCACAACCACAAGCAAATTCCAACCACATTTCTCAAAGCGTCTTTCTTGCAGTACAACACCTAAACCAAAGTCCTGATAAAAGAAATCCAAATGACAAAACTCAAAATGACAAGACTCACCTCAAACAGAAAGAAAGAGGGAACAAAGAAAGGGAGCTGAACTATTCTTTCCAGTGCTGACCATATATTTCTAACACTGCTGTAGCAACTCAGAACATACAAGAGAAAAAACAATATTAGATGCCGAACACACACACCTCTATCTGAACCAGACCAGACAGAAAAACAAGAACTGGCTGAAAGGTGTGCCTCTGGGCTGAAACTCATTGGATGTGCGACATGAAGGGGTGGGTAGATGGGTGTCACTGAGCCTGTGATTGGCTGGGGAGGAGCAGGGAGAGGCTTGGTGTGCAGGCCGGGGGCTCCAGACTGGGGGCCAATCAGGGGGAGAAGTCAAATCTGACTTTTTTGGGAATATGTGGTGTTTGGATTAAGACTGCAGTTGCTGACACGTCATATCACTAGCCGTGGTTACCCAGGGGGGGACTGGGGCCAAAGTCAACCATCCTGCACTGTGAAAACACAGGCAACAGGCTCTCCAATAGAGAGAGTGGACACTGAGGATTGTGTGAGAGACTAAAAGAAGACTTTCATTTCTGCTGAGACAAAAAAATCTTTGCTGAGTGGAAGTGAATCCTGAAAATGTTCAGAGGGAAGCACCTGCACGCTATGAACTGAGTCAAATTACAGCTGCATCACCTCGTCAGATGGGGCGAAGCAGGAAAAAGCAAACTGCAGTGCAGGTGGTGGACACAATATAGTGTTTCCCAAAGGCTGACAGTTCATTTGTAGTTGTCAACGCAGAGTGCAGCTGCAAACAGCTCAAAGCACCAACAGTCAGCTGCAGCACAAGCTGTCTAACAATTGAACACTAAATGAATGTGTTGGTTTGACAGACTTATCAGTCCACTTGCACTTTTAACTGCCTTTCCACACAGACTTCCACAATGAAGACGCAATAATTACAAATATACAAAGGAATGTTTCTAGCAGAAACTGAATTCCAAATATGGGTGAAACTGCAATAACCTAACCACTGAAATAACCTCATGTAATCCAACACAATATCCCTGCAATAAATATTACTTTTGTCAGGCTTATAGTGACCTTTTTTTTTTAATTTATAATTTTTAAAACAAACAAAGACTGTGACTGCAGTGTTCCAACAAAAGCAAACAAACAAACAAAGAAATAAGAAAAAAAGAACAAAAGACGGGAGGTTGGTGGTGGCGGGTGTACAGAATATTACCACAAAGATTCAATAATACAGAATCTGTTCAAGCTTTTTCAAGATATAATAAAGTTCCAGGGATAATCAAATCCATCAGGCCTATCATCATCTTGGAAAATTAGAGCAGTCATAAAGTCATTGCGCCAGTTCTACATGCTGAAACAGTTTAGTTTACATTGTTTCCAGTTCATTAAAATATCGACTTGGCTGCTAGGAAGGCCAGTGCTATAATACTGTGTGCTATAATACTGTGTACAAGTTTTGTTGTTCAATGGCCATTTCCACGCATAGATTACAAGTTATCGGACAGGGTTTGATATCTACATGAAGAAAACATGACAAGTTTTCAGTAATCGCCAACAAAAACTGCTTAACAAGAGGACAGTACCATCACAAATGCATCAGCGTACCATCTATTTCACATCCAAGTTCAGCACAATTTGGATATTGTGTGATCAATTTTCTTCAAAGTGCAGTGTATAATATAAGCCCAATGTATTATCTTCATTTGCAAAATCTTTTGTCTGACACAATTTTATGTTTTAGTATTATTTTTAAGTGAGCATTTTATGTTGAAACAGTGTCACAGCTATTGATTTAGGTGTAAGTAGATACCATTGTACCTACTGGCCTATAGATGGCGCTGAATGACTGCCTATGCATTATACACACTCTTGTTAGACGGGACATCATCCTGCTACTGTTAATATGTGGAAGGCTTTACACTTCAATCTCTGAAGAGGAACTAGTTTCATGGGCTAAAATGGAGTTAAATGGTCTGCATGTTGTGGACTGTAAAAGCATCTAGTTGTTCATATTCAAGTATATAAATAAAGTACAGTGTGTCCACTTTTCCAACAGATGCAGTACAAGCATTGACTTGGAATAGCTGCTGTATGTCTGGTTAGATTTGCAGGATTGTATCATAACTTCATGTTTCATTGCAAAAAAAGATGCAACTAAAGGATGAGAGATGTGTGTCCATAGCAGTCAGTGTAATACACATAGCTTTTGCAGTGAACTATGGTGTTTTATCATGTTTTATTGGTGGTATTTACCTGCGACGAGGGGACATGGGTACGTCCCGGTCGATGGGGCTATGGGGTGAGTAGCGTCCTGGTGGGGTCGGAGTTCTGCTGGACACGGAGTTATTTCTGTAGTCTGAAGGGGAGAACTCCTGTGGAGGAAGAGAGAGAGGTGTGGGTGAGCATGAAAGTCAAACGTCCTGCAGCAGCTGAAAAACCAAGTTTGCCGTTCAGAGTTGAGGAATCTATGTGTGCAAGTGCTTAGACCATGATGCAATGTTACTGTAAAAGAGTCACAAAAAAAAAACTACAGTATGTTCAGTGCAGAGAGGCAGGATATCAGCAGCAGTGTTACTGCTCCTCCAAGCAGCGTATTGGCACTGAACAAATGTAGCGTCCTTGTTTCAGGAAGCTCTAAATCTGAGGAGACTGTACTGTATGACAAGTCGGAATAAAACAAATTTTAGACACACCATCGTGTAGGATATATTCAGTCGAGATCAAAACAGGAGGGATTTATCAGTAGCTCAAACTAGCTCCAGATGGAGAAACCCCACATACAGATTCACTTCATTGTCATCACAGATTTGACTGAAACCCAGAGACATTCTTTCAGTGCAGAATGAGCAATATACTTTGTCATTGTGTGATTGTATTTGGTGCCCTGAGCTCTCAAAGTTTCGATTGCATGAGTCACGCCCCACATTCCTGTACTGATCAGTTTCAACAATCACAGCAACCCACATCCACATTTTTCTATCTTGATTACCATTTACACATCATAGCTGTACTTCAGCCCCTCAGCTGATAGATGATAGATTGTGTGGCAACAGATGTTTGGCACAGACTCCTGCGCTGGTCTGATGGGAAAGACAGAGCCGGCATGTACTTCAATGGCTTCCAGATGCCGTGCAAAATCTCACAATTATTCATGGTAGCTATAAACAGTGTCTATCGTCACGACATGAGAGAGGGCATTCCACGCCGCAAGAACTGAACACTTACAGTGCTGTACAAACAATAGTGTAATTCAGGAAGCAAACTGTGAGCAACATCTTAGTTATGAAGTGAATAATGTTTGACTTTTGACAGAAGAGGGCGCTACGTACCTACTGTACATGAGAAGCTTATAAACTAAGGTCTCAGCAGATGTGCCAACGACATTTTTTATTGTAGCTGTTCTTAGCAGAAACCAAAGGCTGCAGGCAAAGGTTGATTTATCTGAGTTTAATTATGTCATAAGTGTGTTGGAGTCAACCACTAGTGAAAGTGACCTCAGGCACATGTTCACACTAAACACCCAGCACACCTGGACTAAGTCTGCACAGCACATAACTCAACCCAGACACTTTTACTGTCAGGAATTCCAATAAGCTAATTGTTTTTAGACCACAACACTGTCTGGCATCTAACGGTGTCCACCTGCAATACTGACCACGTACTGATAACAGGAAGCAAACAATAATCAAACAAACAAAATGACTTGAAAAAAAACGAGGAAGTCGCCAAACACTTTCACAACTTCCAGTTTGCTAGGAAACAAAGCCATTACTTTATTTTAGTTCTGTGCACAGTCCAGGAAAACGTTATAATCAAGCAGCCCACAGACAACTCAATGAGTACAGCTTTCACAAAGAGTTTTTCTCCCTCGGCCGTCACCATCTGGCATCAGTGTTACACAGGCTCCGTCCAAAAAGGAAAGAAACGTCTCAACCCGGGTTTTTCAACTGGTACATGTCTAAGAGACTCAAGTTGGAGCTGATGCTGGAGCTCAATGCTGACACAGTGGCACTGATGGAGTCAAAGATGTGTGTGTCCAATGCCAGCAGCACCCGCTTCCAATTCAGAAACTCTTTGAACAATGTCTCTGTTCTCAATTGAGTCCAATTTTCCTCTTCTTTTTCCTTTAGTGAGTGGGCAGATTAGAGGTGCGTGCCAGGAAGCCTTTACCAGAAATGATCATTGGGACGTCTCCCTGTGATTCTTCCCAGGATAAACCCTGCATAATAACTGCAGGCTCATAACATCACATATTCCATATCATCAGAGCGGAGACGTCCTCTCCTGCTGTGAACCAATCTCAAGGGCATATATACCTGATAGACATGCATGCTTTGGGGATTCTTTCAGGAAGACCTAGTGAAGCCACGCAGTATGTGCATGTGAATCCACACTAATGCAAACCAAGCCTGTGTTATATAAGTGTCTGGCTACTGAATGTAGATCTTCATGCTCTACAAACAGCGGAAGAATTACGGATGAAATCACAACTCTGATCTATGAGACTCAAGAGGAATGCAATGAAGTAAAGAAAAACAAAAGGGAAGAGGGAGAAAAAGAAACAAGCCCTCCACTGTGACAGCCAGTATGCAGCTGTGATTGAGCTTGACCTTAGAAAGTTCAAAAAAACTCCCCTCCACCCCCCCATCAACGTCATCCACTCTACAGTCTCCGATGCCAGCCTTTTATAGCAGTAACCATGGCACGGCTGGCAATGGCCTTAAACTGGGCTCGCCAACACATCTTTGTTCATCACCGTTCCATTGTAAGCCAACGAACCATTACACATGGCTGATCTCAGAGCTACAATGCATTTGGTAAACTGCACCATGGCAGTGCCAACAGTGCCCCCATGTCTCATGCATCAATAAACTTAGGGAGGGGCACACAGGCGAGTCAAGGGAAGCCTATTATTTTGTCTCGTTTCAGAGAGGGGAGGGACCACTGGTGAAAATCATCAGCCAATTCTTCCTGGTTCCTGTGGCTGGCGAGAGGAGGAAGCTCTGATTAAAGCCGCGCTGAACTGTAATCAGCACCTCACAGTCAACATAGCCGGGATCATGAGGGCACGTCACTGGTATGCTGCTGGTCTTTAGCTGCATATACAATAACATTATCTCACCTAAAAGTCTGCCACTTAAAGTGTTGTGTTTAAATGTGTGAGGTCATGCGTGAGTACATTCAAACACTCAATCAGCTTCCTATTATGAGCGATGGGGTCCTTTACAAACACACTATTTTATGCCAAAGCTAGAACAGTTTTTAATATGTCACATGAGAGAATTCTGTATTTCTGTTTTTGTCTGATTTTTTTGGGCTTCAGTTGGAAAAAGGTTACCTATTTCCATGCACTAATCTGGATTTAGCGACATTTGAATCCAAATCTGATGACAGTTGATGGTGGTTTGTTAATGTTACCAGGCTACTGTCAATTAAATCTGATCAAAGTTTTTGAGTGTTAAACTCTTAATAAATAAATAATACCTATGGATGGCTTATTGCTTATTTAGTGATGTATATTTATTATTATAAAGAAATACTTCATATTTAAAATCAAGTTTTCAGGGGCTTTAATGTTGAAATGTCTATTTTTCTCCATGATTTGTACGTCCCTCTGCAGTGGCAAGACATCTGCAGCAAAGATGGTAGACAAGTTGTGGAAGGTTGAATTGAAGCCTGCTGTTTATTTGAATCATCCATCCGTCCATTTTGTAAAACCGCTTTATCCCTGGCATGGGCGAGGAGGCTGGAGCCTATCCCATCATGCATTGGGAGAGAGACAGGGTACACCCTCATGTGTCAGCAAAATGTGACATTAAAGTTACTACAAGGAACTTTAATTTTGTGTTGCTTATGGCGGTCCCTGTGGACATAAGTGGTAGTGTTTCCGAGCACCAGTTACCGAGTCCTTTAAGAAAACCTCTCATTTTACTGCAGCAGGGTCTGACAGTCTGCTCCGTGCAATCCTGGTTCTAGTTCTCCTGTGGCTCCCTTCCCTCCATCGGGCCCAGCAATACGGCCTGGGCCTCCAGCAGTGCGGTGTCAGCTCCCAGCGGGGACCGGCGGAGCAGCAAGGTGAAGCTTCTGGCCATAGGAGGAGCTGCTGCTACCGAGTGCGGAGCTCGCCTCCTCCTGCCAGAGCTCCGACTGCAGGTCGAAAGCAGTAGCGAAGCCAGGTCTGAGCTGAAGGAGTTTCTGGTGAACCTGCGTGCTAATTTCGCGGGGAATCAAACCCGTTGACAGGCATCAAGAATAATCATATAGAAATAGCCAATATTATCGCTGATCAAATACAGGCATCAGTATTAAATTTAGACTTTTTCATAACCAGTTAAAAGTTCCTTGTCGTAACTTTAATGAGATTCAGCTTGATTTCAACATGAAAAAAAACAAACGCGGGCTTTCCCTGTTAACGCACTTTATTGGTATTGTCAACCAAGACAGGTGTGACCTGATGAGCCACAGCAGCCACATTTCTCAAAGCAGAAAATAAAAGGGAGTCTCTAACCCCAATAATTGTGCCAATTTGTGCGTTTTACATCTCTCTACCAAACAGTTTTTATCGGCGATTGATTGATTTATTAATAACCTTGGGGATACCAGCCTTAAAAAACAGCTTTTATATAATTTTTAAAAAGTCCTGTGTCGCCCTAAAAACTGGCATATGGTCAGGAAGAGGCGGGAAATGGCAGCTAAGCTGTCAGAGAATCACTTTATCACAAGAACAAGCCTCTGTCTGATTGGCCACTTAAAGACACAAACAAACAGGAAATGGCAAACTGAAGCGAGGGCAGCTGTTTCAGATCAAGGCCCACGGGAGACGTCGGGGACAGTGCCAGTGGAGGAGCCTTCAGTCTGGCTCCAAGCAAGCCACTCTGCATCATCATCATTACCACCCTGCAGCTTCAATTACAGGGCACGGGCCAGCAGCGCACAGGGCCGATGCCTTTGGGGAGCTTTTATTTTGGGAAGCTCGACGCTGCTGTAAGAAAGTGCTATAACTGCTCATTCACTGTCTCCACCACAGACATGACTGCTGTACTACAATGAGGCGGGGGACAGCTAGCAGACATCCTGGGCTGGGTAATAATCAGAGCTGTGTACAGTGTTTCCTATCCAGCGGCGTGCATTGGTGGAGGTCCTGAGCAAAGACCCGAGGCGGACAGTAACCTACTCGTTATTCACTGTCACTGATGGACCCTGCCTTGTAATTACGTCTGAGCAATGGTGCATCACTGTGTCCACGTTCTGTAACTAATAAAACACAATCGTTTTATATCAAAATTCATGTCATTAACATTCTTTAGCTTTTTTTATTGCCTCACATCCCACTGCAGCTGCTTTATGGGAAAAAAGTGACCTAATGATATGACAAAACCAGTGGACTGACTACAGCTCCTATAGAGGCTGCTTCAGGTTATAAGCCCATTTCCTCTATTCTACATTTACACGTGTTTAAGTCCAACATTTATTATATGCAAGATGTAACAAGGATCTAGTTTTCTAACTTTAGGGCATGTTTGGTATTTCAAAATTAGGATGTAATATACTCTTTCTATATAGTACCCAGTCCATACTGCAAGCTGTAGAAGTCGAGCTCAATCTTCTCAATCCTCTATAATGCCTTCTACATATAAATTCTTGGCCCCGGCTTACACTGTACAGCATTCAATAACATGGAAGAAAATGACAGATCTTTGCGATGCCAGTGCTATAATACCTCCCCCTCTCTCCATTCGCTCGCCACGGCCACACACCATCAGACCGCTCCAGATATGAACCATATGTACAAGATTAGAGGCCAAATGAGCAGCAGAGATGAAGACAACAGGATGACTGTGAGTATACAGTAACGTCAGCTAAAACAGAGCTGCATTTAGTTCTCTGCCTTCCTGCCAGTGAGACTACAATTTCCATGTTTTAATTTCTACTCATCATCGGTGCAAACGGTGACACTATCGGTCACAGTTGATGAGCTTACAAGTGGACACTAGAGGAAATATTTGGAGGAAAGTTTTCCTGCGCTCTAATGTCCATGATACCTGCAGCTCAGCTCATGATAAATGTGGATGAACCTGATCTTGAGTGTATTGTAATGATACGGTGAATACTTTGAGACGTCTGAGAGAAGCCAAAGCCGTCTCATGTGATCATAGTGTAGGTGGTCTGAGACAGCCACTCACACACTGCCACCAAAAGTCAAAGACACAATGAGGAATGAATAAGAGTGTTGAGCGTTTATTTATCCACGAAGGGCGCTACAGGCAACACATTTTTCATCCCTATTAAATTCCCCACAAGGCTCCGACTGGAGCAGCATATCAAGCTCATTAGACATCTGGAGTTCATTATGGTTGGACTCAAATCGCTGGACTTCATGATACTTTTAATTTATGGTCGCCAGGATGTCTCTTCTCATATGTATAAAAAAAAGGAGAGTCAGTAACAATCAAAAGAAGCTGAATCCAAACCAAAACTGTCATAATGAGCTGGGAGGTTGAGATATGCAATTTTTAACAGCTCATCATTGAAAATCCCTCCATAAAAGGTGATAGTCTAATTACTGCATTTGTGTTGCCGTCAGGCTCATTAACCATTAGAGCTCAGAAACCAGCTGGTATGTCTCACTCTGGTTTCAGAGATAAAGTAACTCTACTGTATAAAATAGTACTATGACATTTAATGCAATACAGTATGATGGAGTGCAGCCTAATACTCATATTGCTACAGGAATTTCCATGACTGGCTAAAACATAAATCTAAAATGTCAGCAAGACATGCTTTTATGGTGTCTCAGTGTAGCAGAATTATTCTTCAGTGTTCATTTTACCAGCTTAACAATTATGATTTATGACCAACAAATGAAGCCTTATATTGGTAACCATTACCCTGACACGAAGGTGTTGTCCTGTGTAAAACTAGAGGAATATACAGTATGCTGACAGGTCGTTTTTTGCTGGCACGAATACACTGAGGGTCAGTTATATACGTCGTTACCTTGACAACAACTTTTGGAATGTTGACATACCGCTCAACCACCTTCGTAAACACTACCAACTAGTGAAAAGGCCCATCTCTCCTGGCCAACATTTCCCCATAAAACCTGCAGGGCCGAGTGTCCCCATGAGTGCGCCCGGGGGCCTGGAAAGCACGGGGAATCAAAAGTGCCCCAGTTTGCTTTTCCACTCCGGGGGAAAGAAAAACAGGCGTGCTGATCAATCAGCGGGGATGAGGAGAGGCATGCTGCCCGGGCAGTGGCCACAATGGACCCCAAGCTTAAAGGCTACGAATCCACGTGAAAAGGCCTCACACTGTCCAGTCACAGAGCTCACTGTGCAGAGGACGAGAAGAAGAAAACATCCCTCCGCCGGGGCCACGGCCAGCGCCGCTCCCCCGACGCTGGCTTGGCTTAGCACAGCATCGGCCTGCCAAACAAAACAACAGCCCCGCTCATGTCAGACCTGAAATAGTACATCATTCCAAGCCATCATCGTCAGGGAGGAGATATGCATGTCTGTGTTTAGTGCTAGAAGCCACTCACAGGTGAGGTGCATTTACAAGTCTCCAGCCCTGAAGATGAAGACTTTCTAATGACTTCAGTCTTCAACCAGCAGTGCGTGCAATATAAAATTCTACTTTTTGACTCAATTTAAAAACATAAACTTTTAGTTCTATTCCTGCATGCCAAGTCCCATTTCTGCTCCAAAGCGATGACCGCAGCTTTGCACTCCAATCCACCACAACCTCCAGAATAGAGCAGGACAACGCCAGTACTGGCTGGCCCGCTGCAAGGAGGAGAGTAGTGGACAGACTAATGTATATGGGATTGAGGATGTATGGACGGATGCTTACTCTGCCCTCTCTGGATAAAGAGCTTAGTGAGACATCACCCGCCAAGGCCACTGCACCCAATTTAGCATAAAGGGGAAAAGTTTGGTCTGCACGGGTGTCACCCTGCAGGAGCTGGCCATCCTACACTAAGGAGGGATATTTATAAAGCAACCAATCTATCCCAGCACAGGATCAGGCAGCCCGCTAAGGCAACCCTCAGGAACCTCAAAGTGCAGTAACGGCAAACCCAGACACGGAGCCTGGTCCTAATGGCCCAGTGACGGGTCATGTCTCATGAAAAGCAGTTTGGTTTTGGCACCATTCATCGCAACAGAGATCCTGTTGCGGTCATTCCTTGATGATATAAACAGATGCTCTGAATCATGACGGTGGCCGGCCAGTTAAGATACAATCTCATGCCGGGCCTCCAGGAATCTGGGATGGCTTCGCTCCTTTTGTCATGGTGGTGAGCTAGTAGATATTAAAGTCCATGAACACAGCCAGCCACAGCATGGCATGACAGAACTACATGTTACGAAGCTACACCTACAGAAATAACGTGCATCAAACATGCACAATGCCTTCCAATGGGCAACCTCCATGACTGAAAAGTGAGGCCAATGAGGAAGTGCCTTAGACTTGTATTCTTTCTAATCGCCAGCAAGGGGCGAGTCATCTGGTTGCAAAAAGAAGTCCGATTGTATAGAAGTCTGTGAGAAAATGAGTCTACTTCTCACTTGATTTATTACCTTGGTAAACATTGTAAACATGAGTTTATGGTCTCAATTGCTAGTTTCAAGTCTTCTTCAACTCAGCATGTTCTTTAGTAAATTATGTTCCCATTTAGAGTCAAATAGACCATAAAGCAGGGTAAGCTTTAGGGCGTGGCTACCTTGTGATACCACGGCAGTGTACGGTCTGGGATTTGTCCGTGTTTTCGTCTTATAACTTTAACCCTTTCACTGTGTGTTTTCAGTTCATTAAAGTTAATTATAACCTTTTTGTTTGTCTTAAAATGTCTTATTCAGCATTCAGTTGTACTTAGCTCCACCTTCTCGTGTCACTTCTGGTTGCAAAAAAACAACATGGCGACGGCCAAAATGCTGAACTCGAGGCTTCAAAACGATGCACAAACCAATGGGTGACTATGTCCACTTCTTTTATACAGTCTATAATTTCCTACTGGGGTTTTCAACACATGTCAATAGCCATGCATTTTAAATCTCTACAGTTTTCTTTGCATTTGTGCATTCAAGTCAAGTGCTTTTGTATATGAAATGCATGACTAGCATTTTTAAACATGCAATTCTAATTTTTATATTGTCACATGTGTTCTGTGTGGCGCTGCAGGCAGCGTTGGACTGTGTTTGAGCAGGAGGTGTGATGGCTTAAGTACAGTTTGGGAATGTCAGCGGGCTTCCTGATGTCCACTCCGCTCCACCCCGATTCCCCCGTCTCCTCCAGCTCCCATCACACAACGACAGGCCTTGTGACGCGAGGGGAAAAAGCAGCGCCAGCCTTCCACGGCCTCTGCCATCACAGCCACTATTGTACACAGGCTTTTTCTCAGGATATCCAACACCCTGGAAAATGGGGGATCCTGTTGCGCATCCCACTCTCCTCACCAAGGGAGCCAAAACAAGGGTGGAAAAGCCTTTTAGGAGCTTTTCAGAGAGGCTGATCACCTGATATAGCAGCACTCTGCACCTCTCAGGCAGGACAGAGCCCCTTGTCATGGAGGCTCTGCATCTTAGCGCTCACTGGGCTGCTGTGTTCCTGCCAGCCCGAGCAGCATAATGCACAGTGTGCTCATGGCAGGCCTCTTCCCAGCCATTTCCCCACCGAGCGCTCTGAAAGAACTCCACTCACTAATCACGGCGCTGCGGCGGGAGGCTCGTCACCACTTTAAAACCAGGGTAGACATCCCTTGGAGGAAGGGGTCAGCCAGAACCCAAAACTCTCATCCACTAGGCTCATGATGGTAAACACCGAGGCTGACAGGCAAAGACGGCAGAGCAAGCAATCCAAGTCAGCTTTCAGACCAGAAAAAGTAAGAAAGGGTGGACAAAGCGGCGATTAAACATCTCAAATTGCAGTCTTCTCAAAAACATGTAGCTTGATATTAATTCAAACATACTGAACAAACAGCTAAAAAAAGCCCAAAAAGTTGATATTGGAGTAGAAGAGGACAGAAGGAATGTAATGTCTCCCAGAGGATAATGAGAAAAAAATGAGAGAAAAGGGTCAATTTAAAAATGGTAAGGAGAATGGGAGAACCACAAACATGCGAGGCCGTCCCGGGCGGATGGCTACGACAGGAGCCCGTTCATTTCTAAGGACTCGCCGATAGAGCCCTCAGCCACAACACAGCTCCTAATGTGTTTTCTGGTAGGCCAATACGGAAGTTTGCTTCATCATGGTTTGCTGGCCGCAGCCTCACTATAACTTCACAGCGGGTTGCTTAATGTGGTTTTGGATTGATGCTGAAAACATCAGCATCTGTGTTTAACGGAGGCTCACAATGCCCTCAGTGAGAAATAATACACTGATGATGCTAAAATGTAATATCAGTAGGCTGAATTGAGCAAGAGTACTTTAACTATTCAAACTATTAGAGCATTTAGCCAAAGGGACAGGATGTGACGAAAACCACTGCAGTTTAAAGTAAGATTTGCTAAAGCACATTTTAGCTACATTTAAGGAGTTTTCAATTTAGCCAAGTGGCAACCTCTGGTGCTGAAGCCAACAAGTGCCAAAAACTGCAGTTCCTCAAATGTCCACTTGAGACCAGCTCCAAAAGCGAGTCAATCCTCATAGACCCCCATGTTAAAGTGTCCAAATTTACAGCAGAAATAAACATGTTTACAGCCTGGTACAAAAAACATCCCAACCACTCTTCAGAAACCTATGGGTGAGGTCACGGAGACTAATGCCATCTATATATACAGTCTATGTGATGACATCCTCAGCAGACTTTAAAAAGCTCCCTACAGAGTCACAGAAGATTTTATACAGCTGTTTTCACAGGCTTAATAGTACTCTTCGTGACAAGTACACTGATCTTCCTGTGTAATATCTGTGTAATTCCCCTTTAAAACGCACCATTGGAATTATAATGGCTTATTTATAATAATTACCTTTCAGTCAAAAGGGATCCATGGAACAGAAAAGCCAATTCACTTCCAAGCGCAAGGACTTGACACTCAATCATCTCCAGTCCAGCCTACTGTCTGCCTGAGGCGTCGGCCCTCCAAATGAACGTCACTTATCACACTCATGTCAGTTGAATCTGCCTGAACAGTGAGCCAGTCAGAGAGTTGATTCATGTCTGCTCACACAGACATCTTGCACACCCTCCCTGCCCTAAAACATCTTGGAAAGAGACAACATGCCATGTGGCTTTGCCGTCACATCAGATTAGTTATTAGGAGGGACTCCGTTTTGCATTCCTAAAGACTATATTTTGCTGGGAGCAGATTTCATGGCGGTCAAGACTGACAGAAGCATTTTATTTTGATAAAAATTGGTTTAAAATGTTCAGGAAAAAGTGATGACGGCATCCTCAAAAGCACCACTTAGATCCCAGTTACATCACGGCTAGACTGGTTCATCTTTCTCCCAGCGTGAAAAAGATCAAACTGACGTAAGCCACAAGTCTCAGAGGAGGGACACCGCTGTGAGTGATATGTCCATCCGAATTCCATTTAACAAGTCAACAACACAAAGAATCCCAAACTCGACGAGAAGTTTTAAAATGGAAGTTCTCAGCCGGCGGCCTCTCAGAGGGAACGCTCCAATGTTTTTAAGTTCAAACCTCTGCATATTTATCCAACTTTATGTAACATCCAGTGCGATAAAAATGGCTGGAATTCCTTGTGCAGTTACAAAAGGTCTTGCATGTTTTTTCCTGCTCGGTCATCGCACATGTTCTATCAGTGGGACCCATGCTTGAGACTAAGCATGTAGGCATAGCTGAAATAGCTCATGATGAACTTTCCCACAACATTTTCTCTCTTTAACTCACTGAAGTCTTTCCAGACGCCCAAGTCCCCCTTCTTGGCTTTGTTACTGGAATGGTAAATAAGCACAGCATAGTTTAGCTTCAGTCTCATGATAACCCCAAGTCTGTATTTTACCACTTTTCATATTTTGCCGCTAATGAGTCTCCACTCAGACAACTAAAGGTTAAGGCCATTGTTTTAATGGAGTGTCATATTTTATTTTTCCTTTGAGCAGGCTCTGAATGAAACAGCTCCAGACTGTTGTTCAGCTTAATGTCAGATATTTTCAAAGACTGACCTTTGTAGGTTATACACTCCCTGCTATAAAAATGTCAAACCTTCTCTTCCTGCCTTTACTGTGAAGTACACTGGAGCGCACAAACCTTTTGTAGGGCATCTTCTGTGGCATCAGAGAGAAACAATTCAAGAGGAAAGGCTTTGAATTCAAACGTGTTATTCCTACAGACTGCAACAGTGCAGTCAAAATAAATACACCGAGACCTACAGACGACAGGACAATAACCTTCAGCTGTACAGACCAAGAACATCACATTTATCTAAACATTTGCATGTATTTGTCCAGTATTATTATACGTTGATTGTTTTCTCAAAAGCCCTGAATCTGTTAGTTTTTTTTTTAAATACCTTCAACTTTGTGTCTTTTCTCCTCAGTCTTTCTGACTGCAGCAGCAAATCAATGGAGCAAATGTTCCATTACTGGGGAAATATTGCCATCTATGTCCACCCTAACATTGTCATGGGGGGTTGTTCTAGTATACTACTACTAAGCTATTCTCCAAAGAAATCTAATATCATTGAGTAAATATTCTCCTTAGGCGTTCTTTTTTATCAAATGGCTTGAAAGAATAGTGAATATTGCTGCCGTAAATGGGGAAAAGGATGCCCCCGGACACCCATAGGTTTGGGCAGAGCCCCGAATGTTTACGCCCCTACCTTTCATCATCATCATATCACCTAAAGCATGAAGTAAACAGCAAACTTATTTTACAGCAGTAAAAAGGCAGGAACAGAACAAACTTTTCTCTTGTTTCTGGTTGGAGGAGACTGAAAGGACAAATTGTCCCCATCTAATTAAAGACATTTTACAGCAGAAAAACAGCAGCTTTCCTTAGCAGGGTGGACAGCTATTGACTAAACAGATTGGTGGACAACTCTTGACGGCATATCTCAGAAAGCTAAAAACAGAATTTACAAAAGGAATGAAGGAGGATTTGGCCGTTGTTAAAGAAACAACAGAAACTGACCTGTGACAGCGGTCTGGACAGTCTGTGACTCCTCTCGTCTGGAGACCATGAACGCAGCTGGACACTATAACAGAGAGTCAACCACACATATGTATGACTTTGGGGTAGGCAATAAGACAATACACAGTTTACCATGATGAGACAGACAAATAAATCAACCCTCTGGGATTTTTTTTGTTGTGGTTGTGGTTAAATTGTTTGTGGTACTGAAGTTATCCTTTAATATCTCTGGATGTATTAGGAAATTCTGGACCAATCAATAAGCAGGACAGACTAATTGAAATATTGGATTTTTACATCAATGTGATTAAGTACTTTCCTGTCTGGTTATTTCATCTAATAATATTTTTTTCCAAATGATTTTCCAAATGTAGTACTTTATATTCACAATATATATTGATATTGTGATATAAATTCCATGTGATACAGGAGGATTTTATCCATATTGCCATATTCATACATTTTGACTTAAACATATAGTACTGCAGGTTCCCCATGAGGATCTGTACAAATTCCAATTTGATGCAACAGTAAATTTATTTTGAAGAACCATAATGTACTGCACAATTTTACTGACAATCATTATAATTCTGTGTTAAAATGGTAGATTAAGAGGGAAGAAGAATATAATAATACTAAGAATTCTAATTATACTAAAGCAGCAGTAGGTGAGATTGGAGCAAATATGATTCAAAAAAGTTATTTTTATAAAACGGTTGCTATATCGTGAAAGTAGTACATGAAACAGGTAACCTGAAAAAAACCATGTGCCTCTGTGTCCTCTGGTGCTCCTCACGGCATCTGCAAGATTTCACATACCGGCAGAAAACAAGCAGTAAGAGCTGATCTGAGGTCTGCTGTCCAGCTGCCGTTTATGAGAGCCAGCTGTCAATCACTCGCGAACTCTGACCAAACTAGGCCGCGCTGATCAAATATGAATATTATGTTACTTTAATGCCTATTTCTCTCCTCAAATGTTTTCAGAAACATCTTGTAGTGCACGGTTTAGCTGTAAAATGAGGAAGTCTGTGATCCGGCAGCTACGTTGAGATCTGTCGAGGAAATACCAAGCACCGCCCACCAGCCGGAGCACAGCCAATAGGAACGCTCTCTCTGAAATGACCTGTGACTGGCCAAAGACTCCCGTCACAGGCTAGATTTTTTAAAGCCTGAAAACAGAGCCATGAGGAGGTGCAGAAGTCTAGCTATCTCTCAGAACACTTGAATTACAATATGCTGAAAGGTTATTATGGATTTTTGCCCAATGATGCCAAAAATATACTGCCTACTGCCACTTTAATGACAAGATGGAAATCAAGTCCACGTAGGGTAGGAAGTTTCATCAGACCAGACGAGTCAACAAGCAGCCATGCAGCGAGAGCGAGCGGCGCGGTGAACGTTCCACATTCTGCCTTTTGTTTAAAGTGAATGCAAACGGTGGAATGTGATATCCTGTGCATATCCTTTGTTACTACAGCACAATCCCATGGCTCCACTTTCGGTGTGTTATTCTCCTACCTATTGACTCTGGGCCTGTTGTGGAGTCAAGAGAGCACTTGTTGCAACCTTTTGTCCACATATAAGCCTATTGAAGCGATGAATGGACAGGTCTCTGAAAAAAGACTCAACTGTCCATCTGAAATGTCGAGCTTTAAATGTCCTGAGACTTTATCTTAGACCCCGTTCATGCTGAAAGGCTGACCGTCAAAAACTGCAATTAACAAGTAACCAGATCACGTGTGTGACCATCTGTCTTTTTATCTTTCCAACAACTCCAAATGCAAAAATTTTAATGCTTTTTTTAAGCATTTTTCTTTTAATTTTTTTTATGTAAAGTCCAAACTTTGTGGTCCAGAGTGGATTCTTCATTACAGGAGGCGGGTGGCATCTTTCTCAAAATACTTCTACTCATCAAATATGCATTGCAGCCAATTAGTGTGACTGATTTCTATCAGATATGCAATAAAACCCAAATTTGATCTGCATGCTTGAACACTGCAGCAGGTCAAGTGAATTACCTCTTGTTGGGGGTCGGTGTCAGCCTCTCCCTCCTCCCATCTGGGCTGGGAAAAGGATCTGGTGAATAAGGTCCGGGGGACAGCGACGCCGGGCTGGAGATGGTGTACTCTTTGTAGTTCTGATTCTCATCTCTGCTCACTATTACTGCCTCCTACAAAACATGTCATCAGAGGAATGTTATTGCATTACTAACTGTTGAACGTAACTTGATCTTTGCTACTGCATTTTTGCCCTACAAGTAGTGAAAGACTTAAGGGAGGAACATAATGGACACCTGTGAGAATGTCAGTACACACAAGGAAGTAAATATATCCTTAAACAGATTGTGTACTCAGCATCACCATGTAATTTAGGTGGTGCTTTGGGAATCATTATGATCTCAATAAAAAAGAGGAACAAGTATTAAATCACTACAATGTCTTGTACTGCTTCCATCTTGAGGACAGTGAAATAAGCAGATATGTAATAAACAGATGTGTCATGCATGCATCAGTAGAAATGAAAACAACACATTATCCAAATAAAACAGGCACTGAGGCAATGTCTTGGATCAAAGAGATATGGAGAATACTAGTGGTGGGAATCACCAGATACGATATTATCACAATACTTAAGTCACAATACAATCTTATTGTGATTTTAAACATTTTGGGATATGCTCAGTATCGCAATTTATTACCTTTTTTCAACTGCAAATTATGCCGTTTGTCAACATCTGTTTATCTAGTAAGACACGGTTTTCACTATGTTCTGCTCACTTCAATCATTTTCTATTGCAGCAAAATGGGATTGCGATACTGTGCTGTATTGATCCCCCCACCTGTAGAGAATACTGTTCTGAACATCAATTTGCCGTTTGATGTCCAGTAATCGAAGCTCTGGTGGAGCTGCAGCACTCACCTGGAAGCGTCCGGTGAGCTGCTCAGGGGTGCTGATGCCGTTGGTCTGTCCAGGGCTGCGAGGGTCAGGTCTTGAAAGACAGAAAACCACAGAAATCAACTGATATCGGACTACCCAAAGTTTCATTCTCCATCTATGTAGCCTGTGGGATAAAGTCTGATCTCATCACTGCTGAATCAAAAAAAAAAAAAAAAAAAAAAATCAACTAAGGCAGTAAGGAAATGTTAAATAAATAGGCAAGATATTTAAAACTGGTCTAAATGACATTCTGGACAAGCTGATGCACTTGAAAGTACGTAATATGATGTTTAAGAACTTGCAAGAAAAATAATGAGTGAGGGAAAAAAATATTGAATTTTCTAAGGGTCATAAGTCTACGTGAACTTCATTTGAAGCGCAAACAAAACCATCATCATTTTTGACATCCCTTTTACTAATGTCCTGGCAGGCATCCATCAGTGTGTTCCCATGAATCTTAGCGATTACTGCAGAAGACGAGTACTGCAGACTCTGTCCCCGTTTTGAAAATATTCTCCCGATGGGTCTCGTCTTTCCAACTAGTCACTTATGTTTTACTTTCATAAATAGGAAACACATTTTGAAAGCAATTCCATCATTGAATTTGGAGGGGAAAATATAAGTATAAGCGCCAATGCAAACACACAGTGCCCCCCTGGCTGCAGGGCCAGAGGCTGACTGGCTTTTGGTTGAGCCCGGGGTAATGAGGCACACAGGAAGGCCTGGATGCCTGTGGTAAATCACCCAGAAACACACCTCTCGTGGCCCGGGCTCCACATACTGAGTACAGGAGAGAGAGATGGCAAGAAGACGGAAACCGATACAGTGGCCATAAGACATTTCTTCCCAGAAAGAAATGGCCCAGCAGGCCTGAAAAACTCATTGCTTTGAATCAGGAACTGCACGGCTGAAAAACGCTTACCTTAAACTTTCACTTCTATCACGTACATCAGAGCACCAGAGGAAGTGAGATGTACGAGATGTATTTTAGGGTCAGATCAGTCTCTAGTCTATAAGCGATGACCTCTGGTTACAGGTCTCCATTAAAGAAGAATTTGCTTCTAGTGAAAGTGCTTACTGTGACTTTATACCAGAGAGATGCCAAACTGACATAAATCAGTATGTGAAACATTTTGCTGATGCTAGCTGTGCACACAGCTGTCAGAATATTGACCAGAGTTCAAGAGGATTGAAATCCACAAGAAGCAAAAGATACATACTTTGCGTCAAGCTGTGACCAGTATTTAGGATGAGGCAAGCCAATGCTTTATTGGACCGCCTGGTGTCGTTGGAAAATTCTTCATAGTTTCTTCTGAGTTTAATGTTGCCAAAGTACTACTTTTTAAAAAAACAACTTTTAGAGGGAATCATATTTTTCTACATGCCTGTATTTTATTTGACATGATGTTTGGTGATCAAATGAGATAATGATGCTAGCGGCTGGATGTGCACACACAAAGCAGTACATGCATATCACAGCAAGAGAGAAATTATTGTACTGCACCAGTATAGCTGTGTGGTAAAGCTTTACCCACAAGTTGTTCTGACAGCCGAGCGAGAGAGCAACGGGGATCACAGAGCGACAAATGCTTTGGTAAACGTGACATCATCCGCAAGGCATCAATGAACAATGAAGTCCAAACAAGTAGCTGCGAACAAAGCCCGACTCAAACGTTTTTCGGGGTCAATGACAAGACTGTGATGGTGTGGTTGCTTTGTCATGTAAAAATAACCCCAGTTAGCAAAGTCTGGGATGAACATGTCATTGGATGCACCAACAATAAACCACTGCCTCTGTGTGCAGCAGTAGACACGCCTAAAAACAGGATGAGCTTCTTCCAGTGGGCAACACCATCTGTGTGATGATGGCCAGTACCCACATCGCCTGATGAGATTAAACTGCCGACCAGATGTTGAGCTGGAAAAAGGGAGCTCTCAACTAAGCAAAGAACAAATCAAACATAACAGACTTGTGCTACTCAATTACACACCTCTTGAGAGCTCGTCTGAACAGAATTCAAATGGGTAATAATATGCTTGATGAGTGGTATTAAGACAGGAGCCTCTGAGGTACATAAGAGTCTTGGCGCTGAAAACCGCTGACATCTAACAGAGTGGGATTAAAGACATGGCAGAGCTACACAGTGGCATTGTCCTGGGCAGGCAAGAAGTAGTGGTGTTGTTTCTGGCTTGGTGGGAGACATGAGGTCAGCGGGGAAAAATTCACTCACATGGACGTGGGACATCCAAGGAGGAAGTATGTGAAAGCACACGTGCGTGAGAGTGTGTTGGTGAATGTTTTTGTGTGAAGAGACTGAGAAAGAGAGTTAACGGCGGCAACAGTGACAATAAATGAGAATTTAAGGAGGACCTTCAATCAAAATGCCAGCCAAGAAGAGCAGTCTTGGCTCAAAAGGGAAACCTTTTTAGTAGCCAACTCCCCATCATCCAAACAAGGTCTTGGCAAATCTCAAAACAGGGTTTATTAAGAGGGACCAAGGAAGGGAACACTGTGGCTCTAGTACATGGCATTTCCCCAGATTACAATCACTTGTTTTTGTTTGTACAGTGCTTGCATGATAAAGTTAAAACCAGTGTAAAGAGGCGACTGTGGTCTTGGCACAAATGCAGAAAATTAGGGATTTTCATTTGGGGAACGATGCTGCAGGAGGTTGCATGGCATTGTATATTTTATGTTTATAAATCCAACATATACATAAACTAGCAGGACTATTTGTTCCTATAGCAGATCTGCAATGTCAGCGTACCTCTCCACCATCATCTGCAGCTCAGTCTTTGAGTTCTTGATCTTGTTCTGAGCCTCCACGTTCAGCATGTCGGACGTATTTTCCCCGTTGATCTCCAAGATAATGTCGCCAGGTTGCAGGTCTGCCTGCCCTGCCTTGCTGCCCCCGTTGACCTGTTGAACAGAAGAATGAGCTCCAGTTAAGGTCCTACTTGCCCCAGGTCCTGCTCTGAACATAACACTTTATGGATCTGGCGCCAGCCCTGTATCTTAAGGCTGTGTGGACAATTTGTCAGCGGCTGACATTCAGCATTAACAAATGAGTAAATGAGAAAAAGGTGGCGACGAGTTGCTTCACACTCTTAATCCAACTGTCTCTCTCAACAACTCATAACACTAGTAAATACCAACAGACGCCACAGCGTTTCACACACATGGAACGAGGCAGTGCCGGTCAACAGCGGACAGATTCATGACACCCTCGGGGAGAAGTCGTTAGTGTGACACTACTTGATGGTTTGACTGGGCCTGACCTTTGCAACCCGCCTCACCGCATGTCAAAGCCAATGCTATAGCACCACATCAGAGGGAATTCCACACTAATGGGCCGAGACATAAGGTCCTAGCCACCGCTTTCAGCTCGGTTCCTGTGTCCCAGGCATGTACACCCAAACACACCGGGCTTACTAAAACAAAAGAAGAAATGAGGAGGCTGATGCTGCTGCAGCTGCTTTAGAGAGTAAGTATGACATTTGCCACAAACAGTGCTCGCCTCACAATTAAAAACAGAGCGAGGCAATTAAACAAAGAATGCAAAACAAAACAAGTAAAGAGCCAATCAGAGAGGAGGAAAGTCTCATTCTTAAATCTCTACAGGAAAAAATAGATGCAAAGAGAGTGCCAGTCAACAGGCTGTTTGTCAGTCTAGCCAAGCAAGAGGGCAGAGGTGCCATGTCTGTGGGCCCACTCGAGAGGCAATTAAGCGTTGCTGTGGCGACCCACAATAGTGCGTGCCTTTTCTGATCAGGACACGCCTGGTTTAACATAAACTAAGAGCAGCTGGGGGTTCTTTTCCAGGGTCGGTCCCCGAGAGAAACGGAGGCAAGCCATCTTTCAGGCCAACAGGAATAAAAGAGGGCATCCATGTCATCTCTGTGCCAAGTGCAAACCACTTCAGATGGCCCAACCCTGTGGTTGCTTAACTGCGGGGTGGGAGGGGGTGGTGGTGGGGGGGAGTGGGAGACAAGCCGTATCTCATACTGGGCTTTGCAGACCAATTTCGGTGATGAAGTTTCTCTCTCGGCAGGAATCCATGACACTTAAGAGAACCCGTTTGATATTTGAGACAAGCAAACATGCTGGTGTTGTTTACTGGTTAGCAGTAACAAATCAGACTTATTCATGAGCAGACCTCATAAGTTTTCAAGAGGGAGCAAACTATAAATCCTTTTGAAGTGTGTCAAGCACTGGCACCCTGGCATGTTTTTGCCATAATTTATCGTTTATGGTCTGAGGAGCCACTGGGGGAAATCTCACTGGAAAAACAAAACAGGCTGAGGTGGTGATGTAGGAGCAGAATGTGCAGTGGGCAGAAATGGGTGTCTCCGGCATGCAGAGGGTTTCCTGGTGGTGTTTACTGCATGCCAGTCTGTCTGTTTACAGCAGTAACGTTTCCACTTCTTCCATTCCATCTTCCCTTTTATTTTTTTTAACAGTGACTGGGAATTTACAGATGCACGTGGTACTGCACGAGAGTTAGCAAAGAAACAGACTGCACTCTGGGACCAGGAACCCCCTCAACTCCCACCCCAACTTCCACTGTAACTGTAATCAGTGGTTTCCTCTTAATGTAATCTACTTCCATTCTATTCTAACGGGTTCAGTAGTCAAGGAAATAGGTGCGAAGCAGCCCGCGGACACAAACAAAGACAAGAAAAGAGACGTGGCGAGGAGGAAGTTGACTTTGCATGACATGCCATTACAGGCTGTGTTTTGACAAAAACAGGAGGATATGGTTTGATAAGGTGTGACGAGGTTCAGCGACAGGGCCGCTGTTGGCGAGTACCTTTGATACAGTTATGGCCTTCTTGAAGTCCCTTCCTCCGAATATTCTGAAGCCCCATGGCGAGGGACCGATAAGGTTCACCGTCAGCGCCATTTAGTGATCAGGTCAGCACACACTCTTGTCAAAACCCTGAAACAAAAAGAGACACAGCGAGCATAAGTGTGTGTAACATGTGGGACATAAACATGTGCATGGCTGAATGTTTCCATCAGAGTCCCAAGTTTCTGCTGGCCAGGATTAATATTAGGATCATCAGGTGAAGACAGTGAACATTTGCATAAGCCGCCTTTCATCTCCAGCAACACTTCACTTCCACAGGCCTAAATCCCCCTGACGTGGATTGTGTAACCACATCAAATAGGAATTGGAAGAATCTGAAACTAAAGACACATGACTAACATCGCTAAAGTGCCTGCAACGCCAAATGAGTTTCATTGAATCCAAATGCTCTTTCGGGACACAAACGCAAACAAAAAGCCGTGCAAGCACACGAGGAGCCGAACGTTTCGCACTGTTTAACTGTGACCATTGTGTTGAATGTATACATATACAGTGGTGGAGAATGATATACGACACAGTATGGTAGCCCTTTGAGGCTTGTTTATAAGAATGAGCTGTATATATAAACTTGTCTAACAATGCAGTTGTTTCGTAAATCTGAAGTTCCTTAGTGGATATTTTATATTTGTATGGTTAGGCTTTGCACGGAAATTTATAGATTTTGCTTTCTACGAAGTCTGTTTTGAATTTGTAAATCTAAAATTGTAAATCAAGCGTTTAAAATTAAATCTATGGAGACGCCAATGATTAGTGAAACCATGTGAGGGTTGTTCTGTTCTCTTGTAGACTGAATTTTCTGAAATGGCATTTAATGCAATATTAAGGAAGCTCATCTACGGGCCTTTTTGCTTTCCAATATGGGACAAATCACTTCATCTGAACAATATTTTGGAGTTGACAGTCAGCAACTTTTGATTACTTTAATCCGTCACAATTCTACACAGCTGCATGACAAGATAGACAAGTTAACAGATCCTCCAGATGTTGATCTTTCGTTACTGGTAAGGATTGAGCTGTCAAAATATTACACATTGCAAAAATCATAATTGGTGATGACAGCGTGATGTGCGCTACCGTCTGTGGCATATAGATTTTCTCCAGCAGTTCTGCAAGAGCTCATCTGTGTAGACGTACACAAATTGTGTACTAAAAAGCAGAGCTCTCTCTGTTGACCTGGTAAGGATTATTGGCTATCCAGCTTCATGTTGCTTGACTCTAACTAATCTATGATAAAATATGTGTTTGGCCTTGAGTTATCAGTGTGAACACGGTTGACACGATCAGCCAGCGTGCCAAGGATGATAATGTTCGCATCAGCAAGGTACTAAAGGGTAATCAGATGGGAACATGCAATAAAGCAATACATACAATCTCAATAAGCCTGCAACAGTTTTGGGAGGGGAACCAGACGCAGATGATTAACTAAACTTACTGTCAACATGTACACTATCTTCTAAAATATTAATGGGAGCAGAATACGGCTTTAAAGCATTTAAATAGTTATGCGGCTGATGCTGCTTTTCGACTTGAGGTTAATTGCCAGTTTACTCTGCTCACAGCTGTAGATGAAGTTTGTCTGCTGCAGGACTGCGTGTGGAGACAAGAGCTCTGTGGCGTAACAGTGATGATGGGATGAGCAGCACCTGCACAATGCTGTCTGTGACTGAAACTCAGCTCACTGAGAAAAACATGCATTTATTTGAGCTAAAGACATTAGTGCAACAGGTAATATATAGGTGCAAATGTAGACAATGACCTAAGCTATTTTAAGTATAGACTGCCTCTCTCTCTCTTTCTCTCAAAAAAAAAAGAGTCTACACCCAAACAATTTTAAATCATCTGTTGCTTAACTCAAAACACAAACAAAGCTTCTGTCATCAAACTCTGAAAGTAAATGCAGAACAGTGATAGTTGACCGTTGCTTTCTGCAGATGCTGGATTTGTTTTCCAGATCATCAAGACAAACCACACTTTAATTTGGACTTTTTGTCATTTTACAGCTGAACAGTACACTACAAGATGTTTCTGAAAACATTTGAGGTGAGAAATAGGTATTACAGTAACAGAATATTGATTCATATTTGATCAGCGATGCCTAGTTTGACCGTTTGATTTGACAGCCGGCTCATAGACAGCAGCTGGAAGGCAGACTCCAGGACAGCTCTCACTGGTTGTTTTTCTCTGGTCTGTGAAATCTTGCAGATGCCATTAGGAGCATCAGAGGACACAGAGGCACATGATTTTTTTCAGATTACCCGTCTTTTCACAGGTTAATATCTCAATGCAAAGTTTACTATCATACTTGACAGTTCAAGTTGGGGCAAAGCACTGCATATCAGACAGTGCAGAGTCTGCAGTCATATTGTGACCAACACTGGAATGAAAATAATGTCTATAAATAAAGTGATAAATCTGTCAATGATTACAAAAGATATGAGGCACAAAACTTCTGAAGATCACAGGCCCACGTAAAAGTAAATCTAGGACATCAGCCACGCTACAAACACTGGCCCGTTTCATCAGCTGCACATTCCACAAGTGTTTGGGACACGCCGCGCAGACCCAGTAAGCCATTAACAGTCTGGGCCAATTAGCAGGGTTACTGGGCTCACCATCATTAGGGTCTCTTAATTGCTGTGGCCTCCAGAAATAAGTGCAGTTGTGATAATGGCAGGGAGCAGCCGCCCTAAAGTTTCCCAGCCTCTGGGGGTATCAATTAGTTCCATGAGCCTCTGCAGCTTCTCCTATAGAGCGGCCATTATCAACCGAGCACCCTGCTAATTCCCTGCGTAAACGTTCACTGTTAGCATCATAAAAGCGCTAGTAGCGGTGGGTAAATGTCAAAGTGAAAGGATGGTGAAAGGATGGTGAAAGTATGCAGCAGAGCGGACAGAAAAACAACACAGTGGTGGTGAGGATAAAGTGGAGCACACTCATGGGCTGTGCTTAATTGGCCACTGATGAGGTTTTAAGACTGCTGCTCGCATTAAACAAAGTGCTGAACTCAGTTTGATGAGACCTCACCAGCACACAAAGGTACTGTTGGGCAGCTGCCAATACACATAGAAAGGTGAATTCTGTTCTGGTGACATCCAGCATGCCAATCTGGCAGCACAATTCAACGACACACCCAACACACAATGAGACGAATTCTCGTCATGAAGTCATTTCTATGGATCGCAGGTCAGCATCAGCCGCACAGCAGGAGGAGAATGGAAACTGGTACTATAGGCGTACGTAGTGAAATACTCTCACTTCCGACGAACACAATGGACACGTTTACGACTTACCTGCATACCGACAAACAGCAAGGTGTCAAGTTTGACAAACTACAAGAGCCAGCATCCACGTATATCCATTGGCTCATACACTCAGTTACCAGTTTAATCCAAGCTAAAAGTCATGTAGTCTAATACAGCAGCACTGCAATAAATCCTACACCCTATAGTCAGTTTTGGTTAAAACTGTTTTTAAGGAGGCGTTTATTCGACTTTGAAAAGTAATTTTTGAGGCTATAGAAGGCTCAGCTGTTGAAATGTATTACGAGAGGTGTTTCTACTAATTTATAGCGCTGAAACAATTAATCAAATTAATCAAGTCAAACACCACAAAAAAATTGACTATAACTATTTTGATGGTTGAATTATCGCTAGTAAAATTTCAAGCAAAAACGCCCAAAACCCCAGCTGCTCAATTTTGAGGATATTTCACTTTTCTTTGTCTTGTGATGTAAATCTCTTTATGTTTTGGACTGTCGGTCAGACAAAACAAGTAAATATCATCAACTTACAGTAGTCTTTAGGAAATTGTGATGCGAGTTTTTCACCATTTTAGAGCCTAAAGTTTTGTCTACCCAAATTTATTATAGAGGGTTATTAGTGAGGTAATATCAGTATTTCATATGATTGTCCTTACAGATCAAACAAAGCTTTTATGCCACGTGAGCATTGGACACTTCTGCTCTAAAGAACGCCAAGTTTTCTCCACCACTGAACCTACAGATGTCACTCCTTTCAATTTACGTGATTGCCACGGTGGTAAGGTGCCCCACGGCAGCTGAAAGGGAGGGGGGGGGGGACTTATTTTATCCAGCCGATTCCAGCATTAGCTGCAGAGCGCACCACGAATATTTTATAATTAGAATTAGCTATAAGCAGCTTGAGACTATCAAAAATATTTGGATTCATGTCGTTCAAAGACCCGAATCTTCATGTTGCTACTAGGGCTGTCCTCGACCAAAACAATTCTTAGTGGACTAATCAAGTTCTCCACAAAGAATCACACAAAACCGCCACTCCACTTTAATTATTGTGTTTACCAGAGATGTGATCATAAGTTTTTTTTAGAAACAAGTCATTCAGCAATGGGGCAGCCCCTACAAATCTCAGTGTTGCTACTCAATTGGACGTTCAAAAAGGTAAACAAGACCATTATGAGCTCACACTAACTTGTTTCAGACTGTACATCAGTTTCCAGATGGACATTTTCACTCTCTAAGCCTGTCATGTACATGCTCAAAATGTTAAAAACCTTTTGGCACTTGTCACATCTATGAGACATTGTCCCTACAGGCAAGAGAGATAGTGAAGGTATGAACGGGAAGAACAGGCCTTTCCAAATGTTGGATTCAAGACTCGTTGCTCCAACATGCAGAGAGCCTCAAGGGTTTCATTTGAAAAATGTTTTCAATAACATATTTTGTGCTCATGGTGAGAACTAAAGGATTGAAGGGATACCATTGTGTCAAAATCAAAGAACTATATTAATTGGTGAAGCTAAAACAAATATTACTGATATATTATTATTGATATTTAATGCTACTTGCTGATTACTCTTAGTTTAGGATACTTGATATACATATAGCAGAACGTAAAACACGTTCCGTCACACAAATATACAAGCATTGTGTCTGCTGTACTAGTATTGCAGGTATTTTTACTGGCTATTTTTACAGACAACACCTAATTGATGTGCAATCTTCAATTTAGCATGTTTATGTAACATAACAGGTAGTTACGACTACTTTAGGCTGAATGAGTGAAACCTGCTAACAAGTCTGAAACTGTGTGTGTAATTTACTGAATTATGATGACTCACACCTGATGAGTCATTAACTTTGATCAACACCACAACACAGTTATGGCAACCAGTGGTCATGTTGACGGTTAATATTATTAGTATTTAATATTAAAAAGTGAAAGAAAACGCATTAGATGGAAAGACACACGGCTTGCTAAACATGCAGAGTGAAAAGTGCATCGCAGGGAACCATTACCATCACTACGTTTAGCCAAGCTAATCCGAAGAATTAACACCTCGTTCCTTCCGAGGAATGTAACATTTGGAAAAAGAAGTTGCTACCATATGTACTGTGGTGGAAATCAAATATTCACAAAAACTGAGCGGCATTAGATTAACTGTGAGGATTGCTGACTAAACCTCTGTATAATAAAATGTCTGGCAGCCGAACCTGGCCACCTACATCAACTCTTCACCTCCTCCCTCAATCACTAGAGAGTGTTTTTCCTTCCCCCTGAACTCTGGAGCAGAAATCCCCTTGGATTGAAACGAACAAGCACTGACTCTCTCTCTCCAACATGCTAATACTGAGAGAAAAGCTGATGAACATAGCAGACGCAGCACTTCCAACTGAAAGCTGAGCTTTGATGCAAAGGAAGGCACACACATGCTCTCTCAGATGAGCCGCTGTGGCTGCGGGGGAATATTCCTGGGATGAATCACACTTGTCAAAGCTCTCGCTGGTGGCCGTACACCAGCGTGAACTTTCCACAGCTCTCGTCAGTGATGAGGTCTGATGTTGACTCTACCGTGTGTGTCACGCACCTACACTGACAGGTCGGCTCCTACCTGGACACACACACCCACTGAATCAAAAGGAAAGGAATGCAATAGCGAGCCTATCCCCTGAGTAAGACATTCTCCACATCACACCCTCACTACAGAGATGAGAAAATAATAATCAAACAACAACATATGATGTCAAAAAAGGGTGTTGGTTGATGAGTTTCTGTATCGTTACATATAGTGCATTGATGTATCATCAAAATAATTATACACTGAGCCATACCTGTCAGTTTTGCAGGTTACTCCCTTTTCAGTGAGGAAACTTTTAAGGACGCACACTTCTGTAGGGTTTCATGCATGGATGTATTAAGAGAACTGAATATAGCGTCGGAGGCGGGGCCCCGTTCATTCCTATGAAAGTTGCTCAGTGAGGCATGATGCCAAAATGGCTCGACTTCCGTCTGGAAAAGTACTCGGATCTTCCGGTGATCTTCCGCATCCATTGGGCCTATGGAGCAGGCGCAGTAGCGTCCACTCGGTCACATGACTCGGTGATGGGGTCCCAACAACACACCGTCGTCACGACTTGTGCTGTCGTCACGGTCTGGGTCTCATTCACATGAACGGAGGAAGGGAAATAACTAGTGCGTTTTACAACTTTTAGGACCTAATGATTTAAATAAGGGCTATTAGAGTGTTCGTAATGGGGAATGATTTACCTCAAAAAAAATATCCACTGAGTTACAGACGTCTATTTCCCAAAGTAAGTCTATAGGAAAAAGTATTTTTGGGCCCAATGGCATCACGAGACAGACACGGAAGTTGTAGTATGCCGGTTACGCCACTACGAAAATTGGCATCAACGACCGGCGCTCTTCCTGGGGTCTTGGTTTCAAGCTGTAACATAATCTTATCTTCTCCAGGAGAGTTTCTAAGATTAGCCATCATCCCTTTACCACTTTGCTGCACCACTGCAACAGTGGACTGGATTGTGTCCACTGTGAAGCAACAAGACAAGGACACTGTGGTAGTGGCTCCACTTATCTCCCTCTGCATCAGCATCATCTGGAGATCATGTTACTGCCGTTCACACTGAACAGGCTCCACACTCTGCTGCTCGGCAATCAGGCCACTTCACCACATCCTCTGCCATGCACCATTATGCCCTCCTCACAAAAAGACACACCACTTTATTCATTACATGCACGCTCTTGAAATACACCGCAGCAACGGTTGCACCTCGGAAACATCCTCTTTGTCCCACAAACTGTTGCTTCTACGAAAGTTGATGCAACGTGAAAGAGAGAACAGTCAGAAATATCGTGCAACGCCTCTCCCTCAGCTAGAACTGAAAACCACGCGCCAAAAAAAAACGCTTTCATCATTCAGACTTAACAGATAATTCTAACTTCCTGCATGACTGTAAACATGTTCATCACGGAGGAAATTCACTGCCTGTTACAGGCCCTGAAGTAAAAAGTAGTATTTAACAAAACTCCAAAATAAGTCCTTTGCTTCAGTTAAAACCACAACGCAATTGTAAAACAAACAAATTCTTTCCCTGAGTTAGAAGGTTAACAAGTTATCCTTGTTTTCTTGAAAAGCCACTGCTTCGCTCTAACTAAAATTACAGAGGTCTGTTTTTGGTTCCTGGATGGCTTCAGCTGTATCTGAGTAACAGCACAGAATTCACTCAAAGAAAAAAAAGAAGCCACCAGGAAACACTCACACTATGAAGTGTTAGCTAGAGCATCATGCACACAAAGGCAGCCACAATACACAAACAGCAGGCGGTAGGGGGGGGGGGGGGTTTGGGAATATGAGGTTTCATTGGGAATGTTCTGGATTATACGTGAAACACCACAACTTTCCCACCTGCTGAGCTCACACGCCAGATCCATTTATTTCTGAACGTCTAGACTCTATAGAGCTGTGTATTGACAAGAACCTGGCAAAACGATGCGTATCATGATACAGGAGTTATGATTTAATACATTTAGATACTGTAAATAAGGTGATTTATTGCGATTTCTTTAAACTAATTTTAGGAAAACGGTCATAGTATAAAGAACACACCACCATATGCATCAAATTTGATAAAAAAAGTTGACTTTTTTATGCAATTAGAACTTATAACAGTCCCTGTAGCATCCAACATCATAGTACTACTTTGAGAGGCTTTGCAAATGACAAAGTATTGACTGAGTTGCATGTAAACTATTACTTAAAAATCGAAACAGTGTTTTTGAGAATCGATACAGCATCACAAAACTTTCAAAATTGTGATATTTGATTTTTTCTATATTGTCTTACACCCCTACTAGACCCTTTTTAAGGAAGGAGAGTGAGGGAATTATACAGTGAACTTGAACTACAGTGACTAATTCAGAGTCATCATCACCATCAACAGACCACTTTAGGAGAGAGAAGATAGCAGCTTCAACAGCTTCACCTAATAGGACATAAATACTGACTTGAGGATTCCTGAGGTTGCACCTGGTCCAGCCTCCACAAATCACTCAAGAAACAACCTCCTCCTGCTCTCCTAAACACAGAGGCATTAACAAGGGTGGAAAGGTCTGCAGCACTCTGTGTGTGTGGGCTTAAAGTTTTTCTAGTCAGTTAGACTGACTTTCAATTTCCACCTATATATCATATCATTAGCCACAAAACAGCTCATATAATGTGCACACTTTTCTTTTCTTTAACCTCGCATACTTGGCATCAATCATAACTTATGTAGTTCCCTGAGGTTCCCACACTGTTCAGATGTGAGTCTCTCAGGTCAAGACTACAATAAACTGATAGTAAATCACACTACATATAGCCTGCCATAAAAACGACTACATAGCACACAAGTTTACAAAGAGAAATGTGATAGAAAATGATGCCATTTGATAGAAAATAGTGAGTAAAGGACACTCAGTCAGCTCCACTGAGTGTACTTGAGTTTAGATTAATTGAGCTGCACACTTTGAGCCAGCTAAGAGACTATATGGACGATGAGACTCTTTTAATTAACTTTTAATTTTACTTACCAAGGTGAGAGCAGTGATTTCAGGTGTCTTCTCCACCTGTTAAATGTCGACACCCAGCAGCTGGTCCCAGTTCAGTTTCACCTCAGCCTCCAAGACTAAGCAGAAAGCAGCTTAATGTGTCTCCTCCGTCAGTGTGTGGCGGGTATAGTCCGTGTTGTGTCTCTGCTGCTGGTTTCAGTCGTTTAAGGTGCACGAACTCCACCTGTAGCTGCGCGCGCAAAGGTATCACTGGGACGAGTAGAGCTCGCGGTGCCATGTGCTATTACCAAAATAAAAAGGTTTGACACAAAACTGGGCGTGTCGCATCGGAGAGGAGGCAGAAGAAGAGAGGAGAAGAGAGGAGAGGAGGGTGCAGTGGTGATAATTGAGCCATTTATCCTTAAAAAACACACTGAGGCTGCGTGCGCCATCTGCTGACGGTGTGGAGCAGAGCAGCACGCGCTCCTCCAATCAGAGCCATCAATTAACTAGTGACGTAATCACCTTCCAGCTTGTTGATTAAAGTTAACGACTTTCACCTGGTGTCACAGGTGCAAATAGGTCGCTGATTAGATGTTAGACAACTGGTTTGTGTTAAATAAATAAAGCAGGAAAAGAGAAAACAAAACAACTTCATTTGTCAATAATTATTTCTTTTTATCTTATCTGTCCTTTTTTTTATTAAATTTGTATATTTACTGAAGCAGTTTCATATTTTATATTTTCTTAATCTTACTTTAATCTTATATCCTTGTCAGAGGCAATTTAGCCACTTAAAATCAACATAATAATTTCACAATAAAATACAGTTATTAAATCTTATAGCTACACCAATGAGTTTAACAATTATTCTCCTTTTATTCAAATTTCTGGTCATTTACTATTACTACACATATGTATTTTGTATCAGTGTTATACTATATGTTGATGAAACAGTTTATTGTGAAATCTAATACCACTGAAGCATCAGTATAATCAGTCTAAACTCTGTCCCCTTTATTAGGTACACTTGTCTAATGTGATCTAATACAACTGTTCTGCCATCAAGTCTACTTTTATGATGCCTATAGGCTAACACTTCACACTGTTATAGAGGTATTAAATTACATGTTTTGTCACTGAGGTCATAGCTAGTGATGGTGTTGTTCTGGACTGCATTATATTGAGAGGTGTTTCTAATTTTCTTTCAAAACATATAATTTAATACCTCTATAACAGTGTTAAATGTTAGCCTATAGGCATAATAAAAGTAGACTTGATGGCAGAACAGTTGTATTGGTTCACATTAGACAAGTACTTACCTCAATAGTAAACATATAATTTAAATTATTCATTTCCGACAATGTCACACAAAACTGAACATTATGAGCTTCATAATGATGGACTGTTGTACTGGATTGCATTACATTGTACAGGTGTACCTAATAAAGGGGCCACTAAGTGTATATATATTTATATTTTTATATCCTGAATGTAACTATCCATTCAGGATAAGTGTGATCAACACAGTACTCTTCTCTCATAAGTTAAGAAAAGAGTTTATGCAGAGGAGAAGAAGAATACTGTCAGAATGTGTTTTCTTTATTGTATTTTGTTTGAATGTATTTTCATTTTGTTGTGGTTACCACTTTTATGTTATGGGATGGATGTACATTTGAAAGATTCAGTACCTGTAATACTGGTCTTCCCTGCTGGTCAGCTCCATACTTGCCTTAAAGTGTTTGTTGAATCATATGAAAAGCATTTAACAAAATGAACACATGCTACTCTGAGTATCACTCTGTTATGTTTAATTGCTTTTTAAAAAAAATTGCGTACCATACGTATGAGATACATTGTTTTATAAGCAAATATATATTATACTTTCAATTTGATAAAAGGTTACAGTCTGTACAATCATCACCTGTGTCTACTAAATATCATTTTTTACAGTGGAATCATGAATATATCATATAAAATTGCAAAAAGGACCTCATGATAAGGATGTCTAATCAGGTCACACTTGTCAATGATTGCACCGGTACAAACATAAGTGATTTTGGAAATGCTGTCAAAGTGAGAATGTTACAAAACATTATAAAAGCAGTAGAAGCAGAAATAAAATGAGCTGGGATTGTTCAATGGAAAATTTAAAAGAGAAATGTTATGAAAGGTTAGATTTGGCAGCTTTGCCTCAAATACTTGAACATCATTCAACCATTCGCTGTGGAGGCATTGTCCAGACTAATTTAGCGCTATTCAACACAGTTGATCTTGTACAACTTACAGGTTTGACATTTAATTTCAGAGCAAAGCACATAACATGATCTATCTCTTTACTTTCACATTTGGCATTCCCCTCCATGGCTTGAGAGGGTCATCCAAAAAAGCCAAATATTCTCTAATGAATAACTTGCTGAAGAAACCAGTACACGCATTAATTATATTTGCTCTTCTGCATAGCCTTGGGAAAGGCTGTAAACTTCTCTTGACATGTCCGAGTCCTGCTTTACTCTAAGCACATATCTACAGATGTTCCTGTTGTTTCCTCAAACTCGCCCCGGGTATTTTCAGAGATCTGAAAGAAAATCTGAGGAAGATATTTGAAGGAAACATTAATCCATCGCCTGAAAAATGTGCCATCATTAATTCATAAATACTAAGCAGTGGTTTGTGATGGCACCGTGGTGACAGAGAAAGCTGAATGCAGCATCATACTGTATCAGGACCTCAAGAGGGAACAGTGCTGTTCACTGGGAAGGAATGCAAATTTCCTGCAGCTGCAAATAGCTGTGGAACAAAAAAGTCCATTCTTTGCATCTGAAACAGTATCATCAGCATTCACTCTTTCCTCTCAAGTGGTGTGTGTGAAAACACTCACCAAGTCTCAGTGGAACACACACACGCACACACACACACATGCACACATGCAGGGAGGTGAGGTGAGAAACCACTCGTTGTCCTTGCCTTCACCTCTGTTCTGGGAAACAGAGGGAATATACAGGTCTGACTAAGCCGGGTTCGGGAGTGTGGTGGTGGGTGTAACGGGAGGAAGAGTGTCAAAAGAGGGAACTGTTGGAGAGAGCTGAGCGAGTGATTGTTTGGGCTCGTTTGAGTCCAGGTGGATGCGGGAAAGCAGGAAGTGAGGAGGTCACAAAGGTGCCACGTAATTCCCAGGAAAAGTCCCGAAAGCACGAGTCCGTTCTGACGTACCTGCGGAGAACAGAGCACACACTGTGGTCACACAACAGGAACAAATTAATGCATGCATGTATTCTGCACAGTTTTCTGCAATGTTCCATGATGTCCACTAGAGGGGGTACTGACGCTGCAGAATGATTTGATATTGGTCACAATGAAACAAAAATACTAAGAATTTGTCTTTTTTTTTTTAAAGAAAATGATATTGAATAATCTTTTTTTTTTTTTTATACTTTAGCCTAAAGACCTACTGTAAAAAATAATTTGTTCCATCACAGATTTAATAATCCCTATTTAAAAAACTACTTTACTGTCCTTAACTGATACCCTATTGGTGTACAATATACAGAGAGGTGACAAATTAATATGGGATCAGATCAGTCTCAATATTAACAAATGCACACAGAAGGATTCACACATTTATTTTGTGATTTATATATAAATGACTTGCTCCACAAAAATGTTTTTCAATGCACACAAAAATAGTTATGGTTGTATATAAATGTAAAAAAAAATAAGGTTAATAAATATATATCTGATGCATACACAAATATCTCTTATTTTAAATACATGTAATTGAAATCCACAAATATATGTATTTAAAAGTATTTGCAATTTTCATCAAAAACACATTTGGATGTTGTTACATTTATGTACAAACTGTTAAACCTCCAATAGAGGCATTGAATTTGTTCTGGAGGCTCACGGTGGCCCAAAATCAAGACACTTTTTCTCTTCTTTAATTTGTCACCCATATTACCATAATGTCCTGCTTCACTGTGCTGTTTCCACAGGGAATATATTAAGCGAGTGACATACACTGAAAAATACATAAACTGTGATTTTAAAATAAATCTCTTTATTCCTTACCTACAAACCAGCCATCATCACATTTCTCCATCACTTGTACAAGGTCTCCTTCTCTGAGCTCCAACTCATCTGAATTCTGTGGTTTGTAGTTGTAAACAGCTTTATATCTAAAATAGAGATAAAAACAAAAACAAAGGGTCTGAGCCACAATTCAACAAAGCCGCAACAAAGTGGGCAAATAAAAATTTGGGGACGTACGGATGGCGTTGCGCCGCTGTTGAGTCAGGGTTGTTTGGCACTTGCGTTTGCGGCAGGGAGTTGACGTGTGGGTTGAACCGAGGAGCCTGGTTTGGTATCGCACCCTGGAAGAAATAGAAACCTTGTGTCAGGCATTATGAAATAAGGAACCATAAACAACATTCCTATCGGGACAAACAGCGACACCACGGGTGTGGACATGCAGTGACTTTCTCGGGCAGTGCAGTGAGAGCAGACCTGTGAGGGGTCAGTGTATCTGGGAGACGTGTTCGCTGTGGCAGCTCCTGCTCTGTGTGCAGACGCTGATGACTGAGTGGAAGGTGAAACAGCTCTAGCCACAGAGCTCTGGTTAGCCGAGTGTGTCCCAGTCCAGTGGCTGTTCTGGTTGGTGGATGAAGCAGATTGGGAGGGCCACCGATTGGCCGCTTCTTTGGATACGGGTGTCTGGGTGGGGGAGAGCGAGGTGAGGCCGTAAGGTGCAGGTGAAGACGGATTCAGCGGGGAGTGCTCAGGTTTGGGGCTGAGGGAAGTGGGGGTGAAAGGGGATAATGGTGATCGCGGGCAGGGTGAGTGGAGCGGACGCCCTGGACTCTGTGGTCCAGGGGAGACGGGGGACAAGGGGCCCGGTGTGTAGTCGTCAGTGGACAATCTGGTGCGGGGCATCTTGTTGACCTGGACGTAATTGGCCGGGAAGATGCCGCTCCGGCTGGTCCCTGAGATCCTCCCCTCTAACCACTTCTCGTCAACACGCCTGGTGATATTGATCATCTCACCCTGAGGAACATAATAGAATTTTGAAAGGTTAGATATTACACAGAGAAACATAAAATATCCAATGAAATTGAAATACTAAAGTTTGTTTAATATGGAATTTGTTACGGAGTCAGACCAGCTGTCTCCCCCGTTTCCAGTCTTTATGCTAAGTTATGCTAACCAGCTGCTGGTATCTTCCTTTTTAGCATACAGACATAAGAGTGGTATCACTCTTCTCATCTAACTCAGAAAGAATGTCAAATGTCTTTGAGTGCTAATAAGATTTTCAGCCAGACCTATACTACAAATCCATGTGTTCTAATACAAATGTGAAGAGACCTTGCACCTTCCTCTCTGTTGCAATACTTACTTTCCGAAAAGGGAGTTCAACAGGTAGGTCAGCGTTGAAGTTAAACAGAGCCACAGCTTCCCCGTAGTCCAACACCTGTAGAGTGGGAGACTTTATAGGTGTGGGCTTCTCTGTAGGAAGCAGAATCTATGGAGGACAAGGGGAAGAGTTTTGAGCCAGTATCACAGGGTTTTAGATGACCAGCACAAGGTAAAACAGTACAGAGAAATAGCATCAAATGAGACACATTAGGAAAGTCACCTCCACATAAGATGTGGGGAAAATGCCGGCTCTTCCGTGATGTTCTCCTTCAAACCAGTTGGCATCTACCAGCCTGTGGATGTAAACAATGTCGCCTTTGTTCAGCATGAGCTCCCTGAAGAAAGGAGTAAGGATAATAAGACACACAAAAGGAAAATCCATCAGACTACAGAGTTCAAAATGCATTGATTGTTTCAAATGTGCATTATAAAGAGAAGTTAGACTTCAGATTTGATCCAGAGTTATACATTTGATATAGCTATAACAGAAATGTAAAGGACTATGCAAGAAAGGAAATGGCATATCTGTTATATCAGCTCCCTCTGTAACTCACTTGGGCGACTGAGCCTGGAAATTGAACTTGGCTCGCGCTGCTTTCATCTGGAAAAACAAACAAAGCATTCGGCGTTTTGGGAAGATTTGAACAGAACAACTCAGATCACAAAAACAAAATGCCACAACTTAAAACTGCATATCAAAATGGATTTTTTTTAAAAAAGATTTTCCAGCCTTTTAGGTAACAATAAAGTCATAGAAACATACCTTCTTCTCCTCTTTCTTAGGTGGGAGCTCCATGGTTTCATTTGCAGGAGAAAGACGTTCTACTGTGGAACAAAGTAAAGGCACAGCGGTGTGAGTGGAGTCTAAAATCTTTTGTTCAGCAAATGTTGTTTTTGGATGTGTTGCTATGAAAAAGCAATGACATCCGTGACCGCTACATGAGTTCAAAAAGGGATCTTGGAAATTATTCAGCTTGGCTTCATTCTGGACTAATTTCCAGGAAAAACAATTGGATACAGCTAATCTGTAATCAGGTCTTCCGAGTTCCACTTCCTATTTTTGCGGGCTTCCTCCCCACCCATCTACAGCACCTTCTGATTCTATAGGAAAAAAAGCTTTCCATGCCCACATTAGCTTCACCAGAGCAGAAGACAAGAGTGGTGAAGAAAGAGAATCATGGGACCTTCGGAATTTATTAGATTACTACGTCAAAAATATGCTGCTTGATTAAATGAGGGGCCTGCACACTGAAAGTGCTCATGTCTTTTGGTGGGAGCAGAACATGATCAACTTATGGACAGTACTGAGATCAAAGCAAATGCCAGAGTTGGTGGTAAAATCACAGTGTGCATGCGTGCTGCAGAGCCAAAAGGGAAGAAACTCCATGGTTACCATATGTGTGAGCAGGGGTCAATGATGTGCCAACAGAGCGATGGACTGGCTGCTTTGCTGCTGATGAATTGCTGAAAAAGTGAAGAAAAATATAAGATTTTTATGTTTATATTACAGTTACTGTATCTGCTAATCAGTGGGGAGAGTTTCTAATGACATCAAAGTGCAGTCAAACATGTTTTCCTGCAGATTTACTGTACAACACATCTGGTTGCAGCTGTACACTGGACCGAGATGAGACAAATAATCAGACAGCTGGAAGGCCATGCAGATGACACTGTGTGACTCATATTGTTATCCTTGAATTGAAAATCTGGTTTAGATGAAGTTTGGAGCTTAAATCATCTTTACAGCCCCGAAAACTCCATTCACAAGCAGGATTATGAGTCTTTCTGAGTTAAGAATTAATCCAAAACCACAAAGTTTCCTGCCTGGCTTCCTCTGAACTCATTTGCATATTTCCAGACAGTGTTGTTTTGTATTCCAGTATTTGCAGCTGGACACCGACAGCTACACAACAAACAGGAAACACTAAAAACCTGACAATGTCTTGCAGCTGTTTGGTTTAATTTCACATGTCCTTAGCAACAAGCTCTTTGAAACAAAAAGTCTCTCATCCCACTGAGCCAGAAAAGGTCAAAACCCATGAACTCAACCTAGCAAACAACAGCGAGAATCCTCCAGGAGAGCATTACGTACATGGTGAGCAATGTGGAATGCTGTTTGAAGGAACAAATACTGTACTTGAACTTGTTAAAGTTCAACAGCTTCCTAACAGAATCCAGCGCAGAGAGTCACCTGATCGACTAACAGAACAGGTACCCTGCAGAGTATTAATGGTCGAGCTGTCCAATCGCAGCGCTGGGTTTCTGAAAGCAGTGGGAAGATATGGAGAGTTACTCCCACTAGATGAAGCAATGTCAAAGTAGATTAAGAGGCTGGGTGTTGGGCTCAGAGGAGGTCTGTTATGCGGTGTTTGACCCAGGCCTTAACATGAACCTGTCCTGCACAGTGCCTCTAAAAAACAAGCCACACAATGAATATAACATCACTTTAAGACCTGCTAAACACCACCATGGACACAAGTAACATGAACAGGAATGCAACCGCTTTGTACAGAAATAAGTAAAAGGTCAAATGTGCCAAGAAACACACATTATCCACAGTCAGTGCTGAAAGCCCTGAATCTACTTTTAAACAGTCTTATTGGTATTTGTAAGAAAAACTTTACTATAAGTACATAAGTATATTTGAGGGATGTCATGTAATACAACATAGGTACAAATTACACTATAATGCAGAAAACAACACTTTTAGTCTTTTAGTGGAATCTATTGTAGAAAAAGGCATCTCAAATGATAAAAATGTCAGTTTAGATATCATTATAACCTGCTGAATATCATTTAAAGTATCTACTTTAAACAGTCTTATTGGTATGTGTAAGAAAAACTGTTCTATGTTTAAGTACAATGGTATATTTGAGTGATGTCATGTAATACAACATAGGTACAAATTACACTATAATGCAGAAAACAACACTTTTAGATAGTCTTTTAGAGGAAACTGTTGTAGAAAAAGACATCTCTAATGATAGATCTCATTATAACCTGCTGAAGTAATCGTATTCCACACTGCTTTCTTGCTTTCTTGTCACTGACCTGTAGTTTGTAGTCCCAGTCTTTGGAGCGGTTACTGGCTCCCCGCCTCTGGCCTCCTGAAAGCAGAGTGAACATTAAACACAGTTTGTTCCCTGCAGCCTTTTACTGTATCTCACAGCTCAGAGGAAATCTCACAACAACTCAGACAAAGTAGAGGTGCTGACCACTCCCAAAGGAGCAAGAAATCCCCTGGGTCCTATCCTCCTCGGGCTAAAAACAACACCACTCATGATCTGTCTGAGCTGCCTGTGATTTCAGTCAAATCACAACCTATGAAGCAAATGTAATCACACAGGAATCAGGAGCGGCTTGACAATCAAAAAACGTTTTCAGCATCCAAGTCGCTCTCTAAAACAAGCACTGTGGGATTGCAAAAGGGAAAGTTCCAAACAACATTACCAAAACACATGATTTAAAGGAGATTGATTGACTTTTTTGGCAGCCAAATTTTCATTTGGTTGGGGGGGGGGGCAAGTTGCAGGCAGGTGATTAACACAGCAGATCAATCCAAGAGCAAGGCAGGCAGGCGGTTCCAGGGCATCCGGGTCACAGAGGAAAAACTACTGTACATACGTGACTAGAAAGCTAGCAAGCAGGGGGGGTGTCAAGGCCTTCATTGAGAGTGGGGGAGTAAGGGTGAGGGTGGGTGAGGATTCTGCTAGATTGGTGGGGGGGGGGGTGCTTTAGCAGAGAGAGTCAGGAGGGGGGCTCAGTACCTCACCCCGGCCTCGATGCTGCTTCTTCTGGGAAAGAGTCCTCTCCAGGCCCTGGATCTCCGAGTCCAGCTCAGCCTCAAACCGACTCAGCTCAGAGACCAGACTGGCCTGAGGCCGAGCAGTGATGGAGTTGGAAGGGCAAAATTAAAAAAACACTAATACAGTGTACTAAAACAATCTTTGGAGCTAATGGTGTCCCTTTTTAATGATTTAGACCTCGATAGAGAGTGAATAGAGAGGAATTCAAATGCTGTAAAAGCAGCTCACCTCAACTGAAGGGGACTTTGGTGTCTCAGGTTGTTTCTTCGGGGATAAATGAACCTAAAGGACAGAAAAGGAAAGCAATGACAACACTGAACAGAAGTTTATTTTTAATTCTATAACAATTGGTTGTATGTAACTAGTCGATGTCTACAATATTTGAGTATTGGTTGGTTTTGGGGGTGTCTGGGGAAACAATGAAGCTGCCATGTACAGTGGGGTTCAACACATTTTTAGCAGTTTAATCCATCCAACCATTTCAACATGTTTTCTGATAGTGTGTTTAGGAGTAAAGACAGATTTGGGGCTAACTGAACAGTTTGCCGCACAAAGATTTTGACCAAATAGTAAATCTGACAGCATGTCACTGTTTCTAGAGGGTTTGGACACATCTCTTTTTGTGGAAACAAATTCAGGACAACTGAACATCTCATAAATATAAGATATATTGTGGAGGAAATGGATTTTTATGTGGTTAGTTCCAATGCAGCATATTGAGCTATAAAGAAGCAATTGAAAGTAGTTAAACTCTTAAATACCTTCAATTTATAAGGTAAAAAAAGTTTTAAAAATGCAGGGGCACAGGCTGGATGTCAAGATGCCAGCAGAGGTACACCCACATATTTCTTTTATATTATAGTAAACTTGATTTCACTAGCTAGCCGATACCGCTTTCACCCCCTCTTTACAAAGACTTAACACCAAGAGAGCAGCTGATTCTATCAAACATTACTTTAAAAGGCTGTGCTGGCAAGAACCACGGACCCCCTGCTCCATTTTCAGTTGTTTTTTTGTAAAAACCTTGGCTGAATGTGTCTCTCTGAACGCCAAGGCCTTCCCCCTCAGCTGGGAGTCATCCTCACTACAATCACAGACTGTAATGTCACTGTGAAGCAGCACAACACCTGATATGGTCTGATGGAGCGCTGGTTTTCTAAACGCTGTCCGGGGGATAGGGCATAGGCCGCTGTCATACAGAGGAAATGAAATAAAGTCTCCATGCTGTGAGCCATTACACACCACAAGAGGTTAACACCATAATACGGATCACAAGACACCTCAGCTCCCGAAGGGGGGAGTGGAAACAAAGATTCCTTTTCTTCACGAGCGCGGACACAAGGGGCACCAATATGCACCAGATCTGGGACATTGTTACAAGAGCAAAAAAAAACAACAACCTTCGAGACACCGCTCTGTAACTCACCAGGGGTGTTTAAACACACTGACATGTACAAACGGCTGCACACTCAATTACAGCAGCTCCTGGGCAGTGCAGAATACACAAGACAATAAATCACAACCCCAGAGGTAAATAGATATGAGTCAAAGTGTCACCAGCTTGTAAATCACCGACTTTCAGCACAACACCTCTAACATAAACACCTGGATCATGTCTTTTCTTGTCTGAAAAGCTAAATGAATGAACGTTGGATCCTCGGAATAAAAGAAGAAGTGAGCACATGGGGCAGGTACTCTGTGGAATGACCACACTCGCAAGTTAGCTCGCGTGAGAAGATGAAATATGAGGCCTTAAAGGCTATAATCCTTAAAGAAAAGGTGCCCATCCTCAAACCTGTTCTTGATCCCCCACACCGGGGAAAACAGTGCAAGACTACACAAAGAATTACAGTCATTAGAGCCAACAACAATGCTAGATTAATCTAGAGGTTATAGAATCATGCAGAAACATCTTTTTGTTTCTGTTAAGAGTGATATCACAGCCTATATTTAAACTATGACTACATGTGAGGTCGTTACCTGGCTGCGGCTTTCTGAGGTGCTGCTCCTTCCAGGCTCAAAGTCGAATATGCTCCTCGGCTCAGAGTTCGGCTTTCCCGGGTCCGACAGCTTATCTACATCCTCGCTCCTGAAACATAACACCCCCCACACACACACGCACGCACACACACCATGGACAGCAGGTAAATCACGGCTTCATTGTGAGTGCCTGTAACAACACATCCAAACTTGTCCGTCCCACGCGTTTTCCCTCCACCGCTCTTGGCCTTTTTGGTTGGTATTCACATAAGACGTCACACCTGCAGTGTTTTATCTGATGTGAGGAATAAATTCACATTGGTGTGTATTATACTAAAAAATCTCCTCTCTTGTAAAGCATTTAAAATACCATATCTCAGTAGGTGAATTTGCAGATAAAAATTATCAAATTTGTAGTCTCTTTATAACATTTGTGATGCATGGAAATGGGAATATTTCATTCTAACAAACTTAGCTTTCTGGTCTAATCTTGTGTTTTTTCGGATGTGATGTTTTATCTGCGTGCTTAGTTTAAACCCTATCTTTAAGTTTTTATTTCAAACCAAACTGAATTGGTCTCCGACATTTTGGGAAATAGCTTATTTGCTTTCTTGCTGAGAGTTAGATGAAAAGATCGACACCGCTGTGCACCACAGCACAAAGACTGGAAACAGAGGGAAACAGCTAGCCTCGCTCAAACAAAAAACACCAACCAGCACCTCCAATGTAATATAATATATGTCTAATTTGTTAACTGGCTGCAGCAAAGATTCTCTGTAACAAAGATGACGCATTATAAGCTCTGCCAATGGTTTGAAATGGTAGACACTTCCTGTCTCCTAAGTGGGCGTGGTCATGGCATGACCCCCTGGCCCCACACCACATTTGGTAGTGTTGTGAACGTTGTGTGGATGGATGAAAGCAGATTATATTTTCTTATGCTAACATTAGATATTGACACAGCTAACAGACATATTAAGCATTACAAAAATTAGCCAGCTAGGGCGTTTAGTTGGCAGATCTTACAAGAGTGTGTTGGTCTCGAACAAAGTTAATTTCCTCCCCATTTGTCCGTCTGAAAAATTACATTTTAGTGTCAGAATGTTAAGAAGATATGGGGCTTGTGAAAAATGGGTGCAATATTTACTTTGGGGCGAAAGAATCAGTCCTAATCTGTGTTCATGTTCACTTCAGTTCAGTGGCTTAACCCATGTGACACAGATACAGGAAACCAACTCTCAGTGCTCCTTTCAGAACTGTCTCTGGCTGTAGCTACATATTTAGACATATTCAGAGTACAGAGGCGAGAGTGGTATCGATCTTCTCATCTATCTCTCTGCAAGAAAGTGAGTAAGCATGTTTCCCAAAATGTCAAACTATTCCTTTAAGTCTGACTCCTCCCTCTGTGCCTTCCTGTGTCCCGTGCCCCCGAAGCAGTTAACATCAAACCAGTGTAAACTCACCAGTCTGGTAGAGCTCCATAAGGTGTTAGTCTGAAGAGATTCTTGTCTGCTTCATTGCTTCCCTCTGTGTTGGCAGATGACTGGAGCCCTGCAGACCAGCGGATCAGGGCAGATCAACCTTAAGTAAAAACTGATTATGTAACTGGACAGGATAACAATGTGGACTCTGGTGGATTCACTTACGTTCGGCTGACCACCGCTCCGAATCCTCCAGCTCAGGTTCTGGTAAACAAGTACAACAGAGAGACTTTTTTTAGGAGTACTTTATATATATAAATCAACCAAAATATCATATTATACTTTTATTTTTCATGCTCTTATACTCCCTTAAAATACGACTGGATGTGTCTTATAGTGAGACCTACTCACAGTTTCCACAGTGTAAAAGTTCTCTGATAGAATTAAATGTCTTGCATTAGAAAAATGCAGTATTATGAGCAAAATGTAAAATAAAACTATTAATTATAAAGAATGTCCCCTTAGAGATTGTTGTATATTATCTATATTATATATTTAGATTATTTTTACTCATGTATTAATGTATAAGCAGCCTTTTAACATTGTAGTTGCTCAAGTTGGAGCCAATTTTAACTACTTTATATACTGTTGGATAGTTTAAATTATAAAAATCATCATATCTTATAGGCTGATCATATGTTTTGTACATTAAAACTAACTATACCGCAATCAAATAAATGTAGAAAGTCTTTTTTCCACTAAAGCTCATCAATAGCACCTCAGTGAGTTGCATTGTAACTTTGACCTACAGTATTGTTTAAGAACACAAATCACTTGCAGAGAGCTGAAAATATTCCTCTAAATCAAAACTGAGCCAGAGCAATCCACTAAAACCACCTCAGTGCTGCGATGGTGCCACTAACCACCCAAATAACAGGGAATGTGTTTCTATGACGCAACACGTAACAAATGAGCAGCTAGATTTACGAGGGGCTGAGATAAGAAGCTGGATTATTGTCAGAGTTAATAAGAAGAGATGACATAAGACTTTAGGGCTCATTCATCACGTCTTATTTTGCCTCTGCAGCAATCTGTTTGCTGGATCACCTGGAATTCACTCTGGTGTTGTGTTAGTGAAAAGAGGAGGAGGAGGAGGAGGAGGAGGAGCGTCCTTACCCTCTGGCTTCCTGTGGATCTGTTTAAACATGCTCTTGTACCAGTCTCTGGGCTTGTTCACACTCTGGTAGAAGAAAAGAGGGAAGGGTGCAGAAGGAAAACAAATCTGGTGAATTAGACGTAGAGAAATACAGCACCACTGGATGTAGCAGGAATATACAAACATCAAATCAACAAGAATGTATGTTTATTGAGAATGTATGCAAAAAAAAATAACATTTAAAGCTAGCGTTTGATTATCAAACAGTACATTCTGTGTCTTTGTCTTACTGATCTGGAGGCAATGGGCATCCCAGTTTCATCCACTGGACCGATTCCTGAGAACTTGATAAGCCTCTCCTCCCTGGTGGGAGTCCAGCTACGTGGTAAAGTGGAGGAGGCCTGGACGCCATTGGACAGTCCACCTGAGTCACAACAATAACATTTCAGTAATTATCTTGTTTCTATTTATTATTGATTTCAGGTGAAGTATAAAGCCATTCAGATGCTTTTAAACCCTACCACATCACATGAAACCAGCCCAAGATGTTGTGTAGCCTACCAATTACACATTAACTGACATTTCAACTGCATTCGTCTTTTTACTCTTCGACTGCTTTCATCTCTTACTCTACAAATAACAACTCAACTTCCTTCAGTGGTTGCGTGTCAACAGATATTTCAGCTGCATTCACCTCTTTCTTTTCAACCAATTAAAGGAACAGCGTGTAACATTTAGGGGGATCTAATGGCAGAAATGGAATATAATATTAATAACTATATTTTCTTCAGTGTATAATCACCTGATAATAAGAGTCGTCGTGTTTTTTTATCTACTTACGGAGAAGATCCCCTCTCCACTGAGTCCACCATGTTGCTCCGCCATGTTTCTACGGTAGCCCAGAACGGACAAACCACACTCTGTTAACTTTTCCTTCTTGGGCCGGAGTCGATATCGTTATTTGCTCCCATTGCCGCTACTCTCTCTCTCTTGCTTCACCACTCACTTCCCACGTACACACACACACTCTACGCACTGGCTCTGCTCCAAATGTCAGCCACCGTAGCTCTCCAACACGCTGGGCACACAGGCGAGGCTTCAGTTGGTTGTAATCTCTTCACCTCACTGCTAGATACCATCAGATCCTACACACTGGACCGTTAACTCCTAGGTCGTTACCTTTGACCAAAAGAAAAGTTCTTCACCTCTTCTAACTCCCACCACTTCCACTGTAGTGTTCATACACGATTTAGTGAAACTGCTTTCAGTGCTGACACTTCAACTGACACCTTCCTCAGTTCATACACATGAGCTGACATTATTTTTTTTTCTTCCAATACAATTTATCACATGCAGTTCGACTGACATTTCAACTCCTCAGCCTCCTCTTCGGCACTTTCATTTCAACTGATACTACAATTTCATTCAATGCTGTCACTTCAGCTTCAACATCTTTCAGCACTTTTGTATTTTGACTGCCACTCCAATCTACAGCTACATTTCAGCAGCAAGCATAAGTAAATGTTAATCAGTTCATTTTGACTTAAATTAATATTTACTTCCTGAAAACTTATTTTGAGTTGTCCAGCAAGACACTGGTGTGATGCACAGATTTAAATACATCATAACCTTACCATGCGATTGTGAGGGGCCATAGTAAGATCCAAAGCTGAGAGTTGTTGGTCCACTTCCATTCACTTCAGACACCTTGAGAAGGGCAAAATTATACACGTATATCAGTTATACAACCATCTCAGTGTAATGTAACCGCAAAAAAAACAAAAAACGCAACAGTGACTGAAAACATGTCCGTGAACGTACAGCCTGTGATGCATCATTTTTCCACAGGGAGGAGCACTTGTTTACTGAATCCCATGCACTCAACCTCAGCAGTGTTATTAACAAAGCCTCCAGGAAATTACTGCATACCTTGAACTCTCCATATGGCAGCCCTGCTGAGCGAAAAGGGCTCAGAGGAGGCGTGGGGAGTCCAGGGGAGATGACCACCTCATGGGTCATCTCTGGAGAAGTTAGGATCTGCTGACCACCCGAGGTAACACCAGACTCCCCGTAGATGACAACCCGGGAGCCATTTGGATCACCAGCCACTTCCGTACGTTGCTGAACATAGAAGGAAATGAGAAATATGGATGAACAAAAACAATGTGTGAACTTTGCTCCTGTCATGTCCTCCTGTTGGCCCTGGGTAAACACTGCTCTCTACGGGAGGTCGTGTGAACTTGTTAGCGGCCCGGCTATTCTCCAGAGAATAACAGGCCTCGGTGGGGGAGCCTCTGATGAAAAGGTCCCTAATTTATTTAAAGCAGGACCAGTGGGGAGTGGTGTTCCACCCACTTCATCATCTCTCTTGCCACAACTGCAGAAAGGCCTCATTCAAGGTGCAGACCGGGGGCACTGAAACAGGAGAGGACCATTATGAGCCCATTAACTCCCTATTCACCAGGCCTCTCTATTCTCCCGCCAGGGGGTGGGACCGGGGCCAGAGAGGTTGGGAGGGGGGTCGTCGATGTCAACCTCAAAGTCCAGCAGGGCTAGCAGTAGTGTTGTGGTCTCCATAGTGATCTTTTTACTCCCTCCCATCCATGATGGCTGGTCTCGCTCTTCTATTGGAACGCTATGTGTTTGAAGCAGGTGCTTCAGTCCTCCCTGCGTGGCTGCCGGGGGTCATGGGAAAGCCCCTGTAGAGCTGCTATGTGCACCAAAGGCACACGGTGGTGACACTGGGCTGACTTAGTGCAACAATCGTGAGTGGTTTTCCTGGAGTTTGCGGGTTTAAATGTGCAAATTCAAGACAATGGCATTTGTTAAACTGTGTTCAACATATAGCATAATTAAAAAAAAATGGCTTTACCTGAGACTGCATGTGATCTGTTATGGTCCTTGCGTGACAGATATGAAATTCTTGCGCCCAGCATCAAAAGTATCTGCAAAGACATGCAAAATGCAAACATTTGAGTATGATAATTGAGATATTTTCCTCATTAATAGAGCAAACTATTGTGTGGCAGACTTCTTTTATCAAACGCCAGGTATAAAGGACTTTCTCATGTGTCGTATTTCCAGTTGATGATTGCTCTACCTTGAAGATAAATTGTTGGAAATGTTGGTAATTTTACATTGGTTTGCAAATAAATTATTGATTTATTCAGACTGAAACACTCAAATAATAATCTGCTTCAGTGCTAGTAACAGTCCCACAACTGTCACCAAATTCTGATGTCAAACGTTGCAAAATCCTGATTGTTGCACGGAAATATGTGATGTCACCGTTTTCCAACGGAGGTTTAAATAAGAGCTTCAAACCAGTGAGTAGCACACAGACATAAATACAGAAGTCTCTCATGTGAAAAACCCTAAACTGTTCTGTTAAACTGTGTGTGCGTTAGAACTGTGTTGCTCAAAGAACAAGATGAATGAGTTTAAGAGTTGTAGATCAGATCTGTTACTATTTTCATTGCAGATATTATCCGATCAATGTCAAACATCTGAAGATTCTCACTCTTAAATTTGTACTCTGAATCTTGACCTTTTTAACCCTTTGAGTCATTAGTTGTGTGGGGTCCAACAAAGCCTCTCTGTCATAAATCACATGTTACAGACTCGACAACTGTTCCATTATCCCGTCCCACTAGTATTTCAAAGAGGGAAAGTTAGCGTCACCCACTTTTCCCTGTTGCTAAGGAAAAACCCACCCAAAAAACGAGTGTGACTCACATGCCTGCTCCACTTTTCCCAGCCATACTATGCCGTAATAAGCTGGACTTGAGGAGCTGGATGATGGAGAAGGTCGGCTACTGAGAGCGGAGACCAGCTCCTAATCAATTGCACCTCAGAAAAACAGATTAGGCCGTGCTGTTTCAACATCAAAGGCAGGGGGAGAACGAGGGGGAGGCCATTTCCGCTCCTGTATGCGGCAGGCACCTCTCATCTGCAGTGGCTAAATGGCCTATAATAACATTGTAGGCATAGAAACCACAGCCAATGTACAGCCCTGAATCCCTGGGCTCTGCAGAAACAAGGTTAAGTGATTCGAAGTCTTTGTGCACTCGGACTGTGGTCAAAACTCATCTTGGGTTAAAAACCCATCACAGATTGGAAGCAACCAATAGGGTTAATATTAGGATTAGGCTATTTTTTCTGGTGCAAACTATGGCTTTGTAGCTTGGCAAGAAAGTAATGAGTGAGTGTGGGCCATGCTACTACAGGCTGAGCGCTGCCCAACACAATTTGCACTAATGAGTTTTCCATGTGGCATTTGCAGCTGAGCATTAGAGTCTGTAATCATTGTGGTCAAGTCCTAGAAAACTATACGCGCTCTGTGTCTCTGAGCACAAGGTTAGGAGACAGCACAGAGCGCGTACAATGATAGAATCAACTCTCCAGTTTCCAGACAACGATGTCACTCTATCTGAGTCATCATCTCCCAATAAACTGCCTTACATAACGGGAAAAATATGGGAACCGGAGGATTGCGCCTGCAACAATACCATTACCGCTCAGGCATGACGGATGACCTATCATCGCCCAGAGCAATCACAGCCAGCTGATTATCCGTCTAACAACGGGCAGCACTGCAAACAAGCTACATTTACAAGTAATGGCTTAAAGTAATCTCTTTTACGATGTGTTTGACATGCGGGTTCTTATTTACACCAGATCTCCCCCCGGCAGGCTGCCATTCACTTTAAAGGCCCCATCACACTGATGAACTAGATGAGTAATTCATTGGTATTTTTAAGGAGAACTGTTTCCACACAGGCCTCTTTTACACAGACATCCTGAAGAGCAGACAAAGCAGCTCATTTTTCCATACCCATGCATTTCATAATGGGTGTGGTTACTATTAATTAAAGGGGCACTATGTACTGCCATAAAGTTGGGGGACTCACAGGAGACAGATTAAGAATAAGAGTGGTCAAAATTGAAACAGCAGAGACTGAGATATCCTGAACTTTAGTCAGTAGTATGGGTCAAGCTCCGAAAGCATGGGATCCTACATTTCCCATAATGCAATGCAATAGCATCTCTTTTAATTAGACCCTCCCTGTCTCCTAATGCCTTCTTCTTCCAAACTCCTACAGTTTGTAGCATCGGCTTTCTGTTAAAACATTTAGTTGTTTCAAGTACAAGCCGAGATAACAAGACCAGCAATGACCCCAATGACATCATCAGGGTTTCATTTTTTGGTTTACTTTGGAAAAGCTCCCTCCAGAGCCATAGAAGATGTTAAACAACTGTTCTCACAACCACACAAGTAATATAACCTGATCCCGTCAGATGGTTTGTTGCACAGAAACATCTGAGAAGCCGTCATTGGAAACTGTTTGGAAAAGGGCCGTCACCTTAAAAAAAATACTTGGCAGGTGATTGGATGAACCATCTGTCAATCAAACTAACGACAGCGAAACTAACTGAAGGTAAAACATCGCCGTACTTTACACGTTCAGTGCCGTATACTTTGCTCTTCTTTCAATGAAGAAATACTCTCCAGTTCTGACATAACTGATGCTACTGCAACAACGCTAACCTCTTCTGTTGTTAAGAACGAACAGTCGCCTCTCCGTGTCGTCTCACGCTATGGTCTCACCAGGTCTCACGAACCTAAGCCACGTCCGTAGCTGCAGTAGCTCCTCACAGTACGCTGTCTGGCGAACCGAACACAAACACATAACTCGGAGCCTGCCAAGATGGGTTTTCGTTCGACATTTTGATCCAGCGATTTCTCGCACGGCCTTGTGACATTGTGAGACTCCAGCTGCTGTGCAAGGTTACAAGTAGCACTCCTCCAGACGAGTTCAATAACCCTCAAGTGTAAATCATGGTGTGCCCCCTTTAATAAACACTGCAATATTATATTAATGCCATTTATTGAGAGAGGTGCGTGCAGTGAAAGCGACACCGTGGTATCAAGAGTCTGACTATTACTGAACCCTGTATTATTTCCCTGAGGGACTGAATTGTTGTTCTTATGTAAATAAACTAATACAATTCTAATTTAACTTGATATAATTGGAATTATGGACCACTTTTTGTTTTCCCTAGATTATTGAGAAGTTGACATTGGAACTCCCTCCGCTCGGAGGCCCAAAAAAACTGCTTCATCGCTGTTGTATCCTGATGAGTAAGCTCATGTCATAACAGTGTGTCTGTGTCTCATTTCTCCGGGGAGCTGAATCCAACAGAGAAATCCTCCAACGGTGCATGCATTCCCTCTCCAAGAGCACTAAACACAATCCTACCTAATAAGGAAAAATCACTGTTGATATCTAGCAAGAAAATCCCTGTCCGGAGGTCTGGCTCTCCCTGGGTTTGCTCTGAACGGCCAGAGCATTCTTACATAATTACTAAGACTCAACAGCGGAGGCAGATATAAACTTTCACGTGCAGACAGGGTTTTTTTTTTTTTTTTTAAAACCGGTGGTGTTTGAGTGCGTTGATGCTATCTCTCTGAAATGTAAGAACTTTACAGCCCATATATTAGTTAAACCCCTGCTAGGTGAGAGGTCCATTATCACCACAGGATCAGGTTTGGGAATGGAGGGGAAAAACGGAGCCATAAAAGGCCCACATGCCTCTCAGCTGAAGATGACATGATGTCCTGCATTTTACATTTCCAGCTTAGTGCAGGGTATTTTATGTATCTATTATCTACCCACGCTTTACGTTTAATCCGTCACGGGGTAACTGAGGACATCCAAAATGAGAATCAGGGGATTTTTAGTATGGCAAATCTCTGCCTCTGTCCCCCAAGGAAACTCATCCGGCCTGGAAGAAGCACAGGGCCAGATGTTAAACTCTGGAAACTGATCCTCGAAACAAGAAGTCTAACAGCTCCACGACATCATCAAATCAAACATTTGATTAACATATTAAAATACTTAAAAAAAAAAAAAAGCATGTCACATTAGTGAAGCAAGAGGGGTTTTCTCCTTTTTTTTTTTACCCATAGGGAGCAGATGAGGAACCAGACTATTATCTGAAGTTGCTGAGCCAGAGCAGACCTACTCAGCAGCTACAAGGTCAGTGAACTTCACCACACCCCTGATTCCTGTGAATCACAATGGGAGGTTTCCCCAGCTGGGAATAGCAACACAACAGTAATGCAATAGTAATGCTATTGCAGAAAAGTGTGAAAAGATGAAACCACTCTGTTCTCATTCAGTAGCACAGGAACTGATGACAAGTGAACTTGCTATGAGGTCAGTATTCCTCATTAGTCATCAAAAGTCTCTCTTCTAATGTCTTTCTTCCATAGAAGGATGCGTCTTTCTGAGAAGACTCTACATGACCTACGGTGACCTCATCCTCCACACACACACATCTCCTTGCATTGTTCTCACTAAGAACAAGGCTGTCAAGGTGACCACACATACCCTAATGAATAACTGTTTGACCCGTGAACTTCTGCTATCTGTTGGCGCACCATTGGGAAAGTATAGTGATTTGCGGCCGGGGGGAGAATCACGTTGTCCATAAATCATCGGCGACTGTGGAGAATGTGTCAGTAATGAGCGGGGACAATGACTGAACGTCTCGAGGCTTCAATAAAACACATAAAACTGTCGCTCGTGAGTCCATTCAAAAAGCACAAGTGTTGTACTATGCTTCCGTGTGCAGGGTAGTGAGGAGAAATGTTGAGTTAATCATTGACTCCATGCGGTGGGAACTATTTCACATGGACGGATCTTAGTCCTACTGAAGGACACCGGCCAAAACATGAGCTCAATATTTGCTCAAGGTGGTCATTTTGTTTGGGTGAGCGCTGACCTGCATTGCATTTGACCTTAAACACTCTTTTTTCCAGAGTCTTCAAAAAGCGTAAACAGACTGATCTTCTGCTGAAGTGTGTATTTCCTGGATATTAACCGAGGAACAACACGGCAGACGGAAGGGTGAAGTCTTATCACCACTTACACAATGTCACCGCAGCCCAACAAGTTGCATAACTAAGGTCGTAAAACCTGAAGAAATCCCGCCTTTAAAATGTGGTGAGAAAAGTGGTGAGAAGGTAATCACGAGCACATTTGCCGGATAAATAAAGTGGGCATTTATTTCTAAACACATGAAATGAGTCACTCTGCAGTTATGCGGACGATGTTAGAGGTCCTCTGAGGTCGATCACGCAAACGTGCTGCCCCTTCTGCGTCGTAGCAGACGTGCGGCCCATACAAGGTCCTGGAGACCGCGAGTTTATGAAATGCAGTTATTGAGGGGATACACACGTTTATCAGTGGGGAAGTATTTTGCCTCCTTGTATGGTGCTCCTCCAGTCAGAGCAGCAGGAGGAGTCGGTCTGTGTGCTTCTTGTCAATGGAGAGGCGATGTTGTTCCCAGGAGGAGCAACAAATGAAACCAGAAGCGCCTAAAGTTTATCAGATTTGTCCTTACAACAAACTCACTCCTTATTTGGGTGGATTTGTAAAAAGTGAAATCATAATACGATGTGTCAGACAGAGCATGAGAAAAATACACACTCAAATCACAGCAATTGCGGAAAAATAACTCACAAATCCTCATGCCTGTCATTTTGTGTCTTCAAAGCTGAGTGCAGCCTGTGGATATGAGGACTGGCAGCCGGACCCCTTGGTAATATCACAAAGGGAATCAGAGCCGGCTGTGCAAATCACCCTGACAGTAAGGGGAGCCACCGGTGATGACTGGACGGGCCTCTGATTTTAGGCCATTAGGCTTGAAATCTGCAGTGGGATGGGAAAGTAAATGATTTCCTCTGACTCTCTGGAGCTCTGCTGGCAGCACATGTACCTACTGGGCAGAGCAATGAGGGATGACATGTTGGGAAACACTGCCCACGGTGCCCTTTCGCCCTGTCTCTGCGTGCTCCAGCTGCAGCTCACAGCAGCTCTTGCCAAAAGAAATCTCAGTCGGTTAACTCCCACAGGTTTGAACATCAAAACTACACACATCACAACTTGTTTTCAGGTGTAAAGCATCAACACAATGTGTACTCGTGGGAGCAGCCCTTAGCGGTCAGACAGGTTACTCAACCTTTTAAAAAACACACAAGTTGCTACAGAGTCAATGTTAAAGATCACTCCCTGATGTGATTATAATCTGCGCTCCCACGGGAAAGAGTGTACTCACCTTAAAAAGTGGCACCAACAAGTGAACTCACACCTCTTTCTGTCTGCCTGAGTCGTGCACGTAAACCACACTGCAAACCCTCCCTGCTCCTTCTCCCTCTCTCTCTCCTCTCTAACTCATGAGACTAGCCAGGACACACAATCTCTCTCTCTCTCTCTCTCCCCCAGCCCTCTCTCTGCCTGCCTCCACGAAGGACTTCCCGGTTGACAGGCATCGCCATGGCAACCCACTTCGTCCCCCGCTCAAAAGGCACCCTCTTGGCTTGTCAGTTCGGGACCTCCTTTAGCCCTATTGTTGTGATGAGGTGATATTTCACAGCGCAGGGTTAACCAAAGGGGAATTTTTTTTTTTTTTTTTTTTTTTTTTACCTGAGCTGTACCAGTGTTTTTTGTTGTTGTTGTTGTTGTTGTTGTTGTTGTTTTTTTGTTTGTTTTTCTCTTTTTCCTTTATCCTTATTGTGTTTGTGAAAATAGGAAAACCCAATGAACATATTAGTGGAAAAAAGAACAAAAAAGAAACAAAACACCAACAGTTGTGGAGTGGTATAAACTGATATTTGAGCTAATATCAATGGAATATCTAACATACAGATTTAAATGTAAAATGGGTGATTTCTTTAAGACTTGGACATCCTTTTTTAAATATGTTGTTGAAAAACTTGAACTAAAGGGTCTGATAGATTGCAATATTGAAAATTTGCCAAAGGGCCATTTTTGGGTCGTAGGGCGAGATATTTATTTGTTGACTTATTTATTTTGTTTTGTTTTCTTATTTTTCTTAAAATGTTTTGTTGCATCAGTGTCGACTGCGATAAATTGTAACGGACTGAGCGCCTCCTTATCCCTATACATATATATACATAGATGCTTTGATTTTTCAAATACATATGTGATTGTGTAAAATCATCTCTTTGAGTATATTAGGTGCTATGTATACTGTGTGTTAGGGATCTAAATCTGGTGTTTAGTTATTGTGACCAATGTGTGCTGATTTATTGTTGGTTTTGTCGGTGTTTGTGTTTAAAAGCATAATAAAAATATTGTGGAAAAAAACAAAAACCAAAGGGGAATGCAAAATAGTTCATCACCTCCACTGCCCACTGACTCCATGACACCCCTCCTTAACTTTAACTCTCCCATGCCTCCCCTCTGCTTTTGTGGGTGTGTGTTTTATGTGTGTGTGTGAGCGCAAAAGGCCCAGATCTGTGGCACGAAGGGAGAATAGGAGCTCCTTCTGTTCCAGTAGCTCTGGAAGTGTTTCAGAGTCATTACTCTCGTCTACACCGTGTAGTCCATCACTGACAGCACAAGTCCTGCCCCCATAATCACACACACACACACACACACACACACACACACACACACACACACACACACACACACACACACACACCATGCAACACATACTGTTGGATTTCAAGGTGGAAGGAAATTGCCTGGGAAGAGGATCAAAATATTCAAATTAGGAAATGCGGTGCAGATAAGTCAGTCAGCATTCAAATTCCAGCGGGATGGTTGTTTATACCACGGAGCCTAAAACAGTCAAAGAGGAATGAAGCTCGCTTCTCAAACCCAACTGTTACGCTTGCACACAATCCATGCCCAAATAAAACCAGGATTTCCAGTTTGCCTGCAGTTCTTGCCAATGACAACAAACAGTCCACAACCTGAAATCTAACGTGCTGACAGGCTTGTTTTGGCGCTGCTGAGTCTGCAGCAGGTAGACCGAGTTATGTACAAGGTGAGAGATCAAGTCACCTGTTAACAAACATGTGCACTTTGGGTTCAATAAACTAAACAGCACAAGGAGTATTTCTCTCTCTGTGTGTGTGTGTGTGTGGGCAATTTCCAACTTGAAATTGAAGGACTCAGCTCTTTTTTAATAATTCAGTGGTCTGGCTTGGTAGAGCGAAGCTCAGGCCACATATCCATTTACCAAGTAGGTTGTTTTTGCCAAACAGTTGAGCCGCTGAACCTGAGGGGCGAGCTGCCGGGCAGCGCGGGCTTCAGGCTGATTCTCCCCTTCGTAATCTGTGTCACGCCGGAGCAGACTTTCACCCCGCTGTGACTACATCTGACACCCTGTCACTCCGCATCTAAATGAGGTAATCACGCAAGAGGCGATTGCAGCTTTGGCCCGGGACCTGACACCTCTCCCCACACTGGATCCTTGTTCACTTTGTCTCTCCGCTAAACAAACACAAAGCTTCACCGATGCCAGCTCCCCTTTTTTTTTTGTTTTAATTACAGAGAAACATTGTCAGGACAGGAAGAGAGGCACGATGTTTTACATCAGACCCTCTGAGATGCATGGATTCCAGCTGACCTTTACTGTGCTGTAAAGGTCAACCACTGTCCTTTCAGTGGTATGTGCCAGTAGGTTACTACAAAAGCTCAATAAAAAGCCAAAGATTCCAGCGAGTGAATAAACCATGACATAAATGTGCTATATAATCAAAAACTACATCACTAAATGACTATAGCCCTGGGCTTTTTTTCTTCTCTACTCTGAGAAAACAAGAGACAGCAAGTCTGTAAAAAAATCATGAGATAAAGTTATCATCAAATGCTGAAGAGACATGAGACCACAGGTAAACAAGCATCCCCGTAACCATGGAGGACAGATAAGGAGGTCTAGATATCATACAGTGGCATTCATACCACAGGTTGTGCTCTGAGGTAGCACTTGCTGAACATCTCTGAGAACAAACACACAAGAATCACAGTTTGTTTTAGCGGTGAACAACATTTTCCTGAGCCCTGCATGTCCAGGGACTCTGGGTCACACTGTTGGCTGACAGGGACAAACAATCTCCGGTGTAGTTATAAATCCTCATGGGACCTGCTGCTGTTATTTCTAACACTGAAATGTTTCTGACCAAAACAACCAAAGCCACAACAGGAGGCAGCCTCAGGATCTTCTGACAGTAAAAGATTGGCATCTAAAATCCTCCTCACGTCCGCCCTTTTCCATACAAAAGCTCAACTGTTGCTCAACAACATTTCTGAGGAAAACTGTCACAATGATAATAAACAGCCCCGTCTTGTTTGTCTCAGTGGTTTCCAGTGATGAAGTAAAACATGATGCTCAAATCTGTGTCCTTTCAAATAAAAATGTCAATCAACACCACTTCATCAAAACAGAAGCTGGAAAAAAAACTCCCTTCCTCTTGAATTGTGACTATATTCCTTCCTTGTCATACTAACCCTTGAGAAGCAGTACTTACAGGCGAGTGCAGGCTGAGCAGTGAGGTCTCCTCAGTGCAGAGCGAGGGAAGGAAGTGAATGAAAAAGAAGGAGGGGAGCCGCTGCTGCTGTTCTCTGCCTCTCCCTCCCCTCTTTCTCTTGCCAACAGGGTGTCTTTTATCTTTGGTGAATGATTCAGCGTGGGTCTGAATGTTTGACGGAGCGTCCGTGGGCGAGCGTATGCATGTGTGTGTGTGAGCACGCACTTTAAAGCTCATCAGGGAGAAGGCACTCAGTAATAGTTTCCATCCACAGCTGGAAATAATAGAGATTCCCATACAGGCACAGGCGCAGTGGCACCGCCCTCCACTGTTTTACGTGCAATGGGAAGAGGAGGATTTCCATAGCCATCTCAATAAACAGGCCTGAGTAACACACATGTTATAATAGCATGGTCTATTCACTGTCTTAGGTCTTTAGATGTGTTTTAGATGATTCAGATCAGACACAAAAAACAGTCTGGAGGGCTTTCTAAGAGATCCAGGTGGCTCTATTGCTCACCTGTCACTTACCAAGGTCCACCTCTACAGTACATTCAAGAAAGAGTATTTCAAAGTACAGATGCTAAGGCCCACACACAAACACATGAGGGCCTCAGAGAAGTCTCAGTGTTTCCATGTTCTCTTCCAGCACCAGACCTACTCACCCAGTATGAGGACAGCCTCGCAGCAAAGCCAAGAGAAGTAGTGCTACTGCTTTCCTTTCTAAATCCACAGTGTCATCAGCAGATCAGCTGTGTATTCGGAGAACTAAAGCGTGAGTGTAAAAGCTTACCGTTGAGCTCCTGAGAGTTTTATCTGTCGCTTCCCACTACCATGTTTTCCTGAGATATTAGTCGGCAGATGCCCGCTGGATTCCTGCGCTCTGAGTCCAGAAGCAGAAGTTCTCAGCTCTGCCATCCAAGATAAATATTTAACAGGTCTGGCAGCCAGATCAGCAACCAAAGGTCACACCTCTCACTCTCTTTCTCTGGAGTCCATCTTCACGTTGGACCCGGGAGACGACCACGTCACCGCTCACAACGACAGCTCGAATTACTTGCAGGGGAATCACAGTCCAGATGAGTAACAAGCTATTAACAGATGTGGAAAGAAACAATTAGTAGTTGCTATTTTTAATCCATAACTGGTCTGATAATGTATCTGTAATGTTAGTAAATACAGTTAGTACAACATTAGAATCCATTCCTTGCAACAAATGTCTGTTTCCAAAAATCTGTGAACATGATGCCAAAAATATTCTCTTATTTCACTTTCACAGACTTTGTTTTGCAGTGGACATTCACATGTTGAGCGGTGCCACACTGCCTCTTAGTGGGCCTGAGAAGAACTGTGTGGAGTTTATATTTTACTATGAATACAGACAGATGTCGCCAAAATCACAAACATGCCGCCCTCAATCTGTATGAAATAGTGTCACAGCACAACATCTCATAAAACACTAATTGGCACAGCAAACAAGGTTTATAATAGACACATCAATACATATAATAAATATTTCATATTTACACTGTGTAATGCGTTATTATAGTAGCCTAAGAACAATGAATGAATACGCAAGAGAGAAAACATATGACCTCATATTAAATTAATTTATAAATGCATAGCATCATTACCGCCAATACATTTCAAAAGTAATGTCAATTTAAAAAGGCTGTATAACATATTGGTTATGCAACCATTTATGTAAAATGTTTGTCTATTAGAAAGGTATGATGAATCACATAAGAGAACACACCCATGGTTATTGACCTCACTAAGAAAAAAAATTGTTTGCATTTCTCGGGGGCAATAAGAATAGCAATCTTAAAAAACAAAAAGGACAGCCCTACAGTTTTTTTAATATAGGTTTATGCGTAACAGCTGAGATGTCACTTCATGGTAAAAGTAAAATACAAACCATGTAGTTATGCTAGCAATATGTTAGTACAAACATGTGTCAATTTGTTACCATGAAATTAGCAGTATTAACAGCATCAGTATTTTTTCATCAAATATATAACGGAATATTAAATATATGACATTAACAACTTTGAATATTCATATTTTTATTTCATAAAAATTGCCAATTTATTATCGTAGCACCACTACCTTTAATATTAAATGACAATTTTTAGACAGTAAAAAAACTTAATTTATTTCTGCATAATGGAATAGCATTGAAGGTTACTTTATATTAACCACGAATGACCATACATTTTTCTTATTTTGTAGCAAATAGGCTGGTCAATTTTAATTATTTTACATTAGCTTTTTAAGTAGCTTTACCATAAACAGACAATTGAACTGTTTGGTAGAGCGTGTTTTTAGTCTTTGTTACATAATTATGTTCAATAAGGGCTTAGAAACTATGACATGTCAAAAAATATGCCTACCTTTAAAAATTAAACTTAGACAAAGTGTGCCATCCCAAACTAATCAGCTGGGAGTGGAAGTGGGTTATAAAACCCTCAGAGCCTGCATCGATGCCGACTTAACCTGGACTTGACCCGTTCTCTTTATAAATCCATGACTTAACCAGCTGCCCTTACTGATGGCGTGCAGCGACTTTTGAGTTCGTCATGGAACACGATCCAATGTCAGTTCCGTGCGACTAATACAAACATTTACATTCTCGTAAACTGCTCAAACCAAGATAGATAATTTATTCTACTTTATTATATAAATATAATAATTGTCAATTGATTTTGTAATGTTTGCATGTGTGATTTAACTTAAAACAAAATGACATACCACAAACAAATTTTATTTATTACAACCATTCGTAACAGTAATAACAGTCCCTCCATGTTGACCCATATGAACATTATTACAAACAAAAATGTGACATTTTAGCATACATTTAATCCCCACTGTGGAGAGCAGGCATCGCTACAAATCACCACAAGACTCGCTTGTAGAAACAATTGTTTTAGGTTCCCCTATGGAAAAAAAAAGCTTTGCTTACATATTTTTCTGTACTCAAAAAGCCAACATCAACTTACATTGGTAATTAAGTTCTAAGTGAATACAATGAAATCTTTGAAATGTTTCTCATTTCAGGACCGGCTTGGATTAACTCTCACAGATCAAGTTACTTGTGACATTTTGCTCTGAACATTCATCTACTTCAGTGCATTTCCAACAGTAGACAGGGTGCATTAATGATCATTTTAGCATGTGTGTTAGCTTTCGGCCGCAGAATCATGTCTTTAGACATTAGACTTCAAAATGTAACACGAACCTCTCAACTGCGTAACTTGATACACAGGGCTATCTCACACTACAAACACAAACACTTAGCTTTGGCAAAACTGAACTTACTTATATTACTTTAAACTGAAAAGAACTTTTGTAACTAAAGTTTACATATAGAGGACTTCACAAGGTAACTTAAGAGTCAGAGCTGAACAATTTGCTTGTCTTTTTTATCCTCATAGGTAGAAGAGGAAGTCATCCAGTTTCACACTGGGCTCCCTGTGGATGCTTTGACCCACAAGAAAAGCCAGCTTGTGGGCGTACTGGCAGGGAGCGGGCACTCGGATGATCCCCTAAAGCGCAAATGGAGAAAATAAACTAGAGCACTTCAATTCTAAAAGCTTTATTGGCCTAATGATGTTGGCTCTGTTCAGTTATATTCTTAAATATCAGAAATGTATTTACACGTTGTACCCAGCTATAAAACATGCCTACTCATGTACTGAAAGACCGTTTCAGTGTGATTGCAGTTATTAAGTTGTACTCAAAGTTTCTCCAGACCATTGGAGAAACTATGAGTACAGCCATGCAGGATGAAACCAGCTTATTAACACACTGATTTCAAAGCCAGCCTACCTGCCAGTTGTAGTACAGGTGGCACATCTTGTAGGTAAGCCGCTGCATGTGATCGGGCTTCAGTCCACTGGTGTCGTACACAATGTTGTAGTGGGTTGGGGAGACGCTTCCACTGGCGACAGCCTGGCTCACGATGCAGAAGTCAAACCTGGCAAACAAAGGTTGCAACAGTTAACTACTACTACTACTACTACTAAAAAAAAAAAAATGCAGGAACAGCAAAAAAAACAAAAACAAACATACCACTCTGGACGGGTGACCTCTGTGTCAACAACTGTGCCTGGTGGAGGGTTGGACACCTTGCCTTTGATGCGGGCGAAAAACCTGCTGCTGATGCGCTTCTTCACCACCACCACACTCAGCTTGGGCCTATGACGAGCAGATTGAGAGGCTCTATCAAAAACTGACAATTTAGTTGAGCTTTGTTAAGTTCTTTTGGTGTGGTGGTCTCCCACTCAACAACTAATATGACAAAGTTATTGGCTTTATTTGTGTTTCAGAACCTGCTGTTGTCAATGTCATTCACAAATCAAAGGACACGGACGTGTTCAATACAGGTGACTACGTGGAGATTTTGACAAACAGCTTCCATGTGCAGCAGCGATTTAAGAGAGCTTTTAAAATGTGAAAACTTTGCACATGAAAAACTCACATGTAGTCGTGTCCCATGGACTTGATGGAGTCCATGATCTGTTGAACCTCATAGTTGACCACGCTGTGCAGCTGGCCGTCTCCCACTCCATCTCGGTACACAATGATGCGAGAAGGCAGGCAGTTGTTGAACTTCAGATAGTCTTTCAGCGCACCTGAAAAACAAACGCAAAGCTATGACAGTTATGCCGAGATTGTTGATAGAGAATTAACTTGTATATTAAAATAAAATACACATTTGTAGAATTATGGAAAGCAACTTGCCACTTAAGGCCATCTTCAGTCCGTCCATGATTTCCTGGCCTTTGTGCTGCAGCACACACTTGGAGTACCACCTTGATAAAGAAATTAGAAATGTCACACAACTTAATGGTTGTACTATAGCACTTAATCAAAGACTGTGCAGATGTTATGCACAACCGTAGACCAAGGTACGTTATGGAAAGAAACCGTTGTAGAAACTCACCTGCTCATGCTCTGGTTGAGGCTGGCCACTAGAGCTCCAATGGACCTTTTCCCAGCAATGGTGTCGTGGTAGCAGTCAATGCCCACAATCATCAGATGTTTGAGCTGCACAAAGAAGTGGAACAAGTTAACTCTCTTGCAAACAACATTCTTCAGTACTTCCCACTTGTAAACGTCTTGTTTTTTAACCCAACCTTAACCTGTTAACGGACTCAAAAACTCTCATGGAAACTAATAAATCGTCTCACCTCCTTCTTCCGACACACACATTTAATTAGAAGTAGTTACGGACCACATTCACAATGTTTAAACCAAGGACAAAAGGCTATAGTTGCACTGAAAGAGCCCACTGTCTCCCCATGTCCCATCCTCTCCCCTTTCTGATCACCTGTCTCTCCTCTGCTGTCTCATTCAGACTGTTCAAAGACAGGGTTGCTAGGAAAATAAACCCCTAAAGCACTACTTTATTCTGTAGCCCAAAATATAGTGTTTGTTTATGTGACTTTCCCGGTAGCTTCTGCTAGTTAGCTAGCTACCAGCTAAACATTAGCATACCAAAACTTCGACACAAAAGTAAAACTTATGACCAAAGGTTACCTGCGTTCTCCTCCAACTAACTCACTTACTTGGTTATACTCCCAAGCCGACAGACACCACGGTGCAACAACTGGGGCACCCCCGTCCACACCGCTCGGAGCTGCCGCTGACAGCAGCCCACCGAGTCGGTCAGTGTGCGTGACGGTGGTGTGTGCTTTGGAGACAAGTCTTACTATGTGACGGTAGTTTTGGTTGGCTAATTCAGAAAGGCTTTAGAATAAAGTAGTGCTTTCGGGGTTTATTGTCTTAGCGACCACGTCTTTGAACGGTCTGAATGAGACAGCCGAGGAGGAGAGAGTGGAGAGGACAGGACATGGGGAGACAGTGGGCTCTTTCAGTGACACTATAGCCAGCGCTGCAGTACTGATCTCAGTTTCAGCGGCAGTTTATGAAATGGACTGTTTTGTCCTTGGTTTAAACATTGTAAAACTCAACTTTACATCCAGGAACAATACAACAGTGTTTTTCATGCTTGTAATATAATTGTTGATTAGAGTGGAAATCCATTTAGTAAACCACGTAAACTTCGTTGACTGATTCACTTCCACTTTAATCCACTCGAGAACTACTTAATCTTGTTTTCTCTAAAACACACCTTAACTTTTAATTCCCTCAATGTACAAATTCATTAGTGAGCATGCGACTTACAGGGATTTCCACACTCCAGAGCTCTCCTCCCATCTTGCAAGCCATCTGCAAAGCAATCTTGGTAGCCACAGTCATGAGTGCCTGAGGTCGGCTTAGGGTACGGGAAACCACACACTGGCTGGGAGTGGGGCAGTCCACACACAGGTACTTCTTGACGGTGTCGTACTTGTCCTTCCTGTTGCTGGGGAGGACCACCACCACCTAATACAGAATCAAAGAGAAGGTTGGTCAAGGTTCACAAGATATGTAAAAGCACTGAGTAAATAAACAAAAGTCAAACTTATGAAGTTTATGCATTATATATTCAGTCACTAACCATCTGTGTTTGGGGTCCAACATTTTGCTGCAGGGCTCTGAGGAGAGACTCCTGATGATCCTCGAACTCGACCCTGAATAAAAAGAACAGCGTGCAATAATTAAATGACATAACCGTAATCATGTAATCAAAGCTGGGCAATTTGACCAAAAATCAACACAACCATAATTTGTTGCAAAATCTCCCTTTAAGGTACATTTTGAACAGATAAATAAAATGTGCGATTAACTATGGACAATCATGCAATTAATTGAGATTCAATATTTAAATCGATTGACAGCCCCAACATTGACATATTTCAAGTACCTGAGAAAAGTGTTACAAGGTTATACACTCAGTTGACAGTATAACATGTACGCCTAACTAAAAAAAATGTAGTCTAATATAACAGCCTTGTAATAAATCCTACCCTCATGAAGGTTAGAATGTGTTTCTATTATTTTGTCCAGCCCATTTATATCAATGAGGGTAGACTAAATAACAGAAACGCCTCTCTAAAACAGTTTCAACAATGACTGAACATTAGAACCTCTATGTATTACACTGCATTAGCTTTAGCTAGGTGTACCTAATAAACTGGCAACTGAGTACATTTAAATGTATTCTACACTCGACTGTCACAAATTACTTTTACTGATGCTGAAAATGCAATGATTTCAGGCACCAGTCTGAGAATCATAAATAATATCACTCTTTGAGGCCCCAGTCAGAAACCCGATTGTTCTTATGTTAAAACTCACATGACCGGTCTCTGCATGCGGATGCCGAGTGGAGGTGAGACTCGGTTGAGGGTCTGCAGGAGGGACTGGGCTTCGTTGCTGTTACGACGGGTGTAAAACAAGAGCCAGCTATCCAGCGGAGGAGCGCTGATCAGAGGCACCCCGCGCATCTCTTTGGCCCAGTCAGCTAGCCAGGGGTTGTAATCGTACTAGGTGAAACAAATCTTTATGTTAATCTCTCAATTAAGATCATATAAATAAATCCATTTAATAAATTCAGAAGAACAAATTGATGTAACCATAAGCATATTATACCGATTTTGTTCCCTGGAAAATCCTCTCTGCTGGGAGGACTCTGCCAGTCAGATTTAGGAGTTCCTTATCAAAGTTGAGTCCCCACTTATCCAACTCCGCCTGTGCGTCAGCATTCCTATGAAATAATGTTGATTTAAATCAATGCCTGGGATTGTAATGCTCGAAGATGTTGACAGGAAAACTTGTAATTTTAAACTTCTGTGCACATGAACAGACTCATTACACAAGCTGCTGAGATGAGGACAACGTCTAGGGGAAACAGTGAAGATAAATATTTAAATAAATTACAGTATCTAAAAACAGGAAGGGATTTAGTTGTGACAGGGTTAATGTTAACCTTTCACAAATTGCACTGGTGATGTTTAAGCTTCTCCACTGCCAAGTAGGAGTTAATAAAGAATAATTAGGATTTTGAAAGCCTTCAAATCACATCTACACTAACGCATGCTCATTAGACCCATTCGGCAGGCTGGTCATGAATTTCTATAATGTCCTTCTAGTATGGCCACATATCAGTAAATGTTAATTGCAGCATTTCTGACTAGGGACCATTTGGCAACAGGTACACAGATAAAACACCCAAATTATCACCTACTTCTGTATATTGCTGACAAATCGGTTGAGGCGTCCCTCCCTCTGCTCTGGGTTCAATCTGGTGTGCTCGCTCAAGTCCTTCATGATCCTGAAGTCAGCTCGCATCTTGTCAGTCAAGCCTTTTAAAAACAATGAGTTTATGTTTAAGTAAGAAGTGTTTCCCAGTTTCAGTAAAGCTGACCTCCTTATAAATATGTGTGATACCATTGCTATAGGTGAAGCACTACATGCCCAATATGTTATGTTAAATCTGAAGAGTCACACACTGGAGATAGTCACCTGTAAGGTAGCACAGCTCTGGGATGAGCATGGCCGGGCCAGGAGTAGGACCTCCAGAAGGACCCATTTTCTTCACATGGCTGACCAGCAGCACCTGGTTCCCATCAGTGATGTCCAGGTTGTATTGCTTAGAACAGAAAGTATGAATAGTTGAGTGCAGACTGGAATAGGAGTCATCTATGAGTATGGATATTTAGGTGCATCACTTACTAGATTTAGCCTAAAAAGTGTTAAACTTTGAGGAGCAATTTCAAAACCTGTCTATTGAGTCTACATGTGTTTTCTTCTCTTTGCCCAATCCCAATTCTGAGTCCTTAAAACCAAGTATGTGCCAAGACGAGTTCAATGCACCATTTATTATATTTGTGTGCGTGTGTCAGTGTGCATCTGTTGAGGCAGGAAAGTTGATATTAATTATTGTTGCACGAATACTAGTGTTGAGTGCATGACACCTACAGTCTTGTAGTAGTTCTTGAAGGAAATATCTGTGTCTCCCTTTGTGAACGTGTTGTTGGGAGTGTGATCCCATGCAATATCATCAATCCTGTAGGTCTTGTTGTTGTACCTAAAAAAAAAAAAGAAAGACAGTGAGGAGACTGTTCATTTTGGCAGCTATTTTAGATTTCGTCTTAAGACTAAAATTCTTATTAGTTTGTCACATTTTAATAATTTTGATCCTTCATAGTTTTAGTCGACGACAACTCAAAACGTTTTAGTCACCGAAAAGTCATTTGATTTTAGTCATAATGTTTTCCTTCTTCATTTTTTCACATTATATTGAACATTTCTGTCAAACTTATTTCATATAAAATGTTTATCTCATCATTACCTGATGAAAAACACAGGTTGAATGATTAAGAATGCAGCTTTGCAGTTCGTTTGAGTCCTCCTGACTGACTGCGCTCATTAATGATGCACGGTTCAGTCGCACCCACCGGACTGTTATGAGAGACAATCCGCCCACCCAACATGTAAAAATATGCGCTACTCAACCACCTGAACCGCAAACTTTATGCATTATAGTAGCACAATTATCAGGATTGAGGTGTGAGACAAGAAGGGAAAGACAAGGTGGAAGGAGACAAAAATAAAGAGATTTTGGTAATGTTTTTAAACTACAATTTAGTCTCGTCTTTTTTCGTCAACGATATTGCATGTTTGATATAGTCACCGTTAGGGTTTAAGGTGAGCGATAAAAGGATAAATATCAGCCGATAAATGTCACTCCCAAGCCTAGTATTATAAAGATGCAAGACTTCTGTATATTAATCCAAGAATGTGTGTGTGTGTGTGTGTGTGTGTGTGTGTGAAATGTGGATCCTACTTGGTGAGGACTATGAGTCCAACAAGCTCCTTAGCACAGATCTCAGGGAAGCGTTGATTTCCACACTTCTGCCTCAGGTTGGCCATAAAGTCAAGGACCGTCTCACTCCGCAGCACCTTGTGGCTCACGTCAGTGCACAGCATAATGGAGGTCTCGTACTGCAAAATGGTGGTGGAGTAGCCTGGCCAGATGGTCAGCCTAGGACAGACAGGAGCCACACACAATGTTTGTATTGCATTAAAGTGCAGTAGATTGATCAACCATCTCAGGATTTATCATTTACATCAAGTCTTGGGGATCATAGGGAGTGCATTCTAACAGATGCACACTCCGCAGATATAACTGAGATTAGCCAGCCTGTAATTATTGAGTCTCAACTTCAGATATACTATACACAAATAATGAGGAACAACTTTTATTAAGGCCATGTTGAAAAAAAGTCAATCTACTGTTCCTATACTGGGCTGTGAATAACTCTAATGTAGTGTGTATTTAAAAGATTGGTGTAATAAAGTGAGAAAATTACATGTCATATAAAATGTTTTACTTGTGTTGACATGTATTCCTGCCATTAACTCTCTTATTCGATACTCATGGAGGATCACATCTCAAAAATACACTATAATTCTTAATACATTCTTTGTGCATGATAGAGCTGTACAAAAGAAAACAAATGAATATACCTGTGCTGCGGGATGTTGAGTGGATCTTTGGGGTTGTAGTAGTTGCGTCCAATCTGCTGCATGTCAAGAATTCTCAAGATCCTGAAGAAACGAAATGACACCATTAATGAGCTGTTTGGAAGTTTACAAAGATCCAAAATGCTGTGGTGAATTTTATTGGTATCTAAGCTTTTATAATCAGATGTTCTATTTGAAAATGCAACACCCAAATCTGCAAATACACTAATCACAAGCAAAATCAATTTTTGGGGGATGTTTCATTTGGCTGATGCATTATCTTTCAGTCCTATTGCTGCATCACTTAAGACCTGAAAACCGAAAGATTTACCTTCTGAATATGATGTTGTAAAACTGAATGCACACTGGTGATGTGGGCGGCAGTTCATTTGTCAAGGTGACAGTTATCTGAACCTTCTCTCCCATCCTCGTCTCGCTGTGGAGCACAGTCTCCTAAACACAAGGATAGACAGGAAGGAAACCAACGTTTGTCTGGAGGGAACAACATTTTATAATTTACCAATCAAAACCTCCATCCAAATTAAGTTACCATAGAACAGTCAAATCAAATTACAAATAATATTTTTGCAAAGGCTAAGCAAAATAACACGATCTTAGACAAAGTTTAAAAAGCTATTAGCTATTTGCTCATGGGGGCTCTAATGATGACAATCTCAATTGATTGTTAACTCTGGTCTAGTAGGGTGCAAGCTATTCTGGGGACTTGTGGATGGAAATTTCCAAAAGTACGATTAGACAGAATATTTTTTTCTGTCTTAAATTCTTTATTCTCAACAATTGTTAAAAACAGTCTTCTCTTCTTTTTGAAATATCAGATTACCTTGTTTTGCAATCTGTGAGGCAAGAAAAGCAGAGCTCCATCAAAGCTCCGCGCTGAGCCAAGTACTTCCTCGTGCTGAAAGAGGAGGGCAGATCTCAGGCGACGAGCCTCCATTGGTGGGTTGTAGTCCACATGGTACTGATACAGCAGCCACCGAGGACGGGACAGGATGCGAAAGAAGTTTGCCGTCAAAGCAATGGGAGCACCAGATGTTCCTGAGAAAGTGCACACAATTTTAAAAAATATATATAATCCTCTCCATCAATTATAAAATGTAGATTTGCTGGGTTAGTGAGCGTTAATTTCAAATGATGACTGACCAGACTTTGAGTCCTTGACATGCTCCATAGCCTGCCGGGTGTTAACCCCGGTGTCATTAAAATCGCGGCGGCGTCCACCTCGTTCTGCCAGCTTCATCTGCTGAAATCCAGCTGAAATCTGTAGAACAGCTAATGAAAACAAATTGAGACAGTCACAAACAGTTTGTGTACATTGCGATGCATAACTCAAACTTAAAAATGTAATACACGCTGTGAGAGCAGGACTTTGTTTGCACACTTTATAGTCCTGTACAATAGTATGATGTGCATAGGAAATGTTTTATGGACTAGCACAAGTTCAGTGAACACCTATTTTCTAATGTATTTTTAATCTCCTTGTTTAAAACACTCAATTTTCCTGCACTGCAGTCCTTGCAATGGTTAACTTTTCTCTTGGTCTGGGGAAAGTGTAGACAATGGGCTGAAAAAACAGTGCATTCATAACTGCACCACTTTTCACTTGCACAAGACTTTTCTGTCAATCCACATTTCTAATTGCATTTCCACGCAGACTTTCATAAGCAAGTAATAGCAAAGATCATTTGGCACAAGAAAGAAATATATCTTGACTTTGTGTTTGACTGTACCTTCTGCAGAAAAGGGTCCTGGAGCACCTTTCTGTCTCCCTCTACCGACCAGCTCTCCCTCTGCAGGTGGGGGAGCCGGTGGTGCAGGCTCTCCTCGGGCCTGGCTCTTCAAAAAAGAAAGGAAGCCCATACATTTTATCATGGAAACTGTTCAAACTAAGATGAATATGTCAAATTTCATTATGCATACTAGACTTGACGCGGTGGTCGGTGTTACACAGTAGCTGAGCACACACCGATTACACATTACATATATTTCAGATTTAAACCCAGTGCATAACATTAATGAGGTAATCGCCAAATAAAATAAAGTATTGACTGAGTTAATCTTTGCTTGTAAACTATTAATTAGAAATCAATACAGGGTTTTTGAGAATTGATACAGTGTCACTAAACATAATATTGCAATACTCATATTTTCTTCCACCCCTAGTAAACACTGAGTCAGCGGTAACAGACAGTAGAAATATGATCATGTAACCTTAATCCTGACTATTTTTAATTTAGGAATTGTTTTTTAAGAATGATATTTCTTAATATAAGGAAAACCTATCTGCCATGGTGGCAGGTGACCTGAAATTCTTACCTGCCACAGCCAACATCTACCCTGTTATTCGGCAGGTGCTAATTTCATTCCCTGGTCCTAAATGTTGTCATGCAAACGTTAACAATCATGTACAATGACCCAGAGATTACAGGTACAGACTGCTCTTACCGCTCCAGGTGCCACAGTCTCTTGACCACGTGCTCGGCCTCGTGATCTAGCTCGTGCCCGACCAGTCATTTTGGGACAGTCTCAAATGATGCAGCTGTTTTAAAAAAGAGAATACTATTAATTAATGCAAAATTAAGAGCGAAGTTACAGAAATATGTAGCAAAAAAAAAGACTTTGTCAATCTTACAAAACATCCTCTTGTTACTAGTTACTTATTTTTTCTACCAACACAAATTCGTGCCACCAAAAGAATTTGATAATTATAAAATCATACAAAACGTCTTAAGTTACATACACTTCCACACATTTATTTTTCTTTAAATTAATTAATTAATTTTATTTTAATTCTTTGGATTGTTTAAGTATGTGTCCTCCCTTTTTCTCTGAATTCAGTTGAAATTAAAGTTTAAGATGAAGTCTTGTTTAGTTTTTTGTGTTTTCTCTCCTCTTTGTTTTAAGTTGTGAAATTTTGAGTAAGAACAAAGAGACAGCTGTAAAATGAAAATACAGTGGTAACGAATGTGATGATTGTATAAGTAACTACAATAATTGAACAGACACGTGCTTCGCCTTAAAGACAATATGGCGCATGCTACTTTAAGATAACCGCTGCGGCCACATGGAGGCTAGCTAACATTAACATACAAACAAAAGGTTACCACAGCGCCAAATTAAACAGTTTTTTAACTTTTGTAGATAATTCAAACACTGATATATTCAATTAAGAGTTAACTAGTCAAGTGAGTTGAATTCAACATGAAGTTACAGAAATACTCAATATATTCAATCTCATCAATGTCATATCAATATCAAAGTATATTGCATTAATTTAATTTAAAGCATACTCACTTTAGAGGAATAGTTTCTGTAGCTCTCTACTAGACTAGAGACAGTGTCCAACAGGTGTGTCCACTATGAAGCTAATTAGTTATAGGCCTCTTCACTGACAAGATTAATACGCCACTCATTTTATTTTTTTTTTGCACTTTCATCAAACATTTCTTCAGTTTAGCCTGTTTTGTATATTACATGTGCAGTTGTCCAGAAGGAATCTAATAAAGACGTTACTGAAGGCTGACTGAAATAATTAATCAGAAAAGCTTAAGGACTACTTTTTTAAGCGCAGTGATACGTTTAGCCTAGTGCTGTTATGCGTGAGTGCGATCTCAACTGTGACCACTAGATGTCAGCAGAGCCCGCACAGTATTTTTATATATACAGACTCCAACACCTACTCCACTGAGTCTCTGGTGAAACTCAAGGCTCTGATACACATACTGTTGATGTTTTATAAATCAGCCACAAACATCCAGTTGAGCTTTGAAGTCATAGCTCCAGGAGGGTCACATTAGAAGACAAAGCAGGTGTTTGCATATGAGATTATTTTTCAGTCCTATCAGGAAGATTAAATCTGCAAAACATAAAAAAATAAGAGTGAGGACATTAATGTCAAAAGGATAAAAAAAAAGTCATATCAGGAGAGACTTGATTGGCTTAAGAGGCTTAAAGAGTAAATAAATAATGTATTTGACATATGTGCATGATCGGAAAGTTGAAGAAATATGAGAGGAGTCTTATGCCAATTAGTCCCCATTGTGACATCATTACAGGGACTGAAGATGGAAATGAGTTAATAGTTAAATCTGACATAAATCAGCCAGTTGTATATCCAGTTGAGCTTTGAAGTCATAGCTCAGTGTGAACCATAATAATAGAAAAAATAAGATAAGATAAGATAAGATATTCCTTTATTAGTCCCGCAGTGGGGAAATGTGCAGTGTACAGCAGCAAAGGGGATAGTGCAAAAAACAAGATGCATCAGCTAACAAAGTAAAAAAAAGAGCTAAACAAAGTGTAACAAAATATGAACCATTTAAATAGAAGGAAGTATAAAAATAGGAGCAGTATATACAGTATTAACAATAAACAGACTATTAACAAAATTGCACAAGTGTAAAATGATATTGCACACTGAGAATGAAATGAAATTCCACCTGAAAATATCAGGTTATTGTCAGTTTTTGGTGTGTAAGTATAAGTAGTCTGCTGGGAAACTTAGAATAATACGCAGTTAAAACAATTAAAGAACTAATAGAACAATGGCCAAACAATGAATTTGTCAAAAAAAAAAGAAGCCTATTTAGTATGCATGATTGTCAAAAATTCAAAGAAATAGGCTAAATAATACAAACAGAATTGTATTAAAACTCCCTCAAAATAACAGGAAAACTCATCTCTGATGCAATATTCAAACAATCCGCTCAAAATTCATCCAAATCGCTTATTTTACACAAACTTCCTGCTGTTATTGCATTCACTATCTGGGTGAATTGTACAGTTTCAGTTGCTCTGTATGGTTATTGTTATTGAATATAATATGAAATATCCATGAAATATGTCACTTAGTCAGGGGTCTTCAGTTTATTCAATGATAGAAAAGGCGTCCTTTAAGAAAAAAGGTTGGGAACCAGTGAAAGAGTAAAGTCAGCTGATTGAGTTGGAAGCAGGAAAAGTGACAAAAACATTTAGTGCTGATGGTGCTATAATGTCTTGCACAATCTGTTACTGTTTGGAGAGGATGCAGGCAGCAGATTACAGATGAGGAGTCAGCAGGAACAATTCTGGGATTTTTTTTGGAGATGGTTTACAGGTTCTCAGTCCAAAAGGAAGGAAACGGCAGGGGAGGTCACAGAACACAAAAGTCCAAACAGAAATGAAGACAAACCCACAAAGGAACTGGGCAGGCAGGGACAGACTAGTTAGGGGAGAGAGAATAACAACACGTTCAACCAAAATAAGAATAATAAAGACAATTTTGTGATGGATATAATATATTTTATTCACGTCAAACCACAAACACCTTGCTGTGTTTTGTTTTATTTCAATGGCTTTGTTAATCATTTGCTTTTGCTGCAATGATATCGTTTATTTTGATTTTACAGCTTATTGTAAACAAGTAATAACGAAACTAGCTGTTTGTGGCACTTTCACATTTGAGGAACCTTTGCTACATATGCAAATAATAATAATAATTATAAATGTAAACAGTGTATTAAATGTTAAGTCAAGAGACAGTATGACTATTTTAATCATAATGCAACGCAATATCAACACATTCAACCACAATAAGAATAGTAAAGACAATTTTGTGATGGGTATAATATATTTTATTGACACATGTTTTGACAATCAAATAATATAAATATATAAAAAAATAACTTACAAAGTAACAAAATAAAAAATTAAAATCACAAAATATGAATGAAAGACATGAAAACAGAGGAAAAACATGACCTATAGGAGCGGGGCACATTATGACAGTATCAGCCACATTTGATCCTCAAGGTCAAACAACAAACTCCTTGCTGTGTTTTGTTTTATTTCAATGGCTTTGTTAATCATTTGCTTTTGCTGCAATGATATCGTTTATTTTGATTTTACAGCTTATTGTAAACAAGCAATAACGAAACTCGCTGTTTGTGCACTTTCACATTTGAGGAACCTTTGCTACAAATGCAAATAATAATAATTATAAATGTAAACAGTGTATTAAATGTTAAGTCAAGAGACAGTATGACTATTTTAATCATAATGCAATGCAATATCAACACATTCAACCACAATAAGAATAGTAAAGACAATTTTGTGATGGGTATAATATATTTTATTGACACATGTTTTGACAATCAAATAATATAAATATATAAAAAAATAACTTACAAAGTAACAAAATAAAAAATTAAAATCACAAAATATGAATGAAAGACATGAAAACAGAGGAAAAACATGACCTATAGGAGCGGGGCACATTATGACAGTATCAGCCACATTTGATCCTCAAGGTCAAACAACAAACACCTTGCTGTGTTTTGTTTTATTTCAATGGCTTTGTTAATCATTTGCTTTTGCTACAATGATATCGTTTATTTTGATTTTACAGCTTATTGTAAACAAGTAATAACGAAACTAGCTGTTTGTGGCACTTTCACATTTGAGGAACCTTTGCTACATATGCAAATAATAATAATTATAAACGTAAACAGTGTATTAAATGTTAAGTCAAGAGACAGTATGACTATTTTAATCTTTGTTAAGGCTCCTGGTGCAACCTGAGCAATGATTAGTGACTGTAGATTCACCAGTGGTCCGTCTGTAATGTTCTCATGGATCTTTGCTTCTGTTTGCAAAAAGACTCTTGATTCCTGTCATGAGCCAGTATTGTGTTCATTTTCAAAATATCCCATATCATCCTTTGCAACATGAATAATATGCTTTTACCTGCCAACATGCTCTTATTTTGAGCTCGACGGTTCATTCCTGACAAAACGACCTCTACTCAAGGTCCATGTGTTTTATCAAATCATCACTTATTAAATTCAAAAAGTGAATTTCCATCACTCACATATTTTACAATAAATATCATAACAACACGTTCAACCAAAATAAGAATAGGAAAGATAATTTTGTGATGGATATAATATATTTTACTGTCACATGTTTTGACAATTAAATAATATAAATATATAAAAAAATAACTTACAAAGTCACAAAATAAAACAGGAAACACAAAATATGAATGAAAGACATGAAAACAGAGAAAAAACATGACAAAAAAAACAATAACATGTAGAATGCCCCTCTTATTATCAGGCTGTTGTGACAAAGTGGCATAATTTGATAAAGCAATCTCATAATAAAGAGTCGTTTATTAACACCATAAGATCATTATCTTTATCTTTGAGAGGACATTAATAACATTAGTAATAATGAAAGTAGCACCCACATGCTTTCACTTTAGATGAACAGGTGAAGGTGTGCCATTCATGCAAAGATGAATACTTAAAGTCAACAGTGCGTCCAATTATAACTTCAGACGAGACAACAATTAATCCTGCACATATCACACATATTTATGCAACTACTTATTATGTAAAGCATTTTCCTGTTCAGTGAGAGGCTGAGCATTTCCAGTAAAAAGGTAGTTGCTTACTCTCACACTTTACATCACAGGATGTTTGTTTATGACCTGTTTTATCAGCAATAACCGATAAGAAAAGACCTGGGCATCGCTTCAGTTTTGTATCACACACACCACCTTATCAGGTTTTTAACAATTATCACCTTCTGAATGGACAGAATAATGGCTTTCAGTAGCACTTGTTCTCTTTCTTTCTTGTTGTTTTTGCTCAGTTTGTATCACTGGGTGTACAACATACAAAAATAATAGTAATAATTTCAAATAGATGGTGGACAATCTGTAAATGTACTCATATCATCATGACCTATAGGAGCGGGGCACATTATGACAGTATCAACCACATTTGATCCTCAAGGTCAGACCACAAACTCCTTGCTGTGTTTTGTTTTATTTCAATGGCTTTGTTAATCATTTGCTTTTGCTGCAATGATAACGTTTATTTTGATTTTACAGCTAATTGTTAACAAGTAATAACGAAACTAGCTGTTTGTGGCACTTTCACATTTGCGGAACCTTCTGAAAAATACCCTACATACTTTATTAAATAAAAGTTATGTATCTTTGTGTTTGCAAAGACTCATGACTTCTGCCATGTGCCAGTATTGTGTCTATTTTCAAAATTACAAATCATGCTTTGCAACATGAATAATATGGTCTTATCTGACAACATGCTCTTATTTTGACAGTTCATTCTTGACAAAATGATCATTTGTTTTGTCAAATCTTCACTTATTAAATTAAATAAGTGAATAACTCTATATTACATATATATATATATATATTTGTATATATATATATATATATTAGGAATTTGTATCACACAAATTTTACAATAAATATCTTAACTAAGTATTCAACTAAAATAAGAATAATAAAGACAATTCTGTGATTGATATTTAACACATTTTATTGACTCGTTTTGACAATCAAATAATATATAAATATATAATTTAATAAATTACTTCATATTTCAAGATTTACATGTATACATTAAAAAGTAATTGTCAAAGATTCTCTTCACCAAAAGGTTTCATCACTTGCCTTATTTAACAATCATAATAAAAGTGCAGTTTTTCGAGCAGTAAAGTTTCCCACATTATTTTACACAATCAGAAAATAGATTGATATACAGAAAATATATAAATCTTATCTTACACATGCTGTACAACATTTACAAAGGTTTCCTGGCTGAGCTACCAGGACACATTAAGCAGGTGCTACTCAGTGTAACACCTACTCAAGTGTTTCTTTTGTACAGTCACTCAGTTGGTTAATGTTTGTGATTCCTGGAGCTCAGAGCAGCCCAACAGAGACACGCCTCCCCACCACTGAAGGAGCTCTGATGTTGTGTCTGCACAGCGGGCAATTGCCAAACTGCTGCAAGACTCTGCCAGCGCACAGATTGCATAAACACCGGTGGCCACACGGCAGAGTGACTCTGGCCTGTTTGTCCATGCACACCACACACACCTTTACACCTGAGATCAAAACAGAGGAATCACAATTACAAGACTGACCTCAGAGATTAAAAAAATGTGCAAAACACTGAAATCAGATTGGTTGGAAGGACTCTTTCTTACCTGCTGAGACGTTCATGTCAAGACAGGAGATGCATTCATCGCTGTTTCCATCAAGGATTGAGAAATCAGGAGTCGAATTGTTGCAGTTGTCAGAGGAGGTGATGCATTCAGGTGCAGGACAGGACCGTCTGGTGCGAAGACACTGCCTTTTCTCTGAGCCTGCAGCATACCATTTTTCATAACATTAAAACATTTTCTTGGCATGGTCAGTGCATGTGGAATACAAAAAGAACAGGAAAAACAGGCTCGACATGCATGATTGTCATTTATAGTAAACATACCCAGGAGGGAAATGGAACATGTCTGTCCGTAGACGTCTACGATGGCCCACAGCGGCTGGCTGACATCCACTCCTGTTAGCAGCTTGCGCTCCTTGGTGTGCTTGCTTGAGATGCATATGTCGCCTTTAGTAGAGACCCAGAATTCCAGCTCTGACCCTACTTGGCAATAGGAATCAGGCAAAGGAAAGGCCCAGTGCCCTCGGGTGTCAGTGAGGTTTGGGATGGCCATGAGGGGCAGGGGCAGAGATCTGGCCTCAGGCGGCACGTTGGTGAAGCCAATGCGCATAACTCCGTGCCAGTTGAACGAATCTTTCTCCACCCTCAGACGAATCTTCTCCTGGAGCTTCACCGAGCGACTGCTGAACACCAGGCCGTTCTTGAACGTGTTGTCCATCCTCTCTGCCAGTCGACACCCGCGGCTTAGGCGGACCTTTTCTCCCATAGCCTGAGGGTGGAAGGTCAGAGGGCCGAGGCAGGACAGGCCGCACTTGTGTGACTTCTTGGTCTCAACAACTGCAAAGGAACAAAAACACAGTTATGAATCTTGATGTAATTGTAGATTATATTTGCAATGTGTCTGTCACAGACTGCCACAACAACAACAAGCTAGGAGGTTTTGCATCTACCACCTGAATCCAGTGTAATAAATGATAAACCGCAGTGCAAATATGTGCAGATATTGGTGCAGAATTCTGGACTATGAGAAGTGAACAATAACATGGAGAATGCAGATTTGACTCACACATATTTATGCAAATACTTATTGTATGTAAAGCCTTTTCCTCATCAGTGAGAAGCTGAGCATTTCCAATAAAAAGGTAGTTTCTTACTCTCACATTTTACAGCACAGGATATGAATCATGAATTGCTCCTTATGTCTTCTACAAACGAGGATGTTTGTTTATGACCTGTTTTATCAGCAATAACCGATAAGACCTGGGAATCGCTTCAGTGTTGTTTCATACACACCACCTTATCAGGTGTTTAACAATTATCACCTTCTGAATTGACAGAATAATGGCTTTTAGTAGCACTTTTTCTCTTTCTTTCTTGTTTTTTTTAGTCAGTTTGTATCACTGGGTGTACAAAATACAAAAATAATAGTAATAATTGCAAATAGATTTCATAAGTTCATTGCAATAATTTTTTTATTTTTTTTTAAACTAGGAAAAAAAGCATGTTTTCATGCATGTACATGAACTATAAGTATTTTCATACTAAAGAAAACACCTAAAATACAATTTTCACAAAAAATGGTGTCACTTAAATGTAAAATTGTAAGTTAATTACTATTTGCTTATTTTTTAGTATTAGTATTAACTTTAGTAATAAGCTAAAAACAGATACCTAATATTAATTTTGACTACCTAAATGTAACTGGAAGACCAAGAATAAATATCTCACCAGAGTTCTCGTTGCCGCTCTCGTGCACCATCATGAAGAGGCAGACAGTTTCTTTTCTTTGAGTCTTGAAAGAAGATGTGCTCAGGCCTGTATCTTTGGTTCAATTGTCATGAAGGGGGAGTGTTGGCTGCCTTTAAAAACATGGAGCACGTGTGGCTTCAAAACACAAACCATCCCTCTTGCATCACATGGGAAGTGAAAGGAGGAGGAGTGAGGGAGGAACCAAAGTTTGGAAATTTACTCAACAGTTGAAAGCAGAGCGCCAACATGCCTGAAGTGATAGGACTGAATCAGTTTCATCTTATGTCATCTTCTCTGCTGAAAGACAAAGGTTATACAAACATATAATTATGTATCATAGTAAATGATCTGATCTTTCTCATAACTCAACCCTAATTAAAAAAAATGTCCTTTGATGTATATTTGCTGTTGCAGATAATAAGTTGATGTTTCTACCTGTATGTAACCTTTTAAAGTGTATTTCTCTCATGTAACAGTTTCTTGTACTTTCTTACTAATAGTAAAATGGGATGCATCTAATATGCTGTATACAACTATTAGTTTCTATGTGATTCATATTTTACCAGGACACAATATAGGCTCTTTAGGAAATAGAATGAAATATGACCTCCTTTTTAGAGAAACACTGGAAAAAATTCCATTAATTATTATATGTTGGGAAATACCACCAAAATGTATGAGTGTCCCAGGAACACTGCACACATACATAGTGAAGTGATGAGAACATGCAAAGCTTCATACTTTAGTTGTTGCTGGTTGATGACACACCAGAGGGTGCTGAGCTCTGTCTCCCTCTACAGGACACACACCCTGTCATTTCTTTAGTCCTCATTGGTTAGCAGTCCCGACCATGTGACGGGAAGAAGCCATAACTGGAAAACTAAAAACTTTCCAAGGGTGACTTCATCAGTATTGGAAAGTTACTAGCTCCTCTAGTATGACTAACAATCCCATGATTTACCCAGAAATGCCACCATACTGCCAGTCTGACATAACCCTGCAGGTCATATCTAAAATATTTAAATAAGTTAGCAGCTGTGTAGGCATATTTTAATATATATTAAATGTAGCAGAGAATTATTATTATTATTATAAATAAGAAGTTTATTTAGTGTAACACCTTTCATAGAACACGATTCACAAAGTGTTTTACAAGAATAAAAAATAAAAATAAAACCATAGAACAGTAAAAACAATAAAAACAATCAATAAAACATGTTAAAAAAAATATATATATATATAAATGTGAATTATATGAAACATGTTTTTATATGCATGTGATGGGCAGAAGTGTTTGATTCTAGGCATGCATAATAGTTTTCATATAAGAAAGTAATATATCTATACATGCTGTAGTTAAAATATGTCATATGTTACTGCAAGAACTACAAAAACTCATTAATGTACCCTCCCCCCATTCAGTAAGTCACATGATATTAACATTTGTATGACTAAATTTGCTAATAGGGTTCATTATAAGGCATCGTAAAACAATTACAACTTCATTGTGGTTAATATGGTAGAAAGTAAAATGGAATTAAGTTCAATAAAACCTCAATGTCTCTCTGCACATGTAGTGCTAGTGGGTATAGTCACAAAGATGGTTAGCCATTCATTTGTATGTGAAATTTTTAGTTCATCAATAAATTCAAATACTTATTGAAATGTCAGGTATGTGGCATAATACCAACTTCCTATCAAGCTTTAATTAATTTCCCTATAAAAGCAAGGGTTAATGACGTAGAGAAACTAACAAGAGGACGCTAGAGCTTAAAAATGTAACGACCAGAAAAAACCAGCGCAGCGTTGCCAACTCTTTTCCCAGCAGCGCTAGCTCACAAGAGTGAAATGTTGTGAGGAAGTCGCCAAGTTGTCAACACTGACAGTCCGTCGCTTCAGGCCTCCCTCCAAAGCCACTCCCCCATAATTATCATTATGTAATTGAACAACGAACATTGTTATTATTGGTTATAGCACTCATAGCTGTCTAACTCGCAGGTTGTAGACTCGTAATGAGTGTCTGCAGGTAGACAGACAGGTAGCTTATTACATAATAATAATAATAATAATACATTTTATTTAGTGGCGCCTTTCTGGACACCCAAGGACACCTTACAAGAATCAATATTACAGTCCTGCAACAGCCTCAGATAGACGTCTTTTTTTTCTTTTTTTTGTCCGAGCATTTGATTTATCGATTGATGTCGGGATGTAATGAGAATTTCAACAAATATAACAAAAAAATTGTCTTTGAAGAAGATTACCAACCCTACCTTTAATATAGTAAAGTCCTTTAGGGATGTTTTTAAATCTCAAACGTTAAAATGAAACATGTACTTTCATGTTTTCTAATTCAAAACCCCACATTACATTAACACCTTTGCATTAACACTCATATTACATATTCATACATAGGATACGATGTGGTATATTGCCACTGCATATTGAAACTGGATAATGAAGATCTGCGAATATTGTGAACTGAATGAGGTAATATGATTTTGATATCTTTATATCTTTTTGACGATATCTTTGCGTTTTCTGAATATATATTTAAAGCATGGGATAGTAGGAGAGAAAATCTCATGATGTACGGATCACACTGTAATATTTATGAACTCAATCAAATACACATGTTTTAACTGACATGAAGTTGTGCATAAATGTAGGTTTCGTTTCATCAAAATTATGGCTATATGTGCAATACAACAATATATACATTTAGTTTCTGTTTCCAGTAATAAACCAGGAAAAGGAGCAGCCCTCCTCGTCCTCCTCCTCCTCCTCCTTCTCCTCCTCCTCCTCTGTGTACTCCAGGCTCAGCTGCCTCTGCTCCACCACACTTGGTCAGACATGGCAGGCCATCAAAAAATCAACTTGTTCCCACTCCACCTGTTCAAAACACTATTAATCTGCTGCCTTCCAATAAAAGGCTCGGCTCTCAGCGAGGAGCCAATAGAGAGGCATTAAGGCTGGGAGACCCAGGCCAATCCCAGGCTGCATTCTAATGTGGCCTATCTTTATCAAGGTGCCACTCCATTTCCAGATACTGCTTATTTATGACTTCTGAGGAGAGAGCCGGCGGCCGGCATGTGTCTTTAGGATAACACTGAGAATCTGTGTGCGGAAGGGCTCGCCTGAGACGTCAGATATGGGATTATCAGAGACCACACTGGGGCTGAGAAGAGGTGAAGGGCGGTGAAGAGTGAAACTGCTTTTTCTGATGTGGTAGCAACTTTGGCAAACACCGGGGACTTTGTTAGAATCAGTGCTCTTAAACTGTTTGAATATCTGGGGACGGTGGGAGTGATCCCAGATCCAAGACATCGCCTGTGGGTGAGAGAACTCCCTGTGGGCCCGTCAGAGGTCCTCTCCTGCCTGGATCTTACTGGATGTGTGACTGAGACCTGGAGGCAGAGTCACAGTGCTCCACATGGATCCAAACATCCAGGGGTCTTTCCTGTTCAACAACAGCCTGAACCAATTCCCCTCGGAGCTCAAGGCCCCAGTGTGCCAGTACTCGGTGCCCAACTCCTTCTACAAGCTCAACCCGGGCCTGAACAGCCAGCTGCAGGCGGGGACGCCCCACGCCATCAGCGACATCCTGAGCCGCTCCATGATGGGGATGGGCTCCACGGGCACCACCGCCCTGCTGTCCGGCTACTCCGCCATGGGGGGGTTCAGCCCCTCCGTCACAGGCACATCCATGTACTATAACCGAGACTACAACTCCTCCATGGGCGGCTTCTCCAAGCCCGGCCCGGAGTGCCCCATGAAGGGTCGCAGCGTGAGCTGCTGGGCGGAGAGCGGCTGCGACTGGAGAGCAGGGAGGCAGCAGTGCACCAACAGTGAGTCTCAAATACTGCAGCGTGGACTCAACATCCAGCTCAGCAACACATCACAACTCGTCTCTGAGGACTCAGCGAGACGTGTTACCTTTTAGTGATGCCACAATGTCTTTACTAAAGAAGACAAATTCAATCCAAACAGAAAAGATATACAGAATATACAACATCAAGTAGTGTGTATATATACCATAGGTTAAATGTATGATTTGACCAAAATCTTTAGTTTGTATTGTTCTGAAAAACTGAATAATGTTTAGATTACATACGATATTGTTCAATATGTTATTTTAAATGTCTATGTGTACATTTTAAGTAATTTCTTAGGGGTGTAATCTACGAGAAAATACAAAAACAAGAATTTACGGGGGTTGGTGAGTGTATGTGGCATTTCAAACGTCCAATCAAATATAAAAAAATGGCACTTTTATATAATGTGTGGATGATGCTGCTTTTTATTAATAGTCAACAGATTAACAAGATTCAGAAACTAATTATGAAACTGTAGGAAGACAAATGCTTGATTTTTTTCTGGCTATGCAGAGAACATTATCGTCCCACCTGTCTGCAGAAATCAAAGTATTTCAGTGGGTGAATCTAATTCCTATATGAAAAAAATCTAAAAACCCAGTTGTTTTTTTCTCCTTTGATATTTTTAGGTAGTGGTCCTCTGGGGGAGATGACAGGCAGGAAGAAACACACCAGACCAACATTTAGTGGACACCAGATCTTTGCTCTGGAGAAAACCTTCGAGCAGACCAAGTACCTGGCCGGGCCTGAGAGAGCCAGGCTGGCTTATTCTCTGGGCATGACTGAATCACAAGTCAAGGTAAAGATGACCTTTATGTGAGGTATTATACAACTTGTTGATGTTTTTCTTTTTATATTTATTTTCTTTCTCTGTGTTTGACCTTTCCCATATTTTTTGTCTGTCTTGTTTTGCTTGATGCTCCTTATCTGTGCCATCATCACATCAGATCAGGAAGTCACAGTGACGCAGACATATTTACTCACCTTCATGCACAAATGTCATGGATGCTTTTCATAGCTTTCCAAGCTGCGTAATGTTTGTCAACAAGATGCACTTATCAAGCAACGTGCGTACGGGTTACATTCTCAGTAAACAGTAACACAGTATCACCCTTACACACCACCTTGTTGTTGTGTTCAGGTGTGGTTTCAGAACCGACGCACCAAGTGGAGGAAGAAGAGCGCGTCTGAGCCGAGCTCCACGCAGACCAGCCTGGCCGGGCAGAGCGGCGAGGCCTCGGACAACGAGGTGGAGGACGAGGAGTACAACAAGCCTCTGGACCCGGACTCTGACGACGACAAGATCCGACTGCTGCTGCGCAAACACCGCAGGGCTTTCTCCGTGCTGCGTCTCGGACCACACCACGTCTGACACACTTCCTGCCAATTACACACACACACACACACTGCAGACCTGCATGCTGTAATGAAAGTTATTAGTTTTGAATACGAAGTTGAATTATTTAAGCATGTTTGAGAAGAGGTCATAAGAGCATCAAAGGGGACAAAAATGAAGCTTAAAAAAAAAAGATGTTTACTTTTATAAGTTACTGTATCTCTGGCCTGTTTCCATGTTACACTGGTATGTACCATTTTTGTAAAAACACAAGAAAATGACGTTATAAAAACTGCATGATGCTATTGGTAATAACACTAATAAATAATAATAATAAAAAAGAGAGGAACCTGAAAGTTATTCATGTGTTCAGCTGTTTGTGATTATTTCGTGATTTGAATTTTCTAAATGAAGCCACAGAAAGTGCCATAGCATGTGGTGAAACAGCATAAATAACAAAATATATACTTGCAAACACTAAAGGTAAAAGTTTTACAGTAGGAGAAAAGAAAACAAGAGGAGTTGGAAAACATCCTTGGCTATTCAATCAAAACTTCAGAAAAGACATTTTAAAATAAAAGAAAAAAAGATTATTTTTTAGTACAACTATTTCTAGGGAATTTGCTTTTAAAAGGGCACACAATATAATTTAATAATTTAATTTAATTTAAAGAGCTCTAAATGAGACATTCTGTGATAATGTATATGGATTGATGATGAACCACAGGCCTACAAACTCTGAAATACAGGGCTCTGCTCACATGTTATTATCTGTTATTATAATATTTCACAAGTATGATTTGTAATTCTGCTAAATTAATCTGCTTAAGTTAAATGTTGACTTGAAGTAAAATCACTGCAAGTTCACAGCTTTGCTTTATTATTTATTGTATACTTGCTTTTGAAATACATTGTAAAAATATTAACAATGCCGTAAAAGAAATGATTGTTAATCATTTATCGGGCTCAAGTTCCGCCGGTGTCTTTGCTGCCCAGTGACAGTTAGACTGAAACTGCAAGCAAAAAGGCACAAACGCTGAAAGGTCAAAGGTCAAATCTTGTGTGATTTATCAGTGTGGTATGGTTTAACTGAAGACAATGACCCCCAACGACCCACGTCAACCTAAAATCAATAGAGAGGCTCTCAGTTTGTTTAGCCTCCACATGGTTCAGACGTACTAATGTTAGTATCATCTATCGCCAATTCTATCATGATGTAAATGTTGCTCAAGTCCATATTGGAGCTTTGATAATACAAATATTTAAAAATGATCAAGCATTAGAAAATCTTTGTGATTCTTGAATTTTCAGGAGGTAATCCATGTTTTAGTCTCCCTCCAACAACTACAAAAAAAAGAAATGCAATAAAGGTTAGAATCAGTCTCTTGATTTGTCGACCCCTGAAGACTTTCGATCTGAGCAAAATGTCCTAAACAGCCAGCCCATTCCAGCTTTAGAGGGCAGGCTTAATACCTCCTCTGTTTTAGATGCAGTTTTTCTTCTGCAGCACCTCACCTCCTGGCTCAAGTCTATGTGAAATGAATGCATAACACAGACATACAGTTAAGTTAGTGCAGTCTCAATGTCCATTTAGCTTGACTCTGCTCTATATATATATATATTTCTTTTTTAAATCTGACCAACACAAAAGTCAGAATTAGTGAGATTTTGCCATCTTCGTGTCAAACTAAAAAATTAAATAATAAAAGTAATCTTGTAGGACACCTGACTCTTTTTCCATTAACAGCGGGCTAGATGTTGCATGCAGGACTTTTCAGTAACAGCGAGCTAGATGTTGCATGCAGGACTTTCCAGTAACAGCGGGCTAGCTGTGGCATGCAGGACTTTCCAGTAACAGCGGGCTAGCTGTGGCATGCAGGACTTCCAAGTAACAGCAGGCAAACTGTGGCATGCAGGACTTCCAAGTAACAGCAGGCAAACTGTGGCATGCAGGAGTTTACGCAACCATACCGGTTTATCAGTTTCATGAGGGAAGTAACATACATGCTCACGTCTTTCACGTCTTTCACGTCTTTCACGTCTTTCACGTAGCATTTACTGTAAAGCCGTGACTGGGGTTGTTCCCAAAGGCCAAAGTTTCAGCCAAAGCTGTCAAAAATCTGTCTCAAAAATCCCCACCATGTGTTGCAACACATATAGAGTTCTGGTAAAGCCTATAAATAACAATGCAACACATTTATGAGAGTAATATTTTATTTACAAAAGTGAAATATGACAATGATGTAGTGTTTGACCAGAGTTAATCTAAATGTAATAATACTGGCCTTATAATGAACTCGCCTCCCATGACTGGTCAACAGCGAACTGCTACAAGTTTATTACTAACAAACTCTTCAACCTACACAAACATTTGCATCACTGACTCTTAACTTAATCTTGTTATGGCGAGGCTTCAGTCCCGCTGTACAAATGTGACTGACAGTCCAAACTTCATATGTGAATTTATGCATGAAAAGTATTTTTGCATGAACATAGAGAGCGTACTCTTCCACCAAGCTGCGTAAGACAAAAGAAGCTCCACAAGACACACAAACAATTCAAATACGTGACAGCTGGGATTGGATGAAAGTGACGAACGACAAACATATTTTAAATTCTTTCAATTAGTCATTATTAAAGCCAGATTAAAAAAAAACATCTAACATCAAAAAACATTACTTGTGCTACACAATAAGACTATGAATTAACAAAACAAAATAAAACCAGTGCCTTCTGTGTTGTGTGTGGGTGCACACATGTGTATATACAGGAGTTCGTGAAGCCTTAAGCACAGTTAGAAGTAAACACGCGAGGCCTACGTTATAATTCTTTTGGCAATGGAATAAGGTCGATGCCAACCAGAGTAGAAAAGATTCCCGCGCAGACAAACAGTAAAGAAAACTTTCTCTGAGCGAGGACGGCTAAAATCGAAAAATTGAGAACTGCTGAGTTATAGCTTGTGGAAAAAAGCACTTGGTATTATTGACGTACAGTTTAGAAAAACAGCAAAAGAATGATACTTTAAATTCAACAGGGTGAAACACTGCTGCTGTGTTATATTCATAAATTCAGCTCCCACAGCATTCATAAACAGCTGTAGTCGGTTGGTTGTTGCTTTAAAATGTTATTGTCCACTGTCTAGTGTCATTTATCAAAAATCAATTCTGGGAATGACTTTGCTAAAGATATGAGTGACACAGTGACGCAGTCAAAGCTGCTGTGAGAAAAGTAGCTACAAGTATGAAAAACAAGTCAGTAAGATATCCTTCATAAATGATATTTTATCTACGGAGGGCATCTAACTAAACCGTCATGTCTACAGGAAACTGAGATAGCAGCATTCCTCCAACTGTGGTAGAAAATCTTGCTTGCAGTGGGAGTAAACAACTTTACAAAAAAAAAAAATACCGGAACTAAAAACATTGTGAAATACAAAATAAAACTAGACACATAGTCAGTAGGACTGGTCCAATGATTGATATTAAAAGATCCCATATTTTTTAGTTTTCATTATTATTAGTGGCTCATAATAAGGTTTAGCTAAACATTACTTATTAACAGCAGTTTCACGATACTGGATTCTGATTCAACTGCTAATTTAAAATCTATTGAAGTTCAGTTGCTACAAAGTGGCCTGACTGACTGAAGATTTCATAAATTATTTAGGGCCAATAAGGAACGAGAACATTTGTGATGCCTCGGCTGGGGTTTGTCCGACACTGCCTGTAAGAAAAAGGCATATTTAAAAAAAAAAAAAAAAAATGCAACTACAATCAGAAAAGAATGTTTTGCATACACATCCATGTAAAAGGGGGCTGGTCCACAGTCACACACTGCAGTCTTCACACCATAGTTTTGTCTCAAGCAGGAACATCCTCGGTGACGCTCAGCTTTCATGTCGGGGGACTTGAGAGTGAGTGGATAATCTGGAAAACCGCATCAGAAATCCACAACGGCTGCTGATAAATCTGTGCTCGTGTCACTCGGGGCCAGTATGCGGCAGTGAAACGGTCATATGTGAGACACCGGTGATGTGAGGAAGGGGTTTTCACAGCCGGCACTACCTGTGTCGAGACCCGCTGCTGGCTGATGATCGGTGGGTTTGTGGCGGGTAACCATCATGCTGATTATTACCCTCTGGTACTGATGCTGTGGCAGGGCTGTGAGGACGGTGCGGTTATTGACCTGCAGCAGACACACAGATCATATATCATGTACCAACAGAAGCAAAAATATAGGAATGAGATTAGATATAGGACTCTATTCAACCAGTGTACAAATTCTTCTTTCCTCTCCCAGTATTTCACAGTGCAGGATACAGTGGGTGGGGACAAAATATCTTGCTGACGGGGATTATAAAAACTGTCTACCCTATTATATGGTTATTAATACCAAGTCAGAGCCCAGTGAAAGCCATTCAAAGCTCCTCCCTTTAGAAATGAGGCCAACCAATCCCATCCGTTATGTAACTTCTCTATTTATCCATCTCTATTTACACCGTATGCATTGTAAATAAAATGTAAGATGTCTCTCTTTACTGGTAAAACATAGCCTGAGAAATACAGAGTTACTGCTGTCTCAAAATGTCAAACACAAAAGGGAAAAGCGGGCTGGTTGCAGCATCTTCTAAGTCCCTTCATTGCGTGGACTCATTATTTTGCAGCCTTCTGAAGAAGGACCCTCATGAAAAAGCAGTCCATCCCTAAAAAAATACATTTAAACGGCAGCAAAACAAAAATCATGGCCGTAAAAATGCCAATACGCTGTCCGGCACGATGCATGTCTCTCCGGCCGATCATCCAGGTGGTAATTAATGAAAAGCGGCCCAGCAATGCACTTAGCGTGTGGCCACAGTGACAGTGGAGAGGATTCAATAGACATAGATCAGTGAAAGGTGCTGATCGCTTGTGGTCCTACCACGCTGGACACAAAGGAGCGCCCGTGTCCCGCAGGCACTTCATCTTAGTTCATATCCCGACTCCAATGGGCCAGCCTGGATTATGGCTCTCTGGGGAGCCGGAGCAAGATTACTGTGATCGCTCTCACACACACACACACACACACACGCTGAATCTTCTCCTCTGGAATCACCACATGCACTTCAACATGCTGTACAGTACAAACTCACTGGCACATGTTCTTACCATTGAGAAGGATCCGAGTCAATGGTCATTTGTCTTCAGTGAGAAGAACAAGAAAACGGGCTAGAAGAAAAACACACCAGAGTTACTCTACATGGCTGGTTTGCTTGCCTGCACAATATACAGCACTATTCTATTTCAACTGTTACCTTATGGTCTCCCATACAGACATTAGGGCCCACTGTGTTGTAAACAACGCTCTTCTCCCCGTCATCTCCCTGAAAGGATGAATGAACTTTTAGAAACAAAGGACATTAAATTTGACCTAAAATAATTTATAGATTTAATGTGAAATATAACTTCTTTTAGTTAAAATGTCACAATTTTATGTCATCTGCATGGTCGAGTACTGTTAAATGTTGGACTACATGATAAATAATGACAAGACCGAAACATTATGTTCAAACCAGAGCCATATTGCACGTATCAGATCTATAGTGTATTCACTGTATTCATACCTCCAGCTGGCCATTCTGCCCATTTATTTGGCGACCCTAATAAAATCGGGAATTATAAATATTCCATATTTCATGCTGTATATAATCTGTACATTAATCTTCACTTTACTGCTTTTTTGCTTTCTGGTTAGATGCTAAACTGCATTTTGTTGTCTCAGTACCTGTACTCTGGAAGGGACACTAATAGTAAATATTACACTTCAGTAGCTAGCTTTTGTTACAGTGAAATAATGTTTGATGTTACATTTTACGTCCTCATTCTTTTAATACTTGGACAAACTAGCTCTACACTTCAATGCAAGAACAATACGGTTTCTTTATTTTCACGTCTTCTATGTGGATCATTAACTTATGAGGATGCTGACTTATTGCCGCTGACGCACAGCTTTAGCCTCAGCCTCACAGACAACACAGTCTCATCATGTATGTAGCCATTAAGTGCATATTAAAAAAGAGAATCAGCTGGAAACACTAAAAAGCCAGAGACAACATTTTCAACCAACTCATAAAGCTAGCGTTAGCTTAATTAGTTAGCTAGTTACAGCTGACAATTGACGGTCACCGGCTACAGATAAGAAGCTTTTGTCTTTCACCGTCTGAAATAAAGGACTCATTGTTTTGAAAATAATGATCTATTCTTGGCTGTAAATCTGTCACCGTTATTGCAACGTGCTGTGAGAGAAGCTTGACGTAGCAACAGTAACTAAGGGGTACAGGGCTTAGAGAGAGGTTTGGGATTTAAAGATATTGACGCTTCATTGGACAAATAACGCACTCGCTAATGATACAACCTATGGTTAGCTTTTAAGATAAATGACACTAATCTTGTAATCAACTCGCTTGCCATGTGAGAATGCAAAATATTGTTTGAACAATGGTGTTAGAAAAGAAAGGTCCCATAGCCACTTAGCCTTATCTGACAACAAATAACCGATTAGGAAGTTGCAATCCTGTATTAAACTGTGTATATATAAAGCTTTTACCAGAGAATATATTCTGCACTTTGGGTGGAAAGTTATGAATTTCAGCTTGAAATATAATGATAGTTGCATTGACTGACTGACCCTGTGGATGAATTCTTGGGCAGTGTGTGCCATGAGGATGCGATCACACCAGGCAGGACAGCGAGTGTTCATGTACTGGGTCGGTTTAGTGTACTCTTCACTGTAGGGGTAGCTGAGAGAGAGAGAGAGAGAAACACAGAGAATGTATTTTAGGCATACCAACAGAGTTTATACACAGTATGTTTGCAGCATTAAGCTTGGTTACCTGGGTGGAAACTTGATGTCCTCTTCCCCAATGACATCATGAAAGGCTGCAACTTCTTTGTCGTACTTCAATAGCTGAGGGATAGAGGCCATTACTGATAAGCTCTACAGGAAACCTCAACACATTAAAAACAAGCGGGATGTGAGTGAGTGCATCTTAAGCGCGGGTGAAATGCCAGTTTACTGTCAAAGTTATCACGGCTTTGTTTACCTCCGAGCTTTTGTCATTCATACGACTATGTATTTCCGCTGATAGGGTCTAATCTTAAATCTGGGAAGAAGTGTCAGATTGTTGCTAAGCAGCCTGTTGTTTACTAGTTTATAGTCGCAGCTCATGGGGTCAGTGTGGGTGAAAGTTGAGGACTCACTGCTTTGCCGTTGTCCTCCCTGAAAACTGCCTGGTGCAGGTAGGCAAACAGCTTCTCCTCAATGTGGAGCAGCACCTGCGGGTGAAACGAAAACAGGTGAAGTGAAAGCAGCACTGAAAAATAAAAAGTCAGTTGTCTTAACGGAACCGGTTTAATCACCTGGTGGTCGTTGTCTTTTTCTTCGCAGATGATCTTCTCCACTTCGTTACTGCTGTCCTTCTTCACCGTCTGCACGTCTGCCGAATTGGACAGATGCTGCTCACAGAAACACAAACACAAGGAAGAGCCTATGTCAAAACACCAGGCTAATACACGTCCTCATCACCTGAGCTTCGGGAGAAAAAGTGTTGTGTTACATACCTGGACCAGACTAAGTGTGTCCAGGCGGAAGTTGAAATCTCCAAAGAGGAGAAAAGGCAGCGGAGTGTAGCGGCTGTCTGATATCCTGGAAGGAAATAGCACTGTCAGTCTTTTTTCTCTTACTGTATGAGTGTGTATAAATTCACATGAATATGATAATAACTTCAGAATAGCTCATTCAAAGGTCAGAGTTTAAGTAAATTCATGAAATATCCTGTTTACATGATGATATTAGCCAAGACTGTGAGAAAACATACTCCATTCATGGCGGTCATTCAGTCAAGCAAGGAGTCTTAAATAATCCTTTTCTTGGAGTATCTATTTGTATCCGGGTGAGAATAGTCACACGACAGCTATTCGGCTATTTACACCCACACAAGTTGAATAGGCTACTTAATTTAATAATAGTTAATTAGCTGAAAGGCTTTCTGCCAGAATGATTTAGTAGTAGTAGTAATAATATAAAGAGCGTCATAAAAGTACTGATATAAAGAGCAACAAAGCATGTACAGGGACTAGGTTGTGTGGTGGATGAATAGGTCAAACTCAGGACTTACACCAAAGCGGCCAGTGTTAAGAGTCTTGTGACAAGCCTATTTTTACACTTAGTTTTCTGTTTTTTTTTTCATTTTCAGTTTTCAGTTGCAGTGTGGTTAGGTTTAGGCAACAAAACTACATGGTTAGGGTTAGGAAAAATATACATACAGTACATATACACATACAGTTTCAAATGTGTGCCCCGGTTGAGTGCCAATAGCATTGTTTGCTATGGACATCTGGGTGTTGGCTCTGCCATGCTATACAGTTGGTTGTAAATAGCCACATTGGCTATTCCACCCCGGGTGCAAATAGTATTGTTAGCTACTGACACCTGGGTGCTATAATAGCATCTGCCTTGTTTTTATAGTTCTAACTTTGTGAGTGTTTGCCGTTATCTTGTGCATTTTACAGTCATGTTTTTCATAGTTGTGTACAGCTGGAAATCCGACCTGTTGACGACGTATCTGAGAGCGTTTTTGCGGTTGGCTGTGTAAATGGATGGACTGGAGTTGCAGGCAATGAGGTTGGAGGCATCGTGGAACAGGTGGACATTGACCAGGTCCAGACCTCTGTAAAGGAAACAGGAAACAATTAGATAACTATGTGCGAGTGTGCCAACGTCGGGTGTCACTTATGAGGAGCTTTCTTATCAGCGAGTGCGCTCGTGTTAATGCGGAGTCCACAAACAAGCACATTTGTCTTTTGTGCTGAGCGTTCGCCCCTTTTCTTTGGCTGTCACGGGAAAACAATTAATGTGCATCCAACAAAGGAGCCGGGTTGACTCACAGCGTGATGTTGTTGCACACAGATTGTGGGCTCCTTTTGTTATTATCCCCCAGGTGACAACACAGCAGAGCAAATAGTGACTACAGTTTCCAGAAAACACTGGCAGCTGTAGCAGCAGATCTATCGTGGTTTGTTTCAGGGCCATATTTAGCTTCATTTACTTCAATTCAGTGGTTTCAAAACATACATTATATATATATATATATATACATATATATATATTTACATATAGATATACACATTATATCTATATATATATATATACAGTATATATATATATACAGTATATACAGTGTATATATATATATATATATATATCATATACAGTATATGATGATGAATGTGTTCACAGTCCTGTAACATTCAGCATATGATCTGGGTCGGCAGCAGGGCACCTTGCTGCTTCGGCTACGTATAAATGTAAAATAGATGATCGTTTTTAATTGGACTGTTTAGTTGCCAAACTAAATGAATGTACCAAGGTTGAGTCCTTACCGCAGGGGCCCGGGGTTCCAATCCAACCCGCGGCCCTTTGCTGCATGGTATCCCCTCTCTCTCCCACTTTCATAACTATCACTGTCACTATCAAATAAAGGCAAAAAGCCAAAAAAAAAATCTAAAAAACAACAGCAAAAAAAACCATCCACAATACACACTGAGTGTGAGCCACTGAAGGAGCACTGAGTAATTGTTTCTGAATGTGGTGGGCGCTCACTAAAATCGCAGGTCATACACACCAAAATAATAAACTAAAAAGACGCTAAAATGCTGTGGAGAGCTGATTTGAACTGCAGAATTGTGTCAATACAAAAAATATTAATAAAATGCTGCTTTAGACTTTTAAAAAACAGTTTTGAAGAAAAACTAATTCCTATATCTAAAAGTAAGGTGTGAATATTATTATATTGTATTGGCACTAGTAGTGGAACATATCTAACAACACCCAACCCTTCTCGGAAAAACATACTCCCTTTTTTTTTATGGCAGACGAATCATTCACGGCTTGGCATCCATTGCTTCATTTCTTATAACAACAACTGGATTTCACAGAAGTCAACACACCAACCAAAAGTGAAAGTGAGTTGAGTCCAAGGTTGACTGAGGTTAGTGCACGGTACGTACTGGTTGTGTATGATCCAGCGGGTCCTCATGAAGCCCTTTCTGGACCACTTGAACTGCAACAGAGACAAATTAGAGCGAGTCACTAAACAGCAGTGAGCCGTGTCTTTAGAGGGCCAAACTGATAATTATTGATTCTTTCACATAATTTGTCTCATCTCCCTGTCAGAGCCTGCAGACAGCCCCTACAGCCCCAGTAGACTCATTTGTCCCAACATCTCCCTTTGGCCCTCACGTGCCCCTCCCCACACCTGCACACACACACACACACACACACACACACACACACACACACACATACAAATGTAAGCTTACACAGATGCACACTCATGCATACATACTCACATCAGGCCAGAAATTCTTTGGGAATTTTTCTTTCTCCACCGTGGTGACCCCGTCCATAGAGCCCACGTGCTTGTTCTGTCCCGACACTGCTTTAAAATCCTTAACTGTGAGGGGGAGAGAGAGACAGAGGGTGTGGAGGGGGAGTGACATGTAAAAGAGTGAGAAAACATGCAAACAGCAATCAATAAACTGGTGTTAACCTCATCAGAGCGGCATACGTGATGAGGGGATCTATAAGCGAGCCATTAGACTGTGTTTGGTGAACAACAATCGGTTTGGGGCCACACAGCGAGTGGCAGCTGCGGGATGTTTATGGTTCTTCCATAAGCTTTTCTGAGGAGCTTTTTCACGCCTAACGTGACTGGACTATGCAGCAGCAAAATAACAGCTCCACTTTAAATTCAGGTTCTTTGCAAAATATCTGACCGGGAGGGGTGGGCCATAAAACTGTCATTATACAAAGAGAAATGTCCTGAAATTCTTGATATTAAAAAGAATTACAAGAACGTTGCCAATCATATGCAACATTACTCCATTGAAGGTGTGAGCCATTTATGAGCCATTAGCAAAACAGTACGGGATGCAAGAGGAGGGGTTTGTGTTGAGAGAACTAAAATGATCAAAATTTTTTTCCAAGGACAAAGCAATATGAATACATCACCAGCTGACGAATAGTAAAACAACAACAATCAATGCAGACGTCATGCATAAGGAGTAAAGTTTTTACCATTAAAATCATACTGATAGATGTTTTTCAGTGTCTTGTGGATGAAGTAGATGCTCCCCAAAGCCTGCAGAGAGAGAAATAAAGGACAGAAGTGTAACAATTAGGGCTCCAACTAACGACTATTTTCACTGTTGATTAATCTGTTGATTATTTTTCTTGAGTAATTGATTAGTCGTTTGGTCTATAAAATGTCAGAAAATGGTGAAAAATGTCGATCAGTGTTCCCCAAAGCCCAAGATGACGTCCTCAAATGTCTTGTTTTGTCCACAACTCAAAGATATTCAGTTTACTGTCACAGAAGAGTAAAGAAACCAGAAAATATTCACATTTAATAAGCTGGAGTCAGAGAATTTTGACTTTTTTTCTTAAAAAATTACTCAAACTGATTAATGAATTATCAAAATAGTTGGCGATAAATTTAAAAGTTGACAACTGATCGAATAATCGATTAATTGTTGCAACAATTAATAGTTATAACATGTAAAATCGGTTTCAGGTTAACCATAAACATCACAAATGTGCAGTTTTGACAGTTTTCAGCTGTGATAAAGGTCTTAGAAATTCATACTGAAATTACACTTTTAATGTTGTTGCAGACGCCTTTAGCTTCAGACATTTGCTGAAAAGAACACACATTTTAGTCCAGCAAAAATGCCTGAAAATGTGCCTTACATATTCCCAGTTTCAATATTGCAGAATTAAACTTTATAAAACTATAATATTTGAGCTTTTTAAAAAGGAACACTTGAGCTCTGTCTGAACCATTTAGGGTGGTCTCACAACAGCGACGCACAATGAAACCTAAACATCAAAATCATCAACTGGACCTCAGAGATGATGAATTGAATTGTTCATTTCCCCATCATGTGAGCCTTGTATTGAACGACCCACAGTATATTGTTACTCTTCCAAAGACACATGAAACTTTAAAGAATAGAGACGTTCAAAGTGAACACGTAACTGCACAACATATCCACAAACTGCCCCCCCCACTCTCCCCCTCATACACACACTTCAGCACCCAATCATCCCTGACATGGGGCTGACAATTTTTAATGTACTAACTGCCTGCTCCACTGATCTGATTAATCATGCCCTGTGAGATCAATAAAGACAGAAAATTAAAACAATTTAAAAGGTATTAAGCAGTAGGCCTGCTGTCTGCCAGCGCCGCTGCTGTGACTGGGGGCCGAAGAAAAATCAGCCGGCACTCGGAGGGCTCGGGGCGTGACGGACCGCTGTACGACCCCCCCCACACACACAAACATCCAGTCGTAGCATGAGAGATCTCTCCCTGAAGAGATCATTTATCTTCGGTGCCAAAGTCATCCTCGTTTAATAAAATGGAGGTGTCTCCGTGGTCGGCTCCAGTGAGCGGCAATTAGTGGCCAACTTGTCCAAACTAAGGTTCGAGTCAGGGAGTTATTTGACCGAGTCTGATAGGGTTGTTCACTCCCTGCTCAAACTAATAGAATGTTTCTGAGAAGCAAGTTCAAAAACGGTCATTTCATTTAACAATTAGATGAAAATTAAGGCTATATTCTGATCATTAGCTCATAAAAAATGAAATTTGTCCAAGTTTATGTTGGATCAGTGATAATATCATGTTTAAACAGTACTGCAAAGTACACACACACACTCAGATACACATTCTCCTCCACATACTCCGCCAAACACCTATCTTCATCAATCAGGTTTGTGCACAGTTTAATAAAAAAATATTGACTTACAAGTGATTTTTTATCAAAACACCATTTGTACTGGGAATGCATGCAAGTCTGCCCCCTCTGCTCCTGCAGCCCCTCTGAAAGGAGAACCCCCCAAACTCTCTCTTGGCCGTATAACTGATGATCCGCAGCCAGGGGGAAACAAATTGAAAATCAATGCAGGTGGCACCGACGAAATGAGAATGAGGCATTAGGAGGGGTGGGTGGGTGGGGAGGGGGGCTGAAACCCTCTCAGGGCAAACAGTGGAGGGTGCGAACACTCGAGCGCAGGGGAAACTTAGTCCCAGCTGTCTTCCATCCCCACCCCCCCTCACACTTTATTTATCGTGCACAAATGGGCTGGGATCAATAGTTTTAATCTAGAGTTAAATGTATTGACTTTGGCCTGTCTCCCCCCCCCCTCACCTGGCCATTGACTTTCTCCTTTTTACTTCACACACCTTCAGTCTACAGATGCAGCCGTTGACCCCTACTGTCAGACGCCCAGTGTGGGGGGATCACGTGGGAGGAGTAAGGGTTAATAGTTTAAGAAATACTCAGCCACTTTTCTCAACCTGGGAGGTGTTACTCACAACCTGTGCAGAATTTCAGACAAACTAAACCTGACAAACCCCGTTACGAGCAACTCCGAACACCGTTCAATCCCAAGGAAAAAGACTTGCGAGAAAAACTTGCTGGTGCTGTGTGAGGTCGCTTAAAGAAGAAGTAAGAAATGGCTTTCACGACAGATGTGGAGATCGAAGCTGAGCCCATGAGCCCGAGCACTGCAGCGTCCCGCCAGGCGCTGAAGAGCACCAGGTCAGACTTCATCTACAGAGACAGACTCTGGGTTCAGCGATAGATGACGATAAGAGCTGCAAGTGGCGTCACGAATAACTTAACAAACCTGACTTTAAGAATCTCTTCCGTTTTGGCATCATGTAACTAACTACGACATTGTTTCATACTATATCTTTGAGATCTAACTCACTTTCATGTTTGTGAACATGTCTGAGATTGTGCGGTGGCCCTTGATGGATGAAACCCAACCCATAAACACAAATGCACAACAAATCATATAATGAAAAGTACGGCAAATATGCACTGATGCTTCTGATAGTGAACGATGTGACGTGGTTTTCTCTTATCTTCATCACAAAGGGAAAACTCTTCCATCGAAAACATCCCACGATAGCCTTCGCACTTATATAAAACTTCTTTATAAAATGTTAACTTTTTTTTCTAGTATAATTTGCTTTAAGGTGAGATTTTACGCTGATATCACTGATGATATTTTTCACTTCAGTTTTTTTTTTTGTCTTTTGCAAAAAGAAATCTAATAATGTACAAAATATAATAAATTATATTGTACAAATGCTCCATTAGGGTCTACAAATTCATTCCTAAAGCGTTGACCAACAGTAACCAGCTCCTGCTTTTCACTCACCAGCACCAGCATTGTACATCCAATGCCTTCATCTCCCTCTGAGCACTAACATGGAGGAGGACCCCATCTAGTGGAAGTACGTGTGAACTACTCTGTGTGTTTCTCACCGTGAAGCTGTCTTCTGCTTGAAACTGGTTGTCCACATAGATGCAGACTCTGTCAAAGTCTTTCATTTCCTCACTGGACTCAATGCTCCTGGGAACCACAGAGCACGACAGAGCTTTCATTAGATTAGGCACAGAGTAAAATGTTTGTTCCCTTTGATGATGATGATGATGATGATGATGTAGAACTGAAGCGATTAGTGGAATGATTATGTAAAATGTGTTACTACGATCTTTTATTTATAGATCAATTTCTCTCTGGAATAATTTGCCTCAAAGTCTCTGCTGCATTGTAAGTAAATCAACGTTTAAAAAGAAACTTTAAATTTGATCTAAGACTTTAATTTGTTTGCTGTGGTAGCGTTTGTATGTTTGTTTTGTTTGGTTTGCTATCTTAGGTGTACTATTTGTAAGTTTTATCTGTAATTTGTTATTTCTAAGGTTTTTATTTGTGTATTTGTATGGTATGGTTTGTTTTTGTATGTGCTTAATGTGGACCCCAGGATGATTAGCTGGTTGCTATGGCACTAATGGGGATCCTTAATAAAATCAAAGGAAATTAATTGGCAAGAATTGTGATAGTCAATTAATTTTAAAGTCATTTACTAAGCATAATTGTAATTGTAATTGTAATAACTTAAGTGGTTCTAGCTTCTCAAATGTGAATGTCTGTTGATTTTCTTAATCTTCTGTGATTTTTAACTGAATATCTTTGGGTTGGTGGTCAAAACAAGCTATCTATACTAGGTCTTTGGGAAACTGTGATGGGCATTTTTTTCTCTGTTTTCTTTAAATTGTTTAGACCAAACTGACTATCAGAGAAATTACTCTGGCAGATTAGTCAATAATGAAAATAATTGTTAGTTGCTGCCCTATTTGAATACAAGAAGGAGAGAGGACTTTCATTTTTTTAACAGTTGTGATAATATCAAACACATGGTGAAGGACTAGCATGAATTCACTGAACAACATGGATTGTGAGTAGCACATTATTAGTCCTACCTAAAGAAGTTTTCGGCTTGGCCCATGTTGGCCATGTAGTCCTTCCCTCCCACCTCCTGGAAGTGCAGGGCGATGAACTGCGGCTTGTGGCTGTGGATCGTCTGTAACAAAGCAGCACAAACAGGTCATAGTCTAGAGGTTTTTACATTACAGAGTAATGAGGAGTGAAGGGGCTGCTCAACACTGTGTGTCTCAGGATGAAGTGAACTATCCTTTAGGGGTGAGGTGGAGATTTTCTGTGATTGAATTTGTAGTGTGGCTATGTTATCAGTGACCGTGCTGATACACAGTATCTGTTTTCCAGAGGAACATGGAGCTGTTGTGTATGTTGGGATGTCATTGTAATGATGCCGGAAGCCTATAAAAGTGGGCCAGAGCCAACAAAGATTTTATTTGCTTCAACTGAACTAGACTGTCCATAAAATGTAAGAGAGAAATATGTGACACTGCCAGTGATGAGTGGAAATACTAAATGTAAATTATTAATGCAAGATCCAGGAGGCCCAAACTTACCTTGTACAATTCTTGTAACCATTCATTTTGAATTTCACCCAACTATAAAATGAAAAAGAGAAAAAACATCAATGCATGCAATCTTTCTTGAAGAATTGGTCTAAAATCAAATACTTCATTTGTTTTTGGGCCACCTGGGGGCAGTGCAACGAGCTGTAAATACAGAACTGACATATTATCACCTTATCAAGGCCTATAGAAAGGCCGCTGGGTCACGGACGGACATGGGTCTTGGGGTATGGGGTATGACACATGCGCAGTGTGACTGATGCTGCGGTCGTGCGTTGCGATTGGCTCAATTTCGGCGAGTGCAGGCCAGATTTTACTGCGCATGTGTTATACCCCCAAAGATATGATGCGTTGATGACACGTGATTCAGCCTCCTTTCCATAGGCTTTGCATCATACAGACACAGAGCAACATTAGCATTCATTTGTGTGCCAATGCCTATTTTTTGATATTGGCACACATTTTATAATTTATAGCCATTGTCTCCACTCAACATTTCCTTATCCTCACAACATTTCTGTTCCTCTTCACATTTCCTTTTTCTCATTTCAACTTTTCTTTCTGAAAGGACTGTGTAGCTAGCTAGGTTACCAGACAACAGTAGTAGTTAAACAGACTAGCCATTGCACACAACGTTATTATACATAAACCGTGCTGCATACTGCTGTAACACCACTGTATAATACAGTATATAGTACAAAACTGTATAAATATACTGAAGCTAAATAATTTAGCTGACAAGCTAACGTTAACAAAGTTAGCGAGCTGATGCTACTTGAAAGTTCACAGACATCATGCTTCTATCCTCACAACGTGATCTTCATCTTCAAGTGCACTTAGTGACAAACCAGTGGGTTTGTCAATCTGAGCGACTCCTTTCACACATATTAATTTAAAATAAAATAATTGATTAGAGAAGCTTTAATTATGAAGTTTCCTTTCAACTGCACAAAATGAGTCAGTTTTAATGTTTTATAGAATGCTACCCTACGGGATATACAAAAACAAATCATTAATTTACCAAAAAAAATCATCATAGCTTCTGGCTTTAAAATCACATTGCCAGCTAACACACTGGTCAAATGGAATTCAGGAAGTCGTTAATCAATGAAAGGAAAGACTCTGAGCTATAATTAACTCCCAGCAGGTTAAAACAAACAATAAAGTCTGTCTGGAAATATTATCCAGTGTGTTCCAGGATGTAGTGTCATTCAAGTGGAGCTGCACCTGTCGTAATCTGGCCACTGTCCACACATCCTCCCTGATGGCGTGTTTCATATTTCATGGCCACTTGACAGCTGATTATACTGTCAAACATGTATGAGGAAAGCATGCGGATAAATCCTCAAACAAAGCAATCTGTCAAACGAGGTTAGAGCTTATATAGCAGCCCTTTCCTTGTTTGGAAGAAACCCATTTACACTGTCTGTATAAAACCAGCACCATATTGCCTTGTGTACAGATAAACAGATAACAGATAAATAACTGAATTTATTTAATTGAATTTTATTATTTCCCCTCACATGCTAGGGAAAAATTAAATGTTACGCTCACAGTTACACTGATGGTAAATGCTTCTTCATTCTCATACCAGAGAATCCTCTCCGACTCTAAAACTGGCTTCTCTGGCTTTTTGAAGACTATAACTCGTAAATCAACAACTGCTCCTAAACTGTGGCATGCGAACATGTCCTTCCTTATACACCCGCTTCAAAGTTTTCCCATCGCAAGGTAATTTACAACCGTCTGCGACGCCAGGTGCGTTCATACTAGCTGAGGAATGGCTTTGCATAGTGCATTTGCATGGCGGTGTGGCAGGGGATGTGACTGCAGCTCAGCCATTATAACCTGAAGGACTCGTCTCACATCATTCTAGCTACTAACACAGTCATGAACACACCGACCCTGATTCATTCATATATAACTGTAATATATATATGTTTTAGAGTTACAGTTCATACAGCAATTATACTCGAGATGCTCATCACAAGTCAGAAAACCTCATCAAAAACTAGTGAAGGAAAACCTGAATCATTCCAGCAACAAAACAGTTTGTTTTTCCCCCCTGGGTGAGGCAACAAGACTGGGCACGATCAACAAGAGAGGCCTTAAGCAAGCTTCCACAGCAGCGCTGTTCCAAAGACAAGAGTTAGCTTTAATGAATCCAGCATGGCGATTAAGTTAAGGCTTTGTTGCTCTAAGCTGTCCAATGAAAATTGGCTGAAATGTGTTCCAACAACTGATGCTCTTACATGTTATAATTTGTCTGACGCCATTTGTATGCATAAAGGGAATGTGTGTGTAACAGTAACATCTATTCAATGTAACAGAGTCTACATAATCTCCGGGATACTGCTGTAGTGTGCCATAGAAATGTTACTGGTGGCACGAAGCAGCAGACTGTCGCACTGGCTAAACTGCTCCGACAGGATAGTCCCAGTGCTGTAAATCAATAGGATTTACGCTGTGATGTGCTTAAGGTCTTGCTCTTATCCCAAAGAGCAGGGTGAACGTTTAGGAGTGTTTATAGAAACAGGGGGGGCCTAAATCTGTAGAAAAGCTGAAGTCCCCCGGGGAAGATATTCATCTGTTTACATATCTCCCACAATGGGATCTAACATGTTTTCATTGGAGCCAGATCTGGCAACCGGAAACATGGTCCTGAGCCAAATTTCCATGAGCGTAAGAGCCCTCCTCCCTGCAAAAGTCTCCCTTTTGTCAGCCCAGCAGAGGCCAAGACTGAAAACCATTGAAGATAGAAGAGTTAAATTAAAGCCTTATCGTTTTAATACATTGTAAAAAGTGGTTATATGTTATTTATTTTTTTTTACAAAAATGTAAGAATAGGCTATAAACTATAACTTAGATAACATATATAGTCATATAGTGTTACCACTGGAGCCGATGATGTAAATGCCATACAGTATGATAAGGATACTGAGTAACACAGACCCTCCCTGTACTAACATCAGCAGTGATTTTCAACAGGGTAGTGAGGGGCCATTATGATTATGGGGGGCCACACCTGCAGAGGGTCCACATAGGACTAATTTATATAAAAAATTGGAGGGTGGCAGGGTTGGAAATTAGCACCAGCCACCAGCCAAATGCTGGTAAAACATGCAAGTGGCTGCTAGATTTGCTTCACTCACCAGCCCCAAAAAAACAATGGTAATCTATTGAGTGGCTGGTAGATTTTGGAATCCACCAACCACAGTGGCAGGTGAACAAAAAAGTAAATTTACAACCCTGGAGGTCAGGGTCTAATACTAATTTAGAGGGTCTGGAAGACCACTGTAGTGGCACACATACACACACACACACACACACACAAATACTGAATGACATGAGATGTCATGGATGTCCGGGCCAGGGTATATAATAAATGAAGACAAACTTATGTTAGTCCACTTAGATATACAGAAAATGTGGTCAACATGTAAGGTGTGCTGTTACAGGTCCAATAAGGTAAATATTACTTTTTTTTTACTCCAGTTAATTTTGGTCAATTAATTATGAATTGGGACCCCTTTTTATTCTGAATAATCCATGTTTTTTTTTTCAAAATCTTTACCTGCGTTATAAAAATCAGCGTCACGTGACCTGTACATAAAACCCTTGCAAAAATTAAAGGGACTATATGCAACTTTTAGAAAGTCCTTGTCATTAATGACACCAGTGGCCATTAAGTGAACTGCAGTCCGCATCCTGTTGCTCGTGCTCGCACTCCGTAGTAGGGATGTCACGAGAACCGATACTTCGGTACCAAGTCGATGCCAAAATTTTATAAAAAAGTGACGGTACTCTTTTTCTACAGTACCAAAGGTACCATACGATGCCTGTAATGGTCGTTGGTAGGGATGTGACAGTGAGGAAAATCTTCCCACTGGTTAATAAACTTGTGACAACACCGGTGTCACCGATTACACCGGACATTTTACAAGAAAAGATGACGGTCAATATGTGCAGAGCCTTGACTCTGATTTTTACTGTCGGGTGGCGGTGTGTCTGGCCTCTACGGTAACGGTTTTGCTGCGGGGCTCCACGGCGGGAGTCTACCTGGTGCCGCTGCACCGTGCACATCGGCTGTGACAGCTCCATCCACCTCGCGGCGATTACCTCATTAACGTTATGATTCCCTTAGCTTTGAGATAAACGTGAAATATTGACAAATAGGTGCGTTTGCTTTTCACTTCGACAACAACTCCTCTGCCTCCTGCTCCTACTACTCTGAGATGACGGACCAGATGCGTTCATGGTCAGTATGTGTGTGTCCGTCGTCTGATTATCGATTGATAACATGCCGCTGATACACCAAAATGGGTCAATTCTTTGTATTTATTACTTAAAGGCTACATGCCTCTGTTTTTTGTAATGTCCAAATGCTTTTAATAAAAGAATATGTGTTGAATTACATGGGATTTTAAATTTTTTTTTTTTTTACCGTGTTATTGAAATTGGTATCGAGAATCGTGGAAATTCACTGGTATTGGTAACGACTACTAGATTTCTGCTACCGTGACATCCCTACTCCGTAGCGATCATCCTGGGCATTGGCCAAAACAGTGACGTGACATTACATTACAGTAATATATCACCGTTAATGTCCAATCTTCATGTTACTAACTAGCTTGGCATTTGCAAATTACTTCATCAGCTTACATTACAAAGCAAAACCGTCCCGAGTCCTTTACATAGAAATCAGTCCACAGGATATTATGGGCAACCGAGAAAAATTGCTGAAAGTCTCAGTTTTTAAGTTACATTACAATCTCTGTTCACACAATGACAATACAAAGTGATTAATAAATGTAAATTGTTACATACAGTACCTTTGAGCAATCATTTTAAAGAGTAACATATAGGTTTAGGTTTTCATAGGGTCATAGGTCCTTTGTTTTGTCTACCTGTAGAGTATTTGGTGAACATTTCAATATGTTTTCATATAGGTGACCTTTCACTGTGTCACTGAATCTGATGGGTCACAGATTTCAGTGCAACACCGGCCTCTTACAGGTCTTACAGGATTAATAAATGTAAATTGTTACATACAGTACCTTTGAGCAATCATTTTAAAAGAGTTAGCTACATATAGGTTTAGGTTTTTTCGTTGGTCATGTTTTGTCTATACCTGTAGAGTATTTGGTGAACATTTCAATATGTTTGCATAGGTGACCTTTCACTGTGTCACTGAATCTGACGGGTCACAGATTTCAGTGCAACACCTACAGGTCACGTGATGCTTAAAACTTTCGCATCCCAACGGGTAATAAAAAATAATTATAATATAGCCTCAACTTAAGCTTTTCTTTCAATCAACTACAGCAGGATGAACACTAATTGAGCACGTTACTGACAGCCGACAAAAGAAACACGACTGAGTTAAGACAGTGATACAAAATACATGAATAAAGTAAAGTGACAGCCTGTCACTTTACTTTATTCATGTATATACAAACATAAATGGCAATACAAAATGATTAATAAATGTAAATTGTTACATATAGTACATTTGAACAATAACTTTAAAAGAGTTACATATAGGTTTAGGTTTTCCCTGCAGGGTCATAGGTCCTATGTTTTGTCTACCTGTAGAGTATTTGGTGAACATTTCAATATGTTTTCATATAGGTGACCTTTCAGTGTCACTGAATCTGACGGGTCACAGATTTCAGTGCAACACCTACAGGTCACGTGATGCTTAAAACGTTTGCATCCAACAGGTAAATAAATTATAATTATAATATATAGCCTAGATATCAACTTTAAGGTGAACACTATTAAGCAGGTTACTGACAGCTGACAAAAGAAACACGACTGAGTAAGACTATACAAAATACATGAATAAATTAAAGTGACAGGTCATTAGTAACCCTTGTAACACATAGCAACGAAGATGTAACATAGCAACGAAGATGTATACTAGCAGTCAAGGTAAAACTTATACCTCCTGCTCTCTCTCTCTCGACTCATTATTTCTCTGTCAGCCTACCTAACAGCATTAACGCTAATCCCCCTGGCAGCACGGCAATGTGGTGTAGTTTTAATGTTTAACTCACAACAAGTCAGCTAGCTACTTACATTGTCAAAGAGTGACCCGACATTTGCGGTGACGAGCAGCACATCAGTGAACGTTTCCATGTTAACGACCAACCAACCAACCGCCGTCAACCGTCACAAACAGCTCGAGGAAACTCCGTTATAGTGTCGCCAACTGATGCACGTGCAGGCCTTTTTCTAAATGATACTCTCTCGTGCAGCAGCAGCAGCTATATATATATAACGGCTTTAACGTGTGAGCTCAGAACAACATCTCCTCAGTGACGGTGCTGCTGCTCCTGTGCGTCGCTTCTTCTTCTTCTGGTCCAACTTGTTTGGTTATGGCGGGCTGTCGTATCAGGTCGTCGTCATAAGAAGTCGTAGCGGCGCTCACATCCATCGTCGAGGAGCCGAGGAAGTTGGTTTAATAAGCCGTGGGTTTCCGCCTCCTCTCGGTTAATTGGACTAGTGGCTTCTTAGCGGACTTAAAGCAGCATGAAGGGGAGGAGGAGGAGGAGGAGGAGGGGGTTCATCTGCTGCTGCTGCCTGACAGACGCTCTGATAACCGGACAGAGCAGTCTGTCAGCAGCGCTGCGTTATGAACTCCTGGTGCTCCGCCTCCAACCATTTACTGCCAGCTAGTCTTCCTTACGTTAACTTTACGTTCACTCCAATGTGTTAATTACCTCCTCTGAAGATCTGAACACTATTGATTTATTTATATTAACCCCTGGCATGTTTTGCGTTTTATGTTACTTTTTTAAATTTATTTTATTTTTGTTTGTTTTTATTTCATTATTTATATTTATATTTATATTTATTTATAATATATTTATAATATATATATGTTACTTTTGAAATTTATTTTATTTTTGTTTTTATTTTATTGTATTACATATATTTATATTTATTTATAATATATATATATATATATATATATATATATATATATATATATATATATATATATTACTTTTTAAATGTATTTTATTTTTGTTTGTTTTTATTTTATTATATTTATTTATATTTATTTATAATATATTTATATAATATATATTTATATATATTTATATAATATAAATAAATATATATATATATATATATATATTTCCTTTATATGTATTGTTTCCCTATGTGTTGATTCAATTCTTTGTATTGTTTACAAATTTTAAATAAACCTCTGAAGATCTGAACACTAGATTTGTTTCAGCCAGTGTTTCACCTTTTCATTAAATGTTTTCAGGTCAGGTTGTACAGGTTGTTCAACACAATATATGAGAGAGAATATTTTCTAGTCAATCTCATTTTATTATTGTCGCAAAGTTTTACATTCATAAATGCAAATTTGCGTTAAACCTCACTTTAATGTTTTCAAGAAAGAAATGGAACTATATATTAAGATTATATCTTCTGTAAAAAAAAAAAAAAAAAAGGCTAGTAAAACGGTGAGTTTGTGCTCCCATTTTAATATTTTTAACTTAAGTTACTATGATTTATTTGTTTATATTTACCCCTGGAATGTTTTGCGTTTTATGTTACTTTTTGAAAAAAATTGTATTTTTGTTTGTTTTTATTTTATTATATTTATTTATAATATATATATATATATGCTATTTATATATATGTATATTATATGTATTTATAATATACATATATATATATATATATATATATATACAGTATATATATATATTTCCTTTATATATATTGTTTACCTATGTGTTGATTTAATTGTTCTTTGTATTGTTTACAAATTTAAAATAAAGTCTATTGAAAAAAAAAACCAAACCTCCTCTGAAGATAATCACATAATATTTGATTAACATGGAAACGTGCGTTTGGCCTGTATTGCAAATTAGCTTAAACAATTTAGTACCACAACCTAAACCCCTCCTGAATACTTTTCTATTGCAATAACTTGTAAGATGACTTCTCAACTCACCACTCAACATACCACAGGCCGATTCTGTGTAGTCTGAACAGGAAGTTAGTCATTTTCCATCGGTGAAACTCTTTTCTTTCAATGAAATATCCTTTCACTGTTTGCTTTCGCTTTAATTGCTCTCATCAAATAGCTGGAGAACCTCAAAATTATAAAACAAGAGGTTGATTATTATTATTTGTGACTTTGCCTCAGGCTTGTGCTTATCAGTAATCACTGCTATTACCTTTACATACATTGCAACACCTGCACAGCCCATGCTTAAAGCTCTTAAAGCTAGCATATCAGTGGGTCTGTTTTGTTTTTATGTGCATCTCCTACAGGTTAGTCATGTTCTCTAGAACAGCCTGCCTCCTACAACTTCCAGTCATCACAGCAGCAAAGTAACCACAATATTTTACAACACAGCTCTAGTAGCTTTCCCGGTGGAGCTGTAAAAGTCTCATCCGGGAGGCGATGGATCTGTGCCATCCTGCAGTCCGAGCTCCTGCAGAGGGTAAAGCAAAGCTTGCTGGGGGCCAAACTCTGGCTCTCCATAGTGCCGATAGCGAGCTGTTCAACCATGGCGTGGTTTTCACTGCCAGCCTTTTGAGCTTTTCGCCCTGCTTCCTCTTACTCCTCCCCTGAGCATTGTGTGCTTTATTCTCCCAACGTCAACAGAACCATTTGAAACTATTGCAACAGAGATGCAAAAGAATGCTTGCCATGTCCATCACCGGTTTGGAAACAAAGGCAGTTAAAGGGGGAAACCTCTCTGAAAGGACTGAGGCAGTTTATCACAGCCAGGAGGAGAGAGAGAGAGAGAGAGAGAGGCCTGGGGTTTGGATGAAGCAGCTACAAGAGAATCCGCAGCATACATCCATGGAAAGAGATATTATTTAGACTGGATACTGACTACATAGTACACTAGGGAATAAACAAAATGTTCAAAATAAAGCTCTCAATCCTCATATGAGACTATTATAGCAGCTTGGTGACCACTGGACAATAAATCAAGACAGGAAATGTTACCAGGGTCCTCGCTTGCCAAGAATAGCAAAGAAAAGCAGCAGTTAATTAAGGAAGTACTGTTTGGAGCAAAAACATTCAATTCTAAAAATATATATATAAAAAAAGGAAACTATTTGCCAGTAGAAGAAAAAGAACTGTAACTTCTTCAATGATATACGTAGGATGATAAAATGGAAGTGGTAAAAACCCCTTTAGCAATGGGACATGTTGCAATCCGTTTAGCTCACCTTAAACTTTGGAGGTCAGTTGTAGTTGTTATGGTTGTTTTTTTAATGTCCAATTTGAATTGAATGCTTTGTCAAATAACTGTAAATATTCTACATAATTTCTTTAAAAGCAGCAGACAGATATTTCCATCAAATACTCTTAAGTTACTCAAGAGTTTATCTAAAATATTGTACACATTCACCTGAGGCCGACTTCTGGTTTCATATGCTGCTGTGTGTTTAAAACCCCTTTGTGCCTACATCAGAGGAAAACAAACATGACCGACAGCGTGAGAAGCACAAAAAAAAACATAAAGTCAAAGGTAGAGTCACATTCTTGAACATTTATTTTGATGAACAGATCTGACACAATCTAAAGGACTGTCCCTGATAACAGTAAACTAGAGGGATGATGTCCTATGGGAAAAACTGTCCCACTGTGTTTCCTCAACTCCAGCCTGACGGGGAATCCAAACTATAGCTGCACTCAGTCTCTCCTTTAAGCCTCCTTCAAGAGGCAGCCAAGTAGGAGAAAGATCACTGATGAAGGGGGGAAATAAAGACAATAGCTTTTAGAGTTCACTTAAAATAAATTAGGCAAGATGGTCACTGCACAAGCAGGAAGCCAATGTAGAACATGAGGCCTGTTAGGACGTGTATTAGTATGAATACGTATCAGCTAATCATCGTTAGAGCTATGTTAATTTATAACACAGTTGTGATGGTCATTATCCTACGTCACTACCTTTGTGCCATGGGCCTTAAGGGGACAATGCTATAAGCACGCCAAATAAATTCTTAATGAATGGACTATAAACCCTTGTACTCCAGTTACGCTGCATTACTAGCTGGAGGAACATCGGCCTCAGTCTATAAACCTCCATCAGAGTAACTGTGGGGTGCACGATTTCCATTTCATAATGTGAGAAATTACACATTCCATGGAAGAAACACAAACAGACAACATATCAATAGCTCATCTGCAATGTAACTCCTATAGTGACCACATGTGTTGGTACAAGTCTTAATGTAAAACACAAAGCTTAAAATACAAGTTTTTTTTTCTCTTGGAAAAAGCCCATAAAAATATCTTAAATGTAACAAAATCTGGCACCGTGCCCCAAATCATGGGCATAAGCCAGTTCATGCAAAAACCCCAACTCAGTCACAGGTTTTAGCTTTAAAACAAACTACAATAACTCTCTTCTATGTCCCAGGTATAATCAGATCTGTAACTTTAACACAGTGTGATACAAACATGACAGTAAAAACGAAAATTAAAAGGTCGAAACTACCAAACAAAGACAGGAACTCAATGATAGATAATAACCCAAGTTTTTCCTCAAAAGACTGCCAACAAGGAAGACAACGCTCCTTTTTCTGTGCGCACCTTATTTTCATTCTAATGCAAGCAGGGCTTCAGTCGAGCTATTCCAACAAAGGGCAGCAGACTCAGAGTGACCCGTAACGACGACTGCAAACTGAACATGCCTGGCTGAGGCAGTGACCGAGGAAGCCAAATGGAGTACTGTTGACATCAGAGAGGGGATTTTCCAGTCCAGGAGCTCCGATAGAGACGGAGCCCTGCTGACTGCCTATTAAGACAGAGGTGCCCGAGTGAGAGAGTCCACCTCCACACAGGTCCTTCAGGAGCGACTGCGGTCCTCTTGGGTCCCCACCAGCATTTTACTGTACAGCTTCTGCTGCTCTTCTTTAAAGGTATCTTTTACCTTTCCTCGCTTTAATCCTCCATCCCTACAAGAGAGTTTGAAATTAGTGAAATCAATTATGTTGTGGTGATATAGTGGACAATTCAGTCATATTCTATTGCTGATTGGCTTCTGCCAAAGCAATGAAATGCAGACCAAATACGCTGCATCATAAACTTGCTGTTTGTGACGCTGCAACAGACTTGATATGCAGTCTATATAGTATATAGTCCATTGCAATACAATACAATTTCACAATCTTTTACTTAACGCCGACTTTGTAGTGTTTACTACATTGTATTTTCTAAATTGTAGTCCACATTGTGTCAAAGAGACGTTAAATTCATCTCTATGGTCATTTGTGATGGAGTTACACTGAACAGTATACTGGTACAGGTGTAACTGATAATGCTAACGATGGTGCTGGTTGATTTAGGTGCCAGTATACCAACATGCACAATAGAAGGCCTTGGAACCAGCACACTGGAAAAGGAATGCAGCAATAATTAATCTAATTAGAAACACCTGTGAATGACAAGTCAAAATGTCAACTGTAAAAATGCTCTTTTATATTGTAAGCTGTTTCTAATATTTTCATTGACCACATATGTCAGTGATTGGGACAAATAAAAATATTATGAAGTTTCTATCATTTGTGATTAATGACATATCAGATGTCAGCAGCGACTTGTAGACTGCAGTTCCTTATATTCTCATAGAGCTTAAACGTATTGCAAAATGGTGATTGCATTAACTTTTCATAAAAAACAGTTTCGAAGGAAAGGAAGTTGCACAACTTTGCTCACACTCTCCTGTTGAAACTCCAGTGTAACGACTGCAGCAACTATTTTTTAAAAGCTCAAAATCAAAAACTCTGTAGTCAACAAGATCTGGTATATTTTTCTAGCATTTAGCAGAGACATGTATGGGACTAAAGTTTCAGACCTGAGTCTTTAAGAATAGTAACAGCAAGGTATTGACCTTTCTGGTGGCAGGCATTTCAACTAATCATAGCAGGAAACGCACAGGAGGAACCAATATCATTAGCGATGGCTCGGCTCTATTAAATGGTGGGTCCGTTATTTTTTATTTTTTTAGGTTTTTATATCCTAGTGGTGTTCCGTGACCTGACGTAGGTTTCTGCATAATGACGCTGCTACATATACAGTACATACTGTATACAGCCTTATAGTCAGTGTATTAACGTTACATACAGTAACTTAGATGGCGGTCTGCATGCTCCTAGTTTGGAGATGCAGACAGGAGTACTGGCACGGACGCTTAGCAATGTACTGCTGTGTGGACACCATGTTAGTTCAGATCCGAGCAGTTATATCGCTCTCTTCAAAGCCACCAGACTCCATTCACAAAAATAATAATTTCACCTCAAGGAACACAGGAGTATAAATACTTGCTTTTTGCAATGACTGAGTGGGTGTTTCCATTTGAAACCCCCCCCCCAGAAAATAACACATATGGACCCACCCTTTAAGAGGCCCAATAAGCCATTGCATTGAGTGAACATACATGATACCAGCCAGGGCCACTTGTCTGGATCACCTAAATGAGTACGGTAGTTATTAATATTATTAATTACACCTGTGCTTTTCCTGCTATGTCTCTGTCTATTAACCCATGACAGCAGTCTGTGTTGAAGCGTGTTCAATATGTGAAGGTGGTAGAAACCACTGAGCTGAATGGGTGTTATCTTACCACAGGAGGTCGACCAGTCCGCCTTGCCTGGCTATGGCTGCCTTTACACGATTGGCAAACTGTACAGCATCCTCATCCTCCTGTTGGAGAAGATTGGAATAAATATAACACAGGCAAACAAGTGGTCATAACAAATACATAACAGCATAGCTATTATCAACTGTAAAGTGTTGAATGCAACAAAACGATTAGCTCTGCTAATACGTTGATTGTTTCATCCATCATAAAAAAATAAGCTGTTGCGAAGCCTGGAGTTAACCATGGAGTCTCACCTCTCTAGACATGGGAGGAAGGTACCACACACTGCAGACGATGGCCCAGCTGCTCATCATACGTAACAGGTAGTTCACCATTCCAAACTTGCTGCTGTTCCAGAAGGCGTCTCCAAATCGGGGGTCATACTGAGAGGATCAAACACACCACAATGAATTATCAATACAAGTATTATTTTGAATGAACTGTTGATGATTAAATTAAGACGCAGCAGGTAAAAATAAAATCTCACAAAATAAAAAAAGGCTCACCTTAATGGCCACAGGGTAGACTGTGGCACAAATCTCAAAACTGCCCTTCTTAAACATCATAACTGATGTGTTGTTAATGCAGGTACCTGGGGATTTAGAGTATATATAGAAAATAAATTAAGACGTATGGGGCTTTTTAAGAAAACTAGATGACTATAGTGTGATTATGAAGTCTTCCTGTCTGTACCAGATCAGTGAACCAACTCACCTTCTGGGAAAATGAGAATGGGCAGTTTAGATTTATCTTCTACATGGTCATTCAATCTGCAATACAATAAGTATGCAGGTTATTGCTAAAAATGTCATTTTGAGATTTATGAGACACAAAATTTTAATTTACAAAAAAACACTATTTTTTCAAGTCACACAAACAAAAATTCCAACAAACTGAGACTCAAATTCAATATAAAAATGTACTTTGCAACAACTCTAAACAAATGCAAATAAACAGTCTTATAGACAGGGAAAAAAACCTGTACATTAACAAAACAGGGAAGGTTGTAATGCTACCTTTTGGCCACTAGATGTCTATCTTTGACTTCTGAGCGTTCGAACCAAATGTGTGGGCAGGCCTTGACCATGGATCTCTGAATGACCCCCATCAAGCCACCGTGAATTTGGCCAACCTGACGACACAACACAAACACAAACGTCATTTCAACAGACAAGCAGCTGCAATGGATAAAGTGGCCAGTGTCAATGTTTTAGTAGCTTCCTGCTAAGCAGCAGTGTACTTACCATAGCATAGCAGCCATCGCTGGCCAGGATGATAACATCGATGGGTGAGGTGTGGTTGGCGACACAGATACCTCCATTCTTGGGTTTATTTTCACTGTAAAAGTGGAAACAGGAAGACTGTTCAGCTATGTATTACGAAGGCATTTCCTGGAGGATTAGATCAGTATCAAGAACAGAAACAATATGACAATGAACAAAGCAATGTAATCAGACGTCACAACTATTCTCCGTAGAAATGTGGGTACGCTTTGGTCTTCTTGGGTGTAACAAAGTGGATATATTAAAAGGTTTGACCCCCAGAGCATGCAGGGCCTGAACCTACTGAGTAGCCATTCCAAAGATAGAGTTACAATCTTAAATAGAAAGAGTCACTTGTGTATTTTTAGCCCCAGATGAGTAGAGAGGAATACGTGTCACAAAAGGCCAGGCCTTGATGGCAGACATTCAGAAGGCTGCAAAAAATGGTAAAGATTCCTATCTCACATAGGAGTACTATTTATGTATTACTAGTAGTATTTGTATCTATCAATCAATCAATCAATCAATCAATCAATAATAGAAGTTTGTCCATGATTTCTCTAACTTATGATTTCACACAGTAATGACAAGTAAAATCTGAATTATCATGCAAATTCACATTCTAATAAGAAACTAGTTCTATTTTTGCTGGCGCCTCCAGATATGAGAAAATAACCAAATGTTGAGCTTTCTCATTAACATTGTTCTCAAACTCTGAGGTCATCTCAACAGTTTAACTTCAAATTCAGTCGAGCCTGCACTACCGTGAACCAAAAACAGAACTAGCTGTTATAAACTGCAGATGATTGACACATAAAGCATCAACTTCCTCCTCCACATCCTGTTGCAAGTGCCCCTCCTCTCTATAAAACCTCCATGTACTGTATCATGTTCCTCTTAAGATTCTTACTCTACCATATTTAAATGTAAAAAAAAAGCCTCACTACCATTAATTTCCATTAATTTCCACTTTGATCATAATAATTTTGGCTCTATTCTAGATAGTGAAACATGTGCTTGCAAAACAGCTATGTGAACACAGCAGCTGCTCCAAGCATTGTGTTTTGTGTTTACAAAATGACTGTCGCTTGATTGAGTGTGCCTTGGCTTTGTGTATGAGAAAGCATCACCGACGAGGGTTTGTGTGCTTCACCTCGGCTCATATGCCTGCTGCAATGAATATGAATGTGGACAGTCTGAGTCAAGCCACCCTCGGGCACTCTCCCCTTCATACTCACACTCTGGGTGCTCACATTGCAAGTGCTAACACACCCTGGTTTCTGCTCGCCAAAGATAACTCATCTGTCGTTATGTAATCTCACATAGACCCCTTTTCCTGTCGAGGCAAGAGGTCTACGGCGGATCATGTTCGAGAAAGAAGAGGAATGAGGCCATGTGGGGAAGACGAGCAGCATTTGAGTGGCTTGGGTTTTTATGTTATATCCCTCTGGATTCTAATTTAGGAGAACTTAGAAAATAAAAAAATGAAATTGTTCAGAAGGCTATCAGTAGCAACATGCTTTCTCTTGAAATGTTTGGTACCTTAGGTTAAAACTTTGTTTTACCAAATGCATAATCCTTTATAACCTTAAACTCTTACGATACCATTTGTACCATCGACCAGTGACACTATTTGTCATTTTATGCACATTAGGTATATGGTTGTCAATAAAATGTAGTAACTTCCACAACCGTGAACAAGTGAGCATCAGTGCAGAGCTCTGTCCCAATAACACTGGATTGTTTTTGTGATGTCAATAATCAACAGCGACACTTCTACACTTTTGTACCCATGTGCCAGAGGTGCGGCTGCATGCGATTAGTTATTAAGCAAAATGAAACATTTTAATATACAACATCTATCAATAATTTCAGTGAGAACTTGAGATAGATTGTCAAGGCCCAGTACACCAAGGCAGAAAAGAAATGGAGAAATTGACCAAGAAGTTGAGAAACCGCAGAGAAACACTGAAGCAGCAGTGTTAAAAAACAGAAAAGCAATCAACCAGCAGCAGCACCTCACGCTAACCCTGTTTGATAAAGATTGACCAAACTGGTGGCAAAGTCAGAGTAAGATCTGGGTATTGCAGGAACATTGCAAAGAACCTCCATATAAAGAGGGAAAAAAATGCATGTAATAAGCCACAATGTGTGGATTTACAATATTTACTTCAGGTAATTTTCAAGTTAGTAATAAAATAAAAAAACATATAAACATAAAAAACATACAGGTCTGCCAGTGTGTATGGTGAAAGGAAACCAGTCTGGCAGCTATGGGTCTGTTATGAATCATTGTTTTGCCTCCATTATTTCTAATGACATCATTACCGCAAATTCTGAGCATCTGACCTAATTAGATTACGTGAGTGAATAATCTCATGTGTTTGCATACTGTATCACAGAGCCTATTATGGACTGAATAACTCCCACATGTGCTCCATCTTCCCTTTTATACTTCCTGTCCTTATCTGATAAGGACTGTAAACATTGTGCCAGGAAGTCCACTACTGCTGTGTTACAATAACACTGTTGGAATGGGTTCATGACCACAACGGCGTTGGTCCCTTACCTGTCATGGTAGGTTATAATGGCAGTCAGAGCTCTGACACATATTCTGTAGCACATCAAATGGACTTGCTGACTCAGAAAGTTTTTCATCCTGCAAGAAGGAGCACACAACAGCATGATGTACTTTGCGTGTCAAGACGGCAAATCTATTTGTTTTTGATCAATTAAAACAGACCAGCTTGTCATCATCAGTCTTACCTTCCATTCGGCAGCAGCCCAATGACACAGGTGAGGAACACGAGGAGGCCGACACCAGTGAAGGCAAGAGTTACCCTGGAAGACAGAGAGACAGGCAGGTTACACCTAATATCCTACAACAGGGAAACTCTTAACAAGCAACATCATAGCTGTAAAACACAGAGAGGAGGGATTCCACAGGCGCAGTTTGCGTTGGTTAAGGGGGGGGAGGGGTCACTGAACCCTCTAGAAATGCATATTCTATTTTTTATAATAACGCAGAACTGTTAATTTATTGTAATGATAAATAATATCGACCTTGTTGTTTCTTCTTACTGACAATGAGAAACCAACAAGATGAGAAGATAGATTTGCGGTCTCTTTATCTACTTATAATAACATCAGACACTCTTTCCACACACCGTTAATTATGCACTTCTGTTATGTCATGTAATCAAACCACGTACCCATTAGCTGTGCGCTCAAGATCAGACAAGAGTTGTAACCACTAAAAGATGGGTGAGTTATATTTGCTATCTTCCGACGTTTGTGTTTCTTAAACAGAAAGCACAGGTTTTATACTGCGATACTTACTGAAAATGACATAGGCTACAATAGTCTACAGACAACAGTAGCCTAAGTAAACTTTCAGGTGATCTCCATCCAACCAGCTGTCATCTTATTTAGGTGTTTGTAGTGAAATGAGGAGGTATCGTTCAGATAACTCCTCATTTCAACTTCACGAATCAGCCTTTCCTCTTCCGCTGCGGCACTTTCACCGCGAGCAACAGGAATAAATAGAAACAACTAAGGCGGCACGCTACACAGCGCTTTGTCGCTCGCAGCCAGTGAGGACATTCCATTAAAACTGATAATAAACTCTAGAGCCTGCGGGAGGGCATATTAGGGGATGAAACTGGCCAACAGGTTGACTTAATCTGGGATGAACCACTCATCTAGGGTTGGAGATGGTGCTGATTAAATTGGGCACAGATTAGACAAACACTAGAGAGAGGAGAAGGTTTCATGCTAGTCAGTGAGCCAGGTCAATATTCAACGAGACAACCACTGAATGAGAGAATGTATTAACTGGATGGGAGACTAGAATGATGTGTCTGTGCAGCGGTGGCCTGATTCGTCTCCCCACTGGCAATTGGAAACGAGCCAGCCAGGCTTAGTACTGAGTCACTGTCCCTGTGACTGTCTAAGCTGACCTCCAATGAGGATCTCCCTCTTTAACTCACTTCATGTGCCAACACTTAATGTTGTGCGTTAGAGCAGTCTGACACCCCAAGCAGTCTGCCCAAATCTATCTATTAATTTTTACAGGTGGGTTTCACTCTAAATTGACCATGAATGTGTATATGTGTTAGCCCTGTGACGGACCGTAGACCTGTCCTGTACACTACTTATTGACTATTCACAGGTAATTGTTCTGTGGCTGGTCTGGCTTTGTGTTTTTAGTGGTAATCCCTCAAACTCCCAGCCATCACGGACTACCCATCATGCACAGTAGGCACATTACTCTACTTCAGATGTGACTCCTCAAATAGAGTCACACCACCTCACTGGGTGGATATATATTTGATGGAGACAAAGATATTTGCCAGTGTAACTCTGACTACGTTTACATGCACAGGAATATTCTACTATTATTCTGAATAGGACAATATTTGGAAATTTGATCTGGGTCATGTAATCAGCATATTCCCTTTGGATATTCTGAATTCGGCCTTATTCCGAATGGAGCATTTTCGAATTAAGACATGTGGGATATGTCGATATTATTCAGGTTTTAGGAGCATTCTTTGGAATGTTGGCAGAGATGTATGTCCAAAAGAAAAGCCCACTTTTGTGGTCGTAAGATAGAATAGAAACCTACTTCTTAACATTATGAAAGACTTGGATATCAACAGGGTATTGTATAGGCACAAATATCGCAATGCTGACCGTTTCAAGAAGGTGGTTGAAGGAATAAGCGAGGGAGGCTGTGTTTGCACGGTCGAACAAGTCTGCCAGCGGTAACGTTTATCGAAGTATGAACAGATGCATGTAAACGGGAATATTCATTTTCATCAGCCATGTAAACAGCTTAGTAGGAATATTGTCTTTTTCAGAATGAGGGCAAAAAACTGAATATTTTGTGCATGTAAAAGTAGTCAATGTCGTAACATTGGGTAGATGTACCAAACACTGTTTAAAAAAAAAAAAGCCTCAGGTTTTATCAACGAGATTTTGTATCAGATACCCAACAGGTGATAATCTTGAAGTTTGTTAACTAAATCCAACATTTGTTAAACACAAAAAAAACAGATAAATTGATGTGGAGTGTGTATTCAATAGCAAAGTTTTACTGATAGCAGCTGTAAATTACTGACACTGTAGTACTTGTACTAGTGTGTAGTATATGTGTGGTAAGGGTTTCTCTTGTATGCTCTTGAGGTGCTGCTGATACCTGAGAGGCAGCAGGAAGCCGTAGCGGATCAGCAGGCCCAGCCCCCATAGGACGGTCAGCCTCAGGCTGATGTAGTGGAAGTTGTTGTTGCTGCGGGTCAGCAGATTCCAGGACTCCAACTCTTCAGGAGAGAACCGCTTGGTCACTTCATCGTCCATGATGCTTTCCACTCCTCGCCGAGCAAAATAGAAGATGTCAGACATCTCGAACTCGGGGGCCGAGTTCAGGTCTCTGTTGCTGCCGCTCCGCCGGATCTCCTTGATCTCCTCCTCCAGGGAGGTGGGCTCCTTGGCAATGATAGCTGGAACAGTCCGGAGAGAAAGGATGTCAGAAACACTCGTCTCTAAAACAAATACACCTACTGAACATGCACACCGATAGCACAGCTTACCATTTGAATAGGGTTTGTACAATTGGTGATTATTTTCTTTCGCTCCTCTCTCTATCCTTAGTGTAGCCCACTAAACAAAGAAAGAACAAATGGTGTGTAAAAATAATGTCCCAAAATACACAGAATGCAGCTCATGTTACTTCATTAACAAATTAACAAAAGGAATGCTCATACATTAAACTGTTATTGTGAGTCTGAAACACACAGTCATAACATTTAGAAAAAAAAGCAGACATATAACAAGTTTCTGTAACAAAAGTCTGCCACTATTAACAAACTGTTGTAATGTCAGACTTTTTTAATTTGAACATTTAAGAAACTCCATCATCCCAGCAAGTTCTCCATTATTATGGTCAGAGTCAGCTGCTTCCTGCTCAGGTTTATCTCTCTATTCTTTGTAGTTGTTAAGGTTGTAAAGCGTCAGGGTGCAAAACCTCAACAAAGTTGAGGAAACTAGATTCTGAATTCTCAGAAGTTGGGCCAATAATATTTGTGGCTTATCTGTGACCACAGCCGTGCTCTAAGACACGAACATTATAATGTCCACTTCTCCCTCTTCAGTATGTAGACAAAAACAAACCAGTGTTCACTGAGAGGCAGGAAAAGAACACAGTGTTCTAGCTGTAAATCAAGCAGGACTGGGAGGTGTTAGATGCGTTTCACTTAGCCAAAAGTCTCAGACTACAGTTCATACCACAGCACATGACAACTCCCCAAGGCTTGTCCGCACCAATCAATGATAGGGAAGTGTACTAAAATATAGTAATTGAAGGCATGCATGTCGAAAAACACAGGAATTGGCCCGGGGCATTTGCAGGAAAATTCTATGAATGTTGAATGACTCAGTGATGTTGCTCGCAAAAGTCATGCTGCAAAAAACTTGTATGTCTAAATCACATAATTTCCGTATTTCTGCGTACTTTACATTAACTGTAGATACACATGTTTTATGGCTTTGGGCAAACTGTAACCAGTTTTGTCTATCCCTATGTTTCAGAGTTGAACGATGACAACCAACTTGAACATCAAGACATTTCAAAAACAGCTTAAAAAGCGGACTATTTGAAGACTTAAGACATGTAGCCTACAGCAGTGATATCTGCATTTGATTGATATATGCTGGTCATATTTACTCATTACATAACCAGCCTATCGTGCATTCCTTTTGCTATCATTTACAGTGACCTTTAAATCGTGTCGTGACAAGTTGTAATACTGAGTCAACGTATTAACATGCAGCTGCAGTTGACAGTAAGGATTCTTTGGGTGGAGAGAGAAGGAGCACAGAGAGCTGCTTAGTCTAGCAAGAGAACAGGAACAAAATAAAGTGAGTCCATCATGCTAGCATGTGGCTCCAGAGCTGCATGTCAAGGAGGATGTTTCCATCCCGTATAATATATTACAGATGTGGGATTGCAGCACAAATAACTTTAGCTTAAGATAGCAGGAAATTGTGATTTTTTTTGTCACACTGATGGGCTAACAGAAACACAAACTATCTTGAGCAACCACATTTTTTAACTCAACAAGTCTGAAATGGAGATCTTTGCAAGCAATGACATGCAAATAGTACAAATCAGAAAACCCTGCTTCAGGTTTTCACAGTCGTTACTGCATCTGTCCTTTGACCTTTTTCTCTAAATCTCACGGTTGCTACTTGAATCATGAGCTAAGAACGTCCCTCATATCTCCCTCCGGTCCATTTATTTCTGGCACAAGAAGATCTGCTCTAAGGAGGTACAGTACATTCTGCAAAGTGATGACAGCTTTACTAGTGAAAATGCACCAGAGATAGCAGGAGGAGAGAAACTGGATAACTGTGTCTGGAATCAAATAGGCGAGGAGACCATTAAAGGGTAAATAATACTGACATCCTGAACTAGCCTCGCTGCCCAATGATGAAGCTGATGGATTACTGACATCACTGGTGATTCAAACTCATTTCTAGAAAACGGAAACTGCATATCAGTAAGCAATAATCCAGGCTGTTGGAGCCATGTCACAGACAACAGTTACTGACAAGGTCTTTACGACTCCAGTTACATAACAAGGGAAGAACGGCTATGTAGCTGCGATGTTAATCTGTATAAGAATGTGAATACAATGGCCACTGGCTGGATACTAAATGTAAAGCCTGCATCTGACCAACGCCCTGAAATGCAGGCCTGCAGTTTTTCTAAAAAACTTACTTCACCAGAACTACAACCTCAAAATGTATACTTTATACAGGTTTCCAGAAGCAAAAATGACGGTTGAACTGGAGTGTTGATTGAACGGGCAGACAGCCAAAGTAAATACGGGCTGTCCTTGAAGAACGGAGACAACAGCTTGTACTGTGTTTTTTCAGGACACACCGTGAGACTTTTACAGAGTGTGCATACAGTGCTTCCACTCCAAACTCAGCTTCAATCATCAGCCATCAGTTTCAAATAAACAGAAAGTAGTTGGGCCATTGTGCAGCTTACCTCAAAGAGCTTTAATAAGGTTTTCATATAAAGACGTCGGATGCCAAAGGACACCCCGAAGATGGCAGGCACGATGATGAAGACCAGCAGCAGGGTGAACCACACTGTGAAGGAGATGCCCAGCAGGATACACACCAGGTTGTCGAAAGGGTTGAAGAAGAGCTCCATCTTGAAGTCAGGAGGGCGATGAAATCTATCAAATGGTTGAAATCAGAGGGCAGAGCAGATGGCAGAGGAGGCGCGGCACTCCCACCTCTTGGCCCCAAGTGGCCCTTTATTTTTTGTCAGAAAAAGGCCTTCATCAAGATAACTAGGGGATGGAGCTCCGCACACTGAACCCAGAATCAATACAAGTACAAATGGCCATCTTGACGTTGCCCTCATGGGCAATAATACCAATGAATTTCATTATTTTCACCATTAATCGGTTTCTCATGTTGATTTAATCCCAGGGAAATTAATGTAAAGTCCGTAAAAAGCAGCTGTGCTGGAAATAAAGGCAGGTCCTTGCTGCAGATGTCCTTTTTCTTATTTGAGCACAGCCTCCCCACTGGCGACAGAGATGTAAACAAATGAAACAACTGGACACAGCAGGTGGTTGTCCTGTCTGGTGAAGATCCAGGGGGGCGATGCAGCTCAACACAGGCCTGCAAAAGATGTACAAACAAACGGGTCAGGATGATCCATGTCAGTATATGTCCTCTATGACCCGAGCTCAGGTCCATTCTTACTCAACCCGTCAATCTCTAGATCTTCATCCTTCTAAATTCCTCACTAGTAGAGGTCAATTTTCCATAAGATTTAGGGGAACCAAATTATGGAGTAGCTTTTCACATCTATCAATAAACCGTTCATCTGTCAAATGTTTCAAAAGTCGCTTAAAGGGTCATTTAATTGCTGTTTTGTAATTGCTTTTCCCCATGTCGTCCATGTATCTGTTTTTATGTTTTTTTATTTTTTCCCACTCACAATGTTGTTTGGTTACCCAAAAGTCTTCATAGATATTTAAATCAATATCCGCCTCACAAACACTAACCATACACTTCCATGCAACACACACACACACTTGTTTTTTTTTTATATATTTACTGTATTGTTATTGTTATTATATATATATATCTTGTCCTAATTGTTTTGTTATCACTATTATGTAGTCATATTATTTCTTTATATTAATCTTGTCTCTAGGTGGAGGCTTCAGATAAGCCCAGCGGGTTTGTTGCCTCTTCCTGCACTGTATATTATTCATTTTTATTTTTTTTGTTATGTGATGTTGTATAGTCTTATATTGTGCAAAACAAATAAACAATAAACAAACAATTCTTGGCTGCCTGTAGGGACTTTTGAAGCAGCATAATTTTGAGAAATAAAAATTTAAAAACATTATAAAAGAACGGTTAACTGAGTAAATAAAATGTTTAAAAATCAAAAATAGATGTTTAGGGCTTTATTTTAGATTTCTGCTAACATGTTTCTGTGGTAGACCTCTCTATTTTTTTTATATATTTACTGTATTGTTATTGTTATTATATATATCTTGTCCTAATTGTTTTGTTATCACTATTATGTATTCATATTGTGTCTTTATATTAATATTGTCTCTAGGTGGAGGCTTCAGATAAGCCCAGTGGGTTTGTTGCCTCTTCCTGCACTGTATATTATTCATTTTTATTTTTTTTTGTTATGTTATGTTGTATAGTCTTAAATTGTGCAAAAGAAATCAAATTGAAAATCCAAAATAGATGTTTAGGGCTTTATTCTAGATGTCTGCTAACATTTTTCTGTGGTAGAGGGGACTTGCATGCCCTCTCTATTTTTGATATATTTACTGTATTGTTATTGTTATTATATATATATATATATATCTTGTCCTAATTGTTTGTATTGTTATTATAATTATTGTCTCTGGGTGGAGCCCAGTGGGTTTTCTGCCTCTTCCTGCACTGTATATTATTCATTTATTTATTTTTTTGGTTATGTTGTATAGTCTTAAATTGTGCAAAACAAATAAACAATAAACAATAAGCACACATGGTGTAATTTAATAAAGCAAGACAGTAAAATCTCTATATCCTCTGTGTGCAAAGTTAGTGCTATAGCCTCTGGTGGCTCTATCTGAGAAGAAATGGGAGCTACTAATCTTAGGAAAAGGTAGATTAACTGTCATGTATATCCCTTTATCAGATCACTTTGTGAGCTTACAGTTATCATCCACAGTAGCAGAGAGATAACATTACAGAGGCCCTCCATCCTCCATCTCCTGTGATGATGCTAACCAGAGTAAACCCACACTAGCTAGTCTCATCACTACCTCACAGTTTACAGCTTTGTAGGATAATATATCAGCTCTCTAACCTCCACAAAGACCTCAGCTAGAGGTGGATAGAGAGACTGGACACTCTTGTACACCACATGGATGATTTAAAGACTAAAGTAGCTTGTGGCCTCCGAGCTAACTGTGTTGCTAAAATGTGTCTCCCCTGGCGTTCAGATGCTAACTGCTGAGCCAAGCTGTTTCTGTTATAAGCTTAACTTACTACCTTACTATCCTAAACAACAGATCACATGCACGTTTAACAGACTTGATAGTTCACTAACCGTGAGTCACGTTACGTCCAGCGCTGGTTACAGTAAAGCTTTCTCTCTGGTCACTGGTCTTTGTCTGGAGGACTGTAGTCAAACTCTCCACCCGGAGAACAACATGAGCAGACAACGAGCTGCTCTCCTCTCTGCTTCTCTCTCTGCTGGCTACGTATCAGAAACAGAGCAGCCCTCAGCTTCAACAGCACACTCAGCTCTACACCGACACCTGCTGGACACAATGAGACACTGCAGCCTCATTCTAATTTCAATTCACTGATTAGAATTAGAATCAGAATCAGAATCAGAATCAGAATCAGAATCAGAATCAGAATCAGAATTAGAATCAGAATCAGAATCAGAATCAGAATGGTGTTTATTGCCAGGTGTAAGAGGTATACACTAGGAATTTTCTTTGGCTTTGTTGGTGCAAGACAAACAGTATAATAACAAAAGAATAGATAAAACGTTAGAATAAAATAAGAATAAAAATGTACAGTTTACAAAATAAGCTATAAACAAAAATAAACATGATATAAACAGATAGTGCAAATATTGAGAGTTTATGAGAGAGGGGGAGAGTCAGTGTCGGCAGCGGGGGGAGGGGGCAGTAGTGTGTGTGTGAGGGAGAGACAGTCACAGGGGGGCGGATGGGCTGTTGGAGAGCCCCACTGCCATGGGGAAAAAACTTTTTTTGTGGTGTGAGGTTTTGGTCCTGATGGACCTTAACCTCCTGCCAGATGGCAGAGTCTGAAAGAGATGGTGTCCGGGATGGGAGGGGTTGGCCACAATCTTCCCTGCCCTCCTTAAGGTCCTGGAGGTGCACAGCTCCTGGAGGGAGGGAAGGTTGCAGCCGATTGCCTTCTCTGCAGCACGGATGACCCGCTGCAGCCTGGCCTTGTCCCTGGCGGTGGCAGCGGCGAACCAGACGGTTCAGCTCCATGTGGTTCTGGCTGCACCAGGATGCCAGATGGTCAACCTCCCATCTGTAGGCAGACTCATCACCCTCGGAGATGAGGCCGATGAGGGTGGTGTCGTCTGCAAACTTAAGGAGCTTGACAGATTGGTGTCTGGAGGTGCAGCCGTTGGTGTACAGGGAGAAGAGCAGTGGGGAGAGAACGCAGCCTTGGGGGGCACCGGTGCTGATGGTCTGGGTGTCGGAGACTTGCTTCCCCAGCCTTACGTGCTGACTCCTATCAGTTAGAAAGTCTGTGATCCACCTGCAGGTGGAGTCAGGCACGCTCAGCAGGGAAAGCTTGTCCTGTAGCAGAGCTGGGCTGATGGTGTTGAATGCGGAACTGAAGTCCACAAACAGGATCCTGGCATAGGAGCCAGGGGAGTCCAGGTGCTGCAGAATGTAGTGGGGGGCTAAATTTACTGCGTTGTCTACAGATCTGTTAGGCGAACTGCAGTGGGTCCAGGAGGGGGTTGGTTATTGTCTTTAGGTGGTGGAGCATAAGGCGTTCAAAGGTCTTCATAATCACAGAGGTCAGAGCGACAGGTCTGTAATCCTGAAGACCTGTGATCCTTGGCTTCTTGGGGACCGGGATGATGGTGGAGGCTTTGAAGCAGGCAGGCACCCTGCAGATTTCCAGGTAGGTGTTGAAAATCCCTGTAAACACTGGAGACAACTGGTCTGCACAGTGTTTGAGGGTTGCAGGTGAGACAGAGTCTGGGCCAGCTGCTTTGCGGGGGTTTTGTCCTTTGAAGAGCCTGTTGAATAAAATGAAAGTAATCATAATTTCTGGGGGGTTTTCATACTAAAAAATTAAGTATAATTTCATGTAAATTAAGTTTATTGACCATAAATTACAGGAAAAAAAGTGTAAAACTTGTGGTAATGAGTTGGAATGAAGTTATCTTAAATGGTGTCATTATGTGCGGCCATTGAAAATGTTTTATATTATAATATTTATAATATTCTGACTAAACTTTGACATATACCCATCAGTGATAATCCATCAATATTATGTTCCACTGATACTAACTAAAAAAATCTGCTTTTTTTACTCAAAAATTAGGTGTAATTTCATGGAAATAATGTTTATGAACCATATATTCTCCCAAAAAAGTGTAAAACTTGTGGTAATGAGTTGGAACGAGGTTGGCTAAAAAGGTGTAACACAGAATTAGGTGATAATTTATAGTTTATGCTTTATAAACCGTCAAACCAGACCAAAAGTTGCACGGTCAATGGGAAGACAATAGGAGGGTTAAATGCCTCAAGTGTCATCTACAAAATTCCTGGGAATTGTTGTTGATGAGTGCTTGAGTTGGAGAGAACAGATTGACTGGGTTAGTAGAAAAATAAATAAATCTATTGGTATAATAAGAAGGGTTAGTTCTCTTGTCACCACAAACTGTCTCCTTACTCTTTATTATAGTCTAATTTATCCCTATTTTTCATATTGTAATATAGTTTGGGCGAGTACTTTTCCTACAAACCTTCATAACATTTTAATTCTCCAAAAATGTTTTGTGAGGATTGCAACTCATCAGAGTCACACATCTCCTCTGCTCCTCTATTTCACAAACTCCAGATTCTTACTATTTATGATATCAATATTTCTCAAATATGTGTTTTTATTTATAAGACTTTCTGGTGGGAATATTCCTGAGCAGTTCAAGACTTATTTTAAAACAAATTCTCAGGTCCATTCTTACTCAACCAGTCAGTCTCTACATCTTCATCATCCTAAATTCTTGTCTCTAGGTGGAGGCTTCAGATAAGCCCAGTGGGTTTTTTGCCTCTTCCTGCACTGTATATTATTCATTTATTTTTGTTATGTTGTGTAGTCTTAAATTGTGCAAAATAAATAAACAAATAAACAAAAATTATAAATTATATTTTTACAACCTATGACCGCTAGAGGCGCTGTAGAGATATATTTTGATGTGCATGTCATATTATTATCATAAGCAACTTTTCCAACAGTTGCTCTCAAATACTAAGCTGATGGATTGCAAACACAACAAATATGGTTAAAAGCTATTGTGTAATGGACTGCACAGATCCATGTTTTTTTTTTTAGACTGACAAGGCTAAAGAGAAGAGCAGCAGGGTGGGCACCTTGTTGAATTTTCCAAATTCTTCCATGCCTCCATCACCACAAACAAAAAGGCCAATAGTGGGGCAGCTAAACTGAAATTAACTCGGAAAAAAAAGTGTGGAAATCTGTGTTTGGTGGATTATTTCTCTGTTGTTACAATGCTAATTGGCATTGTATTTTACATGGTTGGAAAGCCTGTTTATTTACCTTCACAATGATGTCCAACTTGTAAGGATCATGCATTTGTGGGAAGAGCAGCACAGCTGATTTTGTGGGTAGCGCCCAAGAAAAATTTGCCAAAATGCTCTGCCAATAGTAAACAGTGTATTCTCCTGTTGGTGTTGACTCTTGTTTTGAGTTGACATGTTGCTGTGGGATGACGTTCCATTCCTCAACCAGGATTCATTGCAGGTCAGAATGTAAAAAAATGTACAAAAATGTATCTGCATGGTCACTAGAGCCGAGAAAATGTTTTTTTTCTTTTGTGGATTTTGTTGGGTGAACCAACAATTTAAAAGCATTTGACACTAACATACTGGAATAACAAAAACCTTTTTTTTTTATTCACACATTTACATCCATGTACAGTCTTGTCAAGTAATCTCAGATATATAGAAATGAAAACAGTACTGAAATTTGGCACACCATTCAACCTTCAAATCCTGAATTAATATGCCTATCACACAAAGAAACTAAAACGTCAGTAATGTTTCATATTTATAGATAGTGTATTTCAATATGTTATTTTAACAGCAGCATTCGTACTTGTATTGGATGTGAGGTTCCAAAGGGACAGTCATACTTGCCAACCTTGAGACCTCAAAAATAGGAAGGATTTCAAAACCAAAGAGGGGGTTACCTGCATTCTGGTGACTTTTAAAGAATGAAAATAACAAAATAATATGTACACTGCAGCAGCATTTTTTTGTTAAATAGGCCTACTTTTTAATTTTACTTTTAAGTCTTAGGAAAGAAAACTGAATAATTCGCTCCTCTGGTGTGAACTTGTGTGAATCTCTGGTATAAGATATATAAGGTATATATAAACTAGCCTAAAATTCATCAGTTTTCATTCATTCATTATTTTTTTTCCTTGCTTGAGTATTTCTTCCTCTTGGTACTCTCCATTTCTCTCTCCTTCTCTCACTCACTGAAAGCCCTTTCAGACACAACGTGACAACGTACCACTGTGCTCTGAAACTGGTTATTTCTAATGGCTTGGAAATAATAAATAATAAATGTCGCGAGCAGCTCTTCTCCGCCTGGAAAACACATTTGGTGTAGCTCTACTGCCGTCCGGGTGGAAACAGTAGGGCTTAGACACGCTGTATAGTGCCAGAAACATGTGGAAATAATGAAAAAAAAGGTGTGAACATGCGTCATAAATCGGGAGAAATACAGGAGAAATAAGGCCCCAGGAGGGAACCGGGAGAGGGCAATGGAGTCTCCTGGTAAAATCGGGAGGGTTGGCAAGTATGAGGACAGTCCATAGTAAAAGTGAGCATCTCGTCAACATCACAACCCACGACGAGTGCATCCAGGATGCTCACAACGAGCATCAAGCACTGCTCTCCAGTAAAGCCTCAAAGTCTGGGGAGCAAACCATTTTGTGTTTGATATTCCCTAAAACGGTCAAGTCGCCTGATCTTCCCTCCGCACCAATAGAGACCAGCTCCTGAGAACACAGGGGGCGGGGAAGAAGAGAAAACGCACGTCAGGAACGTAAATAATTATGATATAAAATATATATTTATTCTATGATAAAATAATAAAGCAGTGGCCTGTTAAAGAGACACTGGAAGACAAACAGAGTTGTGCTGTATTGAAACAGATACAGTATGAACAGAGACAGAGAGAAACACATCACTACTATGATCATACCTGAAGGAAAGAGCATGATGTTCCTAGAGACACATCAAGTGTCACTTGTCCCAGTATGAGTTGGACCCGGCCAGACTTCCGCACCAGCAACTTTCCCACAAGACCCTCCCGCAGGTCTTTCAGACTGCAGTTGCTGTCTTCAGCTTCCTCCTCCTGTTTAAAATCAAAACACCGTTTAAACACATAACCCTCAACATCATCGTGTGTTTAACATGCAGACGACAACTATATCTACCTGAGACTCTGTTTTCAGCAGCACAGACTGTCCGTCTTCTGACTGCACCTCCGTTTTCACCGGCCTGAGCTCTGTGGTGGGGGGCTGGCCGGGCAGCGTGTCGGGCATCTGCATGAAGAACAGCTCCTCCCCTTTGCTCAGACTCCATCGATGCAGCAGTTCAGGAAGGACTTCAGGCTCGGGGAGAGGAGGGGGCCTGAAAAATCCCTCTGACTTCTTTGTTTCCGTTTCCTCAAGTTCCTGTTTCACTGAAGAGAAGATAAAAGTGTATTCTTAGAGAGCAGCTGTGTGGACAACAATGCTTGTTATTTCTTTCCTGCTTTCGCAAACTCTCACAAATAATGGAAGCTGCTGACGTGGAAACTGCTACGTAGATACAAGACCTTTTAGTTTTATCTTGTTACCTTCAACTGCATTTTCCATGGGTTCACTACCATCGTCCTCCTCCACCTTCTCAATTTTAACAGCATCTTTATTAAATTCCTCCGTGAATCCCCATCCCGATACAGCAAGGGGAAGCTGGACAGGGCAGCTCCTCCACTCACTCTTCAGGAAGGGATCGTCTATAAACTGAAAGAATGCAATACAGAAGGGAAGTTAAATTCAAGGAAAATGAAAAATAAAGCTACTTAAAGAAGCTACTGTGAGGAACTTTCATTTTGTGTTGATTTTGGCGGTCCCCGTGGACGAAGGCAGCAGTGTTCCAAGCACCAGAGTCCCTTTAGAAAACCTCTCATTTTACTGAAGCAGGGTCTGAAAGTCTGTCCTGCGCAGTCCTGGTTCTGGTTCACCTGTACTTCCCTTCCCTCCAGCGGGCTCAGCAATAAGGCCTGGGCCTCCAGCAGCGTGGTGTCAGTGTTGGCTCCCAGCGAGGACCGGTGGAGCAGCGATGCGAAGCTCTGCTCCTCGCCGGAGGAGGAGCTGAGTCAAAGGCAGCAGCAAAGCTGGATTTGGGTCTGTCTTGGTCGCTGCCGCAGGCCCCGCTGGAGTCTGAGCTTAAGGGGTTTCTGGTGAACCTGCATGATTTTGTCTGTTTTCGCGCAGCAGACGACCCGGTGGCAACGATAACAAGCAATAAGAATAACTGTATAGAAATATCCAATCCTCTCGCTGACGGTCTCATATACTTATGTAGGTCATGTGGAGGCATCAGTATTAAATTGAGACTGTTTCATAACCAGAAAGTTCCTCACAGTAACTTTAATAAAGATGACAACCAAGGGACTCACATTATCTCGCTCCAGCTTGGCAAGAATCTCTTTGGTCTCTTCCTCCGTCTCTCTCTTCTCCTTTTTAATATTGATGATGGGCGAAGGTCCCACGCTCGGAGCCTCTCTCTCATTTTCGTAGCCACCTGTGTGTGATACAGCGATGCACTTAAACCAACGAGACACAACCAAGCATGTGTCACATAGACTGTTTGACTACAACTGCAGCAGCAGTAGTGGTCATCCAGCTGAACTCCTACCTCTCTTCTTCATCATCATCTCTGCAGGCCCCTGCTCAAAGATAGAGTGGGACTGGATGACCTCTGGGCGTCCTCGGCCCCTGCCTCTGTCTCTTGGACCCCGACCTCGACCCGCATCCTTCCTGTCTCTCCCCCTCCCGCTTTCTGCTTTTGAACTGTCAAAACAGATAAAGTAACAGTCAGAGAGATAGCTGAATCCATGTTCTTCTTAGAAATCTATTTTTGTGTTGAGTTGAGAACTTACTCTTCTTTGACTTTCCTGCCAATAATGTTGGGTGTGAAGGTTTTCTAAAAAATAAAAAACACAAAAACAGTACTTAAGTATTGGAAGAAGGAGTTGGTTGTACATTTAAACATTTCCTACAGTGAGAGACAGCACATTACCTTCTTCACTCCTCCGAGGGTGAGGTCTCTTGAGCGCATTGAGGGGAGACGGCCAGTAGAAAGGGTGGCGGGTGGTCGGCGGCCCATCAGCAGTCCTGAACCGCTCCCTCCAGGGGTGGGCACACGTTGACCACTGGGGTCACCTGAGCCTGAATCTGCCATCCTAAACTGGAGACGGGTGTCAGAAGGAATTTATTTATTTTATTTATTTATTTAAAAAGGATCCCCATTAGCTGACACCAATGGCACCAGCTAGTCTTCCTGGGGTCCAAAATCAAGTACATTACATTTATCACATACATACTATATACAACATCATATTTGTGTTACACTAATAACATTCAAATTTTCCAAACATATATCAATTTAGATTTTGGGTGAGGTAACATGATTTGGCCATCACCTGCTGTTGTGAAATGACTGAACGTCTCTGCATTTGGTAATTTGACTGTATAATAAAGACCTTGTATTATTATTAATAATAAGAATACAGATATTCTTACTAGAATTACTGTCATAGTGTGGATAGAAGAGGATTTATTTTGCATTGAGAAATACACAGTTCTTTCACTGATGATGGAATGACAAAGATGATTATTATGGTTATTTTTTGTCTTTGTAATTGTATTTTCTGAGCAGCTAATGAGAGATTACAGCCACTGATTGTTGTAAAACAGTCATTTCCATACACAGAATTAATCTTGAGTAACCAACATGTGCTGACAAATGAATCTATTCAGGAAAAAAACAAAATATTCTATATTTTATTATTTTGTACAGTATTTATTTTAAACAGTGTTATTCTGAATAAACCTGAGCCTGAATCTGCCACCCTAAACTGGAGATGTGTGGCAAAATTAATAAAGACCTTGTATTATTATTAATAATAAGAATACAGATATTCTTACTAGAATTACTGTCATAGTGTGGATAGAAGAGGATTTATTTTGCATTGAGAAATACACAGTTCTTTCACTGATGATGGAATGACCAAGATGATTATTATGGTTATTTTTTGTCTTTGTAATTGTATTTTCTGAGCAGCTAATGAGAGATTACAGCCACTGATTGTGGTAAAACAGTCCTTTACATACACAGAATTAATCTTGAGTAACCAACATGTGCACATGTGCAAAAACAAAATATTCTATACTTTGTTTTTTATACAGTATTTATTTTAAACAGTGTTCCTCTGAATGGAGACAGTAGTTATCTCTAATACTGGGCCTCTGCTCTTTTACCACATAAGCACTTTTATTTCAGTGATATAAACAACTGACAGCTATTTTAAGAGTACAAGCCAATGCCCACTATAAACTTCTTTATATATATATCCACTATAACTCGTGATATTTGACGATATTGAGTCAACAACAGCTGAAATTCAGCAACACGTGGCCAAATTATAACACGAATACAAGCAAACAATACAAGTATACTGAGGTTTAACGTTGTCAGGAATAACTGTTGACACGCTACACATCTACCAGATACTCACGTTGTGATTCCTCGGATGTCTTTATTAGATATTACGTCCAAACTTGTGAGAGAAGAGTCATTACTAGTTGTGTTTTGTGCTACTGCTGCTTCTGACTCTGCATGACGCACGGTGCCATGACACTTCCGCAGTGTCATCAGGCTCTGCGTTCACGAGCATCACACCTGCGCAGAGAGATGCGCAGAGAGATGCGCATGTTTATTATAGATAAATAGATAGATAGATAGATAGATAGATAGATATTAACTTTATTGATCCTGAGGGAAATTCAAGTTTCCAGCATCACAGTTCCATAGTGCAAAACATGTTAGTAAAAAGGCAGTAAAAAAGTTAGTAGTGCAAAGTACAAAAAAATATACCACATATAAAAATACAAGGAGATGAAGAAAACTGTTAAAACTGAATATAGTGCAGGGGAACAGCTGTGATACAGGACTATTAAAAAAGTGCAGAAGAGACTGTTAAAAATGAGTATAGTGCAGCGTAACTCCACTTTTAAATATAATAGTAGCATACAGGTGTAATACACAAACACACACAGTGCCAATGGATAATAATATACAGTACAATGATAACATATAGTGCCATATTAATGTGTAAAGAACGGTATGCAAAAGTCCTTTGTCTATGAATGAGCAGATTATTTTCACCATATCTGTGTTTCTTACAGGCTCAGTAAGATAAGAGATAAGATAAGATATTCCTTTATTAGTCCCGCAGTGTGGAAATTTGCAGTGTACAGCAGCAAAGGGGATAGTGCAAAAAACAAGATGCATCAGCTAACACAGTAAAAAAAAAGAGCTAAACAAAGTGTAACAAAAAATGAACCATTTAAATAGAAGGAAGTATACAAATAGGAGCAGTATACACAGTATTGACAATAAACAGACTATTAACAAAATTGCACAAGTGGAAAATGATATTGCACAGTGAGAATGAAATGAAATTCCACCTGGAAATATTGCACAGTATGAATACCTTACCTGAGTAGTAATAATGATAATGATATTGCACAGTCATTATACAATATGGTGCAGTATATATATTTGTGTTAAGATCAGATAAGATGAACCTTTATTAATCCTTTAAAAAAAACAATAAATAGAGATGCAGAATATACAGAGTGAATTGGTGGACAGTATGTACTGTCCGTCAACAAAAAAAAGGTAGTGTACAATAAATAAATGTAGTATATGGGATGTATAATGTGAAGTAATTGTAAAGTGCGCGAAGAGAGTAACAGCAGCACTGTATTCATAAGATAACTCATGAGAAATCATTTTTCAAATCTACATGACTGCTAAAATAAGCGATTCTCCTCTTTCAACATGGTTTTCCATGCAGGTTTTTAAAAGAAAAAAGTAAAAAAAAAAAAAAAATACTAATTTAGATTTTTCATCAATTTTATGTGTGACTATTGGTGATATCAAAAGGTAGGCTGCACAAAAGAAACATTTAGTCGTGTACTTATGATGACCAAACAGGCAGAGGCATTCACTATTCCCTTCTCTCAATTAGAAAAGCATCACTTAACAGCATTGCATAAGCTAACATTGAAGTTATATCATTAAGACAACTACAATTCAAGACAATATAGTTTCATATCACGACATCAGTATAATTTACTGTAGATAGGCTGAAACATCATTGTATTTATCTCTGTCCAGTCTGGCCTTTTGTGGTTGTTGTCTTTGTATTTATTTATTTTTGTTCTGTCTTTGAATGTGGGTTGTAGATGTTTTTTTGTGTGATGAAAATTAAATATAATTCACAAAAAAAAAAAGTACAAGTTGTTCTGGATAACATCCCGCATCTCCCGCCGAAGGAACAACAAGGACAAATAAATCCCTGCTTCCGGGCTGCTTCTGACTATTTTGGTGCTCTGAGCCAGACATCCACTCCAACCTGGTGGTGTCTGGTTCTGCTGATAATGCATGAACCCCGGGGTTGGTGTCCTGATATGCAGAGTTGTGACGAATAAATCATCAAAACTTTTTTAGAGAATGTTAAAATATGCTAATGTTTAGGCATCACTGAAATACAAGGGATATATATCCTCCTTTTTTTTAGGACATCACAAATGGTTTATGTAAAGAACAGACACACAGCCAGACTTCCGTTATAACAAACTGGCTATTCGCACCTCTGGAGCTGAGAGGGCCATTTGGACTGAGGCAGACTGTCATGGCATGACTAATGATGGATGATTGCACTTTAATTACACTCTGAGGGTATCACTTTTGTGCGGCTGGCTGGAAATAAATGAAGCTTTTCACTACCGCACACAGTCTGCGGGAATTATGGCGATATATCTTTGTCATTTTTCAACCACAAATATGATGTGTTTGTGAAAGGACTGCACTCTCACTATCAGTTCATCCCTTTGTTATCTGTCTTTATTCAATCCATTGTTTTAGCAGCAGATTATAGCTATTAATCTGGTAGGGGTCTCTTTAATCTCTACGGAAATCCTAAATTAAGTTGTCCCCTTGAGGTCGAACCAGAATACAAAAACATCCCTCTGAAAATGAAGGGAAATCTGCTTACTCTGGACTTACACAGTGGCATCCCTCGCCTCCGGTTGGGCTGGGGGGTGGGGAGATGGCCTGTGGACTTAGTCCATATGGCATAACAGTTGGCACATGTATATTTTTGAGGTCTTGATGGGGATGGAGCTCAATGCAATTTACTGGGACATCACTCAGCGTAATCTCTTTTGAATATGCAGTAGCCAGAGGAGCGTGTAAAAAAAAAAAATTGGTTCATGTTTTTCCCCTCACAGCCCTCACGCGTCCATACTGTCTCCATATCTGAGAGGTGACATTTATGCAAGTGTTCAGTCTATATTAGAGTATGTGTGGTGCCTCAGGGAAGGCTTAGTGGCAACTGATGTGTTGTGTGTGACTGGCTGGCGAGAGCTCGATGCTGACGAGGTTGACTGAGTGTCTCACTCTGGTCACACTCCAGTTGGAAAATTCTCATTTCTTGCTTCGTTTGGGCTTTAATTCATCCTGTGTGGCAGCATATAGGAGTCAAGTAAACATCAGAGCCCAGAGCAAAAATGAGACTGGGAGGAGGAGGGGGGGGAGTGAGTGAGGGGGGTTAGAGTGTTTGTGTGACACAGAGAGTGAGAGAGAAACAGACTGAGAGAGAGGAGCCTGTGTGTTCGTTTCACCTCATAATCAGTTTTCCTGGGGGATCTATCATCGACTGCAGCAGAGGAGGCAAGTGGAAAAGCGGAAAAAAAGAAGATAGTAGATTCCTGCCCGGCTGTAATCTTTTCCCATCACCATCTACAAATCTGAGCCTCATATACAAGTAAGATATTCTTCTACTTATAGATGCTTGTAGTGCTGAGAAATAGATCTATTATTATATTGCACTCCCAGTCAGTGTATGAAGTTGTGGAGATCAGACAATCTTATTCTGTCATGGTGTATTTCTCAAGTAGTATTGGACATAAAGTCAGATGAATACTGTATAGTTGGGGTGTTAATGTATGAGTTTTATTTGCATGTTGATGCAAAAATGCATGTGTGATGACATTTATTACATCCCATCCATGCCATTTCACACCAGACTGCAAGGATATTTCACACTGCAGCATTGACTGTTTCATGTAATGCTCATTTACCCTAAATGTTAATGCTTGGTTTAATTGTGTAAAGGGGGGGTGCACCGTCTCAAACTGTATTAGTCACACAATAGCTCTGTTTAACAGCTCGTGTATTGAACTTCACACAATTGCTTAGTGTTTCATACTGTGTTAGTGGCCATTTCACCCCCCTTTAGTTTAAAATGTACTGAGAAAATTCAGCCTTTTTTCTCCCATCCCCTCGTGCAACCATCTAAATGTGTAAAATATTCTCCTCCTTGGAGGGAGATATATGACTTTGAAGCATGGAGTTGTGCCCTGCTCCATATGCATGAATGCAGCAGCTTCTTTCATGATGCTGCCTCACAGAGATAACAGCTAGATTTCAGATATAGTGTAAGAATTGTACTGAGCACTAACAGCCCAAATGTACACACTTCTAGATAATTGTGATTTATAATGAGAGTCCCTGTTATAATTATTAGTTAGATCCACAGTTTGCCTGATTTGGATCAAAGCTCTGCAGCAGATGTAATTGGCTCACATTTCTTTTCACAGGCTGATTTATAATAAACCAGAGATTGTGTGAGTGGTATGGAAACCTGCGTTTGAACTGTGTTCACATGCTATATGATCCAAAAGTGGAGCACACACATGCATGTGGGGCTTTGATGACTTGTCCTGTGAGAATCTCCTCTTGCCCCAGTTTCTACCGCTGAAAAAAAAAAAAAGGACACCATGGTTAGAAACGAGAACGGCAGCTGGAAAACAGACGCGTGGAAACACACGTGCGTGATGCAACAGCTCTGCTCTTTCCCCCTGCGTGAACAAGCCACCGCACAAATTTCACAGTTCACAGGCTTTAATGAGCTTCTGCAGCCTGTCCATCACTCTGACTGGAGAACACCTTAACAGACCTCACAGTCAGACAAGGACACCCTTATCTGTAGGATATCACACAGACAACAAAAGGAGTGTGTTAGGATTGTTTTGTACTAGGGTTATTTTTAGGCACATCTGTGATTTTGCATATACTCAGTGTGAGAGTGTTACTTTAATAAAAGGAAACAATGAGCTCTGCTGTTGTTGAGATGCTGCAGGAATAAAGAGGAAAATGCTTTTTATTAGATCAGGAAGCATTACTGGAGGAGATGATGGCAATAACACATTTAAGATGGATGAAAACCACAAGCAAACTATGGAGGAATCGATGTCCTGCTAAGACTCAGGGCAAAAGAAGATGACCATTGTGCACTTGCTGCAGAGACTTTCCATCAGTTTATGAGAGGGATGGTGACAGCTAATCAAACTCAGACACAGGCTGACCAACAGATAGCTCCCAGCCCGACACTCAAGGCTATGTGCAGCAACCTGGATCGAAGCACTGAAGGAAATATGATCATACATCACCTGCTGCTAAACCTCCCCTACTTCCTGCCCCGAACAGTATAAAAGCCGCTGCAAGATTTCCCTCGAGCTGCAAGGAGTTCACTTAGCTCAGCTGTTTTAACAATGCACTTCAGCCAGGAGCCATATATGTGGTTTAAAAAAGTTACCTTCAGGTTAAATTGCTGCTGACGGGTGCAGCAGCGTTTTTTTGTTTGTGACCCCTTTCCTTGAGAATCACATGAGAAGAGTGAGGGAGGCTGCAGACGCGTGGTTGCTGGGAGACTGCTGTAGGTGGATGGATTATGAAATGCATGTATCGACTTGTGTAATCATGGGAAATGTCAGTTGAGGGCGAGGATGGGGGGGAGAAAAGAGCAGGACAGTGAATAAATAACCCAGACACTGATCCTTAAATGAAAGGTTAATTGGATTCTGTCTGGGGTCAGTGAATTTTAGATGGCGGTTGTACAGTGTCCACTTTGTATCTCTAAATGATACAATTTAATCTCTCTTAGCAGACAATACCTCCTTCTCAAGCACTGTTTACACTCTAACTGTCCTCTTTTACCTCTCGGTTTAATGGCAGGTGACAGAAATGGACGCCGCTCTCGCCACCCCCTGCAACATCCAGATCTGTGAGGTGACCTGTGACTCCTTCCGCATCATGTGGGACATGACCCCCGAGGATGGCGCCAGAGCCACGCACTTCTTCATTGACCTGAGCCGCAAAGAGAGCAGGGACCCCAACCGCTTCAAACACAGGGTCTGACAGTCTGAAACTTCTGACATGTATCTTCCTGTCTCTGTGTTCATATTCCAGATTCACACCACTCAATTTCCACCACAGGATTTGGTGAAGAAGTCCTCCTTGTACTTGCACTGTAATGACAGGAAAACGTGCATTTTATTGAGGTCATAGCTGGGTTAACAGACGAGTCTAGCTGCATTATGATATTCTCCATTTGTCTGAACACAGAAAACAGCGGTTGCGCCCTTTCCAGTCACTTCTAATACAGGCGAAAAAGGAAAATGAGTGCAGTCAACAGCTTCAGGCCAGTGACTCACTTGTATATTGCTTCCGCTTAAAGAGGACAAAAACTGACAAATTCATCTGCAGCACAGAACAGTTATCATGTTAACTAATTAAGCGCATTGCATACACCACAGACATTAGGCAGCAATATAATGGTTTATATCTCTTTAAAAAGAAATTAAAGTATTTGTCAGGAACTATTCATTTCACGCAGCGAGAGGAGATGCTTTGTAAAGCATTTACTTTACATCTGCAGCCTATAGATCTCTAGCATGTAACCTGGGGCAGCTGTGACTCAGGAGGTAGAGTGAGTCGTCTACTAATCGGGAGACTGACGGTTCGATTCCCGGCTAATCCAGTCAAAGTGTCCTTGGGCAAGATACTGAACCCCAAAAGTCTCTGCACCATCGGTGTGTGAATGAGTATTCACATCATCAGTGTATGAATGTGTGTGTGAACGGGTGTGTGATCTACGAGTCTATAGCGTGGCTATAGACTCGTAGTCTTGTCTCATAGGAAAGATTTATTTTCTTTTTACACTGGTTGAATGCCCATAAATCAATAATGTAATTAGCATCAAGTGATCAATTTGGTGTCTAAAATTAGCTCCAGTAGCTGATTTCTAACATTTATGATCTCCCTTCATTTCAGATGCAAATACTGACTGTAATTATGGCGTATTATTGCATCTGGCAATTCAACAGCTTAAAAGGTGCTTTTGTGAAGTCAAGGCAGGGTTATAGGACTGAGTGAGTTGCTCCTGAATGCAGGATATGCTCGCTCTCTCTCTCTCTCTGATACACAAAGTGGCACAAACAAACTTGCATCACAGATGTTGCCATGGATATATGGGCCTCTGAGCCTTTAGTAATTAGCTGTGCTTCTCAGAGGCCTTGGCCAAAACAAAGCCGCCGCCGATTTGATTAGATGTATCCTAGTTACAGCAGCTCGGGCTTGAAGTGGAATATCATGCTAATAAGGCAATGTTTATGGAGGGAAATGGTTGACTTAACAATTGCATTTACATTGTTTTGAAATGTAAATTAAACACACGGCAGCCCGTTCTGGCCTTGCATCCTGTCTCTGATGTCAACTCCTAAAGCTGCTTTGTCCTCCAGGATGTGCCAACCAAGCTGGTGGCCAAGGCTGTACCTCTTCCCATGGCAGTGAGGGGACACTGGTTCCTCAGCCCGCGGACAGAGTACTGTGTTGCTGTCCAAACTGCTGTCCGACAGCCAGACGGTGACTACCTGGTGTCAGAGTGGAGCCAGGTGGTGGAGTTCTGCACTGGGGGTAATGACATATGCAATGCCTGACAGCTTAAGTAACATACAGTGTATATAGAGTATGTGAGCGTTAACTAAAGTAATAAAAGATAAGGACAAAGAAGAAAATTCTGTCTCAGCACAGGGTAGTCATTAGTATTTTTACGCATCTCCTCCTCTATATCAACCTTGCAGACTATGCCATGGAACACTTACAGCAGCTTCTTGATAAGGCCAAGGGCTCCGCAGGGAGGCTGCTCAAGTTCTCTGTGTTTTATCGCAACCAGCACCCAGAGTACTTCGACTGTGTCAGGTCAGTGCTGCATTCTTATCTCTTAATTGTATACCCAAAGCAATTCCAGCAACAATTAAACCACTCTCATGTTTGTATGGTAAATAGGAAGCTACTGCAAGCAGCTCATTAGCTTGGCTAAGCACAAAGACTGAAAACAAGGGGAAACAGCTACCTTGGCTCTGTCCAATGATAACAAACTATCCCCCTATAGAGGGCTGCAGGGATGGCGTATTTATCAGGCGAACCAGGAAGTTAGCATCGCCCTGGTTCCCTTGACAAAAAGCCAATGGGATTTTTTTCCATTGGGTTTTGGATTATTGCAGAAAATAATCTCTGTGGTAAACAAACATTGAAATGAAATTATGATGTTCAGCAAGATAATCTTCACAAAACGAACACCACTTTTATGATTTTTGAAGCACGAATGCAATCGCGTTAAAAAGTAAAAAGCTATCGTTAGGCTGTAAACGAACTACACCACGGTCGAATGAGTCAGAGTATACACGAGGTTGTGAAGGAGGACGATTCTGCGTGAGGAAGTTTAGTAGTCTCATTAGTGACGTTTAGTAGTCTTAGCCACTTGTTAGTAACTGCCTTTTTTAAGACATGTAAATGCTTCAAAATTCACTACTGGGATATTTACTGACATATTTTATGTCGTATAACAAAACGCTAAAATCTCTTGTTTCAGTGATATAATCTAAAATTCATTCAAAAAACACATTGACTTCCAAACGAGGGAACCGGAAGTGCAGAAATGCTGACTTATTTCTGTGTTTTAGGACACATTCCTGCAACACTTTATGGCTGCGTTCCAAATCTTATACTTTTTCCTTTTAGTACATACTGCAGCTGCCCTTACAAAGTACGTACTATTGCATGCAGTGTGCATAAAATTGGGATCAGGGGGTATCCTTACTAGATGCCAGAACCACCTTAGCTGGCTCCTTTCAACACAGTCCCTCATGGATGACTGAGTTTCTCACCCTACATGCTGGCTTGCACACTGCAAAATGTGACAGGATGTAGTAGGACATCCTGGTATTTTTGGCATTCTGCATTTGACATACTATGTATTGGGACATGCTAAATCTTTTTCTTGCATATAGTGTGATATTATGGGTATTGGAATGCACAGAAAAGCTGGACAACAAGACTCCAGGAAGTAACTGCGCCCGGACAAAACTACAGGCTAGGCTACATTCACACCTTAGTGCTCAATTCCAATTTACTGATCTGGTGCGATTTTTTTGTTTGGCTGTTCACATTATTTTTTAAATCTGGCCAATATCAGATTCCAGTGTGAACTGGTCACGGTCCTTAACCGACCCGCATCCGCAAAAAAAGAACAATGACAAAGACATCACATGCAGCACGCGGTCGTTTCAAAGTAAACATGGAGGCCACTGAAGTCAGCGTTTACAGTTTCATTTATAAGTGGATGTGCAGTGGAAGCCAGCGAATTCGTGAGCAGATGATAAAGATCACTTTACCACCAATGACTACCTCCATCGTACCTGTCCTCCATGTTTATATTTTCCCAGTGTCTCCCGCCAGCGCAGAATTGTGACAAATGTTGATCTAAAGTGACGTAAAAGTCGCATGAATAACGATATGACTGTTCAAACTGAGGTCACATTGCAAAAAAAACAGAATCTGATTTAAGAACACATGCTGTCAGGCATGTTCACACTGTTGTGAAAAACAAATCTGAGTCACATATGCACCAAAAAAAATCTGATTTGGGCTACTTTTGCCTGCAGTCTGAACATGGCCTAGTTCGGCATATTACTCACCATGAAACCACAATTATTTTACATGTCGTACTGATTAAACAAACTTTAGAGGTGTTTGTTGGAGGATTTTGTTATATTTGGACAGAGTCAGGCTACCTGTTTCCAGTCTTTGTGGTAAGCTAAGCTTCATATTTAGCGTACAGACATAAGAGTGGTATCGATTTTCTCATTAAACCCACATCAAGACGGTGTATTTCCCAAAATGTTAGGTATAATACTCCTTTTTTTGTCTTAATATCTCGGATTAGAAGTGAATGCGGAGGCCTGATGCGTCCAGCCCTAAAAGACATCAGTGGGAGTCATGGCTCTCCTATCAACGGCAAACTGCAGGGAGTCTTCTTCAGCTGCAACACAGAGTTTGATACAGGCCTCCCTCCCAAAGACTCCCCGTACGGCCCCCTGCGTTTCCAGATCCCAGCCGGACACCTGCTGAACCCCAACATCTCCCTGTACTTTGCAGACTTCTACTGTATGTACACAGCCTACCACTACGTGGTGCTGGTGCTGGCCCCCGTTGGCTCGGAGGGAGATACTTTCTGTCGCACCCGTCTCCCCATGCTGGACTTGGCCTCCAACCCCTTCCTGACATACACTGCCCCACAGAGGCCGGGGGAGGAGCCTCAGTACTGCCACGCCAGCGACGTCATCCTCGAGGTGCTCTTCACAGATCCGGTTCCTTTGGATCAGGGCGGCGTGGAGCAGATCAGCGGGCACCACCAGCTCATGAGTCTGACCACGGCTAACGCCAAGAAGGACCCGAGCTGCAAAGTGTGCAACATCAGCGTGGGACGCTGAGGTAGATGTAGGACAGACCTGGGAGTGTGTGAGTCTGCAATACTGAGAGACAGTGTTGCACGAGACAGTTGAGACCATCACGTGTAGGTCAGAACACAGTGGAAACAGCCCACCTCTCGGGGTGCGTGCATGCTGCTGCCCCCCTTCCCTCCCGCCTGGACTAGAATAGTGAGTATTAAATAGAAGACTTTTACAATGTGCATCGCAGAACTTCATCATGATCACAGCTGGAAATATTAGTAAACGTCCATCCATGACTGCTGAACAAAACAGAACTGAAGACATGATAGGCTTTAGAAGACAGGACAATATCTGTGCTCCTTATTTATTGAGTCATCTGTGCTCTCTGGTGTCTTTGTGGCATTTTATAAATATTTTTTTCTTCTTTTAAATTTACATTTTTTTCTTAAGATGTCTTATTTCTTTTTTTGCTTTGTTATTCAGTACTACTAGTTTGATGTGATTTCTCCTGTGTTTGATACAACCTGAACATGCCAGCCGATTAAACTGTTGTCAGGCTATTAAATAGGCGTTATCGGTCGCTACAAGCCCCATAGATGTGGGACAATAGGGGCCTACTACACCCACTTGTAGGTTTTATCATCCATTCACATGGAAAATTACAAAAAGAAGGTATAAAAGAAGACGACAGCGACCTTTAGTGACCGCAGTAATTATGACAGGAGCAGAAGCCGAAGTCAGGTGCTGTAGTATAGACAGTATGAAACTCCATAAGGGCTGGAGGTCAGGGACGATGGATGGGAAACAGGAGACCGGAGTTTGCATCCTATGTGAAACTAACAATGTGTAGTTGTCTTTGTGTTCATAGTTGTTTTAACCCAAAACACAATGTTTTTCCCTAAACTTAACTAAGCTCAAACCTAAAGAAGTTGTAGTTTTGTTGCCTGAACCTAAAGAAGCGTTTTTGTTTGTGTTCAAAATGTAACATTTCATTCAGTTTTATGTTAAGAACATTGCTTTGAAGTTTCACTTTCACTTTTACAACGTAGTAGGTATTGTAGGCCCACATCTATGGTGCTTATAGCGACTGATAACACCTATTTAATGGTCTGATAACAGTCGAATTGGGTACAGCTCTACATGCTAGAAGCATGCCCCTTTTATAACAAATATTTTGTGACATTTACTTCTTGCGATGCTCTCTCTAAAAAGTCACTGCCAGATGTTCTTTGTCTTAAGAAAAAAAAAAAGACTTGCCAAATGTCTAATATTAATGCTACATTGTAGCTTTAACTCCAGTTTTCAGCATCCCTGCCAAATGCTTCTTAAATTGTAGAGTTATGATTTGGAAAATTGTAACTCAGTGTCTAAATGCTGCAAGACAGACTTTTGCTGCAAAAAAATATGGTGCCATGTGACAATGAAAGCAGGGCTTTACAGTGTGTTGGGGGTTTAGGAGGAAAGTAATGGAGAAGATTGTATCACAAAGTTCCCTGCAATCAATCTCTGACAGCTAGCTTCTGCTCTGTAAACAGGGCCGAGCTAAGATTAGCCTCAGTGTCTCTCCTGCTATGGGGGTCTGTCTGTTCCTGCCCAGTAATCTCTGACCTAAATGGGAATCCCAGAAATGCCTAAGGTGAAAAGGGATCCCATCCCCGGTGCACAGTAATGTGCACCAGTAATGCATGCATTGGTGAGCGGCCAGAATGTAGGACATGACGAGAGCTGAAAAGAAAGGCTCATCCATTGAAAGTGAATGTGAAAGAAAACTGGAAAAGAAATTTGAATGCAACAGCCTGCTTTAAAGACTTTTTTATATACAAAGCACTTACTTAAGATGTCTAAACATTTAGGAAAACAAATTGTAATGTAATAAAAATAATATCCACCTCATCTTTACCCAGGGCCGATGTTTTATGTCTGACAAAAATCAGGATCATTTCTAGGCTCATGCCCTTTCACTTAGATACTGCCCGCGACAGAGATGTGAGCTCACACAAACGGAAATGCTGTAATTCTGCTCGTTGTTATTGTCCCAAAAAGGCTCGCTCTGCCCTCCTGGTAAATAACTTAAACAGAATTCTATCTTCCTTTTGGCATCTAGCACTTTAGGAACGGCTACGTTAAATTCAAAGATGTCTGTCTGAGGCCCTCCGAAGCGTTTCTGCAGGTACGTGCAGGGCACGTCTCTGTAGCTCTGCCACGAGTCAAAGGTGATGCGTATACGCACGTCCTTCTGGAAACTGATGTTCCTGACTCGCACGTTTCCTTGGAGGGCCTGTTCGGTGACACTGCAGTTCTCCAGGATAACCATGCTCTCCGCCAGCTTGGCACGAAAGGCCTGGAAATCTGCAGAAGGCTGCGGGAAGCCCAGTTTGAGCCGCGTTCCTGGGCAGCAGGTGCTGACGGTGCAGCTGTAGCCAGCCTCCGTCATGCTCCCCAAACCCTGCAGCGAAGGCAGCAGGTCAAGGTCAGACTGCTCCTCTTGGTCAGAAAACACTCGTACGGCTGTTAGGGATAACCCACGCGAGTCAGCGAAAATCACGTGTTTGTTCTTGATTGGGGGCAAAACATCATCATCATCGTCTAAGTCGTCATCCAAGGGATATGGGAAAAGGTGGGTCAGGTATGCTTGGCTCAAGATCTCAGAGGATAGCTGGTCTGAAGCTGGAGGACGGATGCAGGGGCGCTGGGGCTTCAGGATGGGAACCCAAACATGAGGACACAGTTGTTTTCGTTGGTTCAAGCACAGCCTGACGGCAATCTCTGCAAGTCCAGCTGACTGGGCCATTGACCCGAAGCCAAATACTGGCAGGAAACTAGTAACAGATAAAGAGTGATTTCACAAACACAACAATTCTTATTTTCGGGTGATTATAAAATAAAGAGAACATAGTTATTAATATTATATTCCATTTCTTCCAATAGATTCCCCTAAATGCTACACTGTTCCTTTAAGGTGACAAAAAAAATGGGATAATTATAATTCACCCTAATTTTTTGACAATAATTGAAGAAGTGATGCAAGATAATGCACCCCGCAGCACAATCCCCACACTCAGTTTGCTTACGTTGTACTGGACATCTCCATACTGGTAGTCTGGTGTTGAGTGATGGGAGTATTACCCTCAATGTTTAGCTGGTGTTCTAGAAAATACAAATAAATCATGTCAGTATTACAGCAGACTGTATATTGATAAAGATTTCAAAATGATTGATGTAATACATAAAAAAATCTCTTTGTTCTGCAATTATAATCTCACAAATATATCTTAAACCTTACTTACAAACTCCCATGAGCAGCTAGAGTGGTCGTCTGTAGTCTCGGTCATCCCCTTGAATCTTGTACAGGATCCTATTTATACTACCTCAGTTGTCATGTTGTATACTCCACCCTCTCTACTCGTCTGACCAATCAGACGTGTTGTGGCTGTGTGTAATGTTGTTTTAGATCAGCCTATAGTGCAGATTTCAGATCATTTACAGCCACTTCGGTGCTACTTCTACTCTAATTCCATATTTGACGGTCAAGACAAAAACATGTTATTGTAAAATTCTGTCCTTATTGTCACCTCATGACGGTGTTGTCCATTTCTGACGTGGTGATTTAGTTCACATAGGTCTACTATATGTAACTCTACCCTACTCTGCATAGTGGAAACTATTCCAGTCATCTCGGGCTCTATTCTCAGACCGGTCAGTGGACACCGAGTCGTCTGCTAGTTGGCTCCTGTACTGAAGGAATCGCTGTCCCACGGCGCGCCAGCATGTGCAGGGCCGGATTACAAAACGACTCAGCGTGCCGTACATATTGATATTGATACATATGTACCACACATGAGGATATTTTGATGACTGGTTACAAGGGTTATATTGGTCAAGATTTATGTCCAGAAAGATGACTGAGCTAAAACAATGATGTTGGGTGCTGCGTTTAAGAAATAATAAAATCAAATGCTTTCATAACCAATCATTCACAAGTTTTTATTTTTCTCAAATCCACATTTTCAAGGTCCAAAAGAACCCTGCTTTCATTTTCCAACATTTTACTATGAATAACAGCATTTATGTACACTAATTACTTCTCTGTATGATATCTGGCGTCTAATCAAACTTGATTTTTGCCTGGTTAAATCATTAAGACCCTCCCTGTGTGTTATTCCTAATCTCCCAATAACACTGCGTTATAGGATTCCACATTAGCTACATCAGCAGTGCGGTTGAAAAGACGACAGTCAGTTGACACCTGGTTCAGTTTTGCAAAGCCCCGCTCTCCCTCGGTCCCTTATTAGCTACAAAAACTGTGTGAGAGCAAAACAATAAGCACTGATTGCTCCCTTTGTGAGTCTTACATAACAATGCTATTACAGCAATTCTGTCTCAGAGAAGACAACGTTCCACACATCCTTTTAGGGTAAAACTAAAAAAACACATGCACTCAAAAGAAACTTTAAACTTGTGAAGCCAAGGTGAAGAGATGCCCAGAAGTTATCTGAACATTAACAGGTTTTCTATTATGTATAATGACAGTAAAGCATATTAATTTATGTGTGAATGCCATTAAAATAAATGGCGATCAAAGGAAACAGCATTCTTCCAAACACACATTACCACGCGCACCGTGGGCTGATGCGCACTTCAATGCCAAGCGAACTGATGAAATTTCACCTTCGGGTGCATCTTGTTACTAAGCAGCAGAGGAAAAAGTCCAATAAAGTGAGTCATCTGGATAAAGTATCAGGATGAATTAGCAGATTAGTTGCGACATGATTAAAAACATCCGAAAATAACATCACAGCGCTGCAAACGCTGCTTCGGCGAACAGGGTGTCTTGAAGACATGGCGCTACAAATGTCTGTGTTTGCGTCCCTCGAGTTGGTCTTTAATCCACACAACAGTGAGACAAATACATTTCCAGATGTGACCTCCAGATGCAGGTTAATGTGCCTCTTCCTCATTAGTGCCATGTTACAAAAATAGGCCACTGCTCATTTTCTGACCTCCTGGAGCCAAAAACATCCACGCCAACAGACCTGTAACAACAAAAATGACTGTGTTCAGTGTATGTGAGTGTTAAACCTGCAGTAGGCAGAATATTTTTGGCATCATTGGGCAAAAAATTCCATAACAACCTTTCAGCATATTGTAATTCAAGTGTTCTGATAGAAAACTAGACTTCTGCACCTCCTTATGGCTGTTTTCAGGCTTTAAAAAATCTACTTTGGCCAATCACAGGTCATTTCAGAGAGAGCGTTCCTATTGGCTGTTCATTCAACAGAGGCAGCTGTCAATCACTCGCGAACTCCGATCAAACGGTCAAACTAGGCAGCGCTGATCAAAATATTCTGTTAGTGTAATGCCTATTTATCACCTCAAAACAATTCTATCCACTGCAGCTTTAAGTGTAGTTCAGGGATCTGACAAGTATTGTAAACATATTTTGGTTCTTGAAAGAAAATCTGTTGCCAAGAGACAATGAACACTGCAAAGAAAAAAAAGTGAGAGCTAAAAATAAATCCAGATGTCACTCTGAAGCAGTTGCTTATGTAAGATCTGCAGAAATGAACTGGCAGATGTCAGTACTAGAGGGTGTGAGGGCAGTGTTGAGTTAATGAGAGGGAGGACACAGTCAAACTCATTGTTACTTACCTCGACGTTCAGATTAATTGCACATCTCCACTTGAAACAAGTGGTGCTATAGTTCGATAGCGCATTAGATGCTGAGAGCCCACTTCCAGATCTACAACATACTCTCTGATGGAGGAGACAGAGTAGAGATAACATCAGATGTTTCAGTATCTATGCAGAAAAATGTACTGAATGTACTGAATGTGAAAAGGTGACACTGCCACCTAGTGGGTTTTGAAAACAGTGACAACAAATGAAAACGTACCTCTGATCGTCTGATTCAGGCTCAACCAAGATGTTTTCCTGTCTCTCCTTCACTCGTAGAAACACAAAGGAGTCCAGGCAGGGCTCGGGCACTGGGATTACATTAGAACACATGGGATTCAGTGTGACGGTCAGTGGAAATGTCAGAGCCACCACCTGCCAGCGCATACTGATAGCAGTATTTCAGGCATGAGTAACCCAAGACTGAGCACATATAAACAGAGCATGTGGGATATAGAGAATATGAAATAGATTTTACCTGCTTTGAGCATGTCCACTGTCTGCAGGTTGGGGGGCATGCGCTTCAATGCTACGGCCTTCAGGTAGGTTTCTGTGTTGGCATAGTACCTGTATGCCAGATGAACAGGTGGTTTTAAGGTTGGGCGATATGATCACCGGTAGAGATTTGGCAATACTGTTTCCATTGTGATATCAATTCTCGCGTGATCTTGTGATTCACACATCCAGCTTCCTCGCAAGGTAACGTGATTTGGGTTACTTTAAACCATTTAATTGAATTTACTGAACAATTACTATATCGTGATATATACCGTTACTGACATAAAACTACAGTGATAAAAGAAATTTATCCATATCGCCCACCCTTATGTGTTTTTATCCCCAAGTGTTACAAAAACAGCAGTATAAACAAACAGCTCCGACCCAACTCGACTATACTCACTCTTTGGCAAAGGCAAACTCCTCGGGTGAAAGCAGAGACGGATCTCCCTCGCCACGGGACTTTTCTCTCTCCAGGACGTGCGGGAAAAACTTTTCAATCTAGACATGCGTGGCACAAAGATCAGGAAATTTTTGTCAACAAACAGGCACTGAGTGAAATGAGAGCTCTATTTTGCACAATGTTGTATTGTTAACCTCGCTGACCTTCTGCAGACGAGCACGCAGGTAGCTGCTGAGCACAAAGCGAATCCTGTCTATCTCCATGCGGTGGATGCTGGCCTTCGCGTCACCTTTCTTCACCCGCTGCAAGTTGGCTTCCTGTTGGAGGAAAAGGTCAGGACGCTGACATAACGGCAATTCATTTCTGCAATTGAAATTAGGTGGTGTTGCCCTTTAAAAAGGGACTGTTTGTAACTTCTTACACATATAAATCAATCCGGGTCGGTGTCACGGAAGCACCAAAACCACCAAGTTATATCTAATGAAGCCCGTCTTGCAAAACAGTGTTGGCCGCGGTCGGAGGATGAGAGGGAGACCGTAGCTTTGGTCTCCAGGGCCGGAGTCTCTGCTCCTCTGCCTGCCTGCCTTCACTCACAGCTCGCTCCACTCTCACGTGCATGCGCGCACACTCCACACTGCAGAAGAGTTAGTTTACCTCTGAGAATATCTAGTGAATGTACAGTGGACATTTGTGCAGAAATAAATGCTGAAGCTCCTCCAGACCAAGAGGTGTCCCGTGTCTTGTGAAGTGACGGGGCTCCGCAGCGAGAAACGTTATCGTCTCCGACTAAGCCACGGGAGTTACCCTGCACTATACTCATTTTTAACAGTCTCTTTTGCACTATATTCACTTTTTTAATAGTCGTGTATCACAGCTGCTCTATATTCACTTTTAACAGTTTTCTCCACTTGTATTTTTTATATCTGGTATATTTTTTTGTACTTTGCACAACTAACTTTTTTACTACCATGTTTTGCACTATGGAACTGTGATGCTGGAAACTGTAATGTGGTATTACTACTTGTATTTGAGCATGAACACTTCTTCCACCACTGCATGCATAATCGTTGCAGTATGTGCTGTTTGGTGACATTTAGAGATGTAGGTAGAATCATGAGAGTTTCTGAACAAACAGTTAGTTAGAAGACGGAGAAGAAGACACAGACAGACACACAACCCACAGAGGTATTCCCCTTTAGTGTAGTTTACCATGTGACTCAGCTGCTCCATCACACACTCCACCACCTCCGACTTGTTCTCCATCAGCTCCGGGGAGAACTTCTCGTTCAGCCAGGCCTGAGAGAGAAAGACACACAGCTGTGAGGAGCACAGGCTAACGAGGAGGAAGAGTACATGTTGTCAAGAAGAGACTATTAGTTCTAGTTCAGGATAAACTGTGTTTAAGCTCACTTCTTCCAGCTTGTCTATGAGCTCCGCCGGAGTCATCACATCCTCCTGACTGTCCTCCTGGTTGACGTCGCTGGCTTCGTCAGACATAATTCACCTTTACGAAGCGAAACAGATCAAAATACTGACTTCAACAGACTCACTAACTCTATGTTGAACTTTTAATCTAAAAGAAATGTACGTTGAAGCTGTTTAAATGGAATAAATTAGAGAAGTTTACTAACGAGAGTTACACAGCAGCGTGTGTTTACCACTAGAGAAACTCCTTGTTTATTCGCGCCACTACACCTCTTCTCGCGAGATTTGAATCGTGTTTTTCTTTACCCTGTGTAAGGTCTGTAAGGCAAGTAAGGCATGTTTAATAATAGGCTGTGTTCAAGATTCAAGATGTTTATTGTCACGCCGGTTATACAAGTACAATCGTGTGAAATGATTTTTGCTGTGAAGCTCCATTCAAAATAATTATATTACAATTATAAAAGGAAATACTTTGTACAAGGCAAGGCAAGTTTATTAATATAGCACATTTCATACACAAAGGCAATTCAAGGTGCTTTACATATATAAAAGCAAGATAAAAGAGCACAAAGTGTATAAGATAAAAATGAATAAAATAATATAAAAGTACAAGTTAAAAGAAAAAAATGTAAAAAGACATATTAAGAACATATACATATCAGGAAGTATGAATGTACATATGTAAGAAATACTTTGTACAAGGCATATTAAGAACATATACAGGCATATTAAGAACATATACATTAAGAACATATACAGGCATATTAAGAACATATACATTAAGAACATATATAGGCATATTAAGAACATATACATTAAGAACATATACAGGCATATTAAGAACATATACATTAAGAACATATACAGGCATATTAAGAACATATACATTAAGAACATATACAGTATATACAGTATTAGATATATGATTGAGGTACTTTTTGTGTGAGAAGGTGTCATATGAATTATCTATTTAAAAGTCTGTGTGTAGTGTGAACCGCAGATGAACGGGCAATACAATCAAATGCTTAAGTTTATAGACATTAAAGTTAGAATTTATGTCATTGTTGGTGTCAGCTTCTGCTTTTCTTACTGTAGGAGATTTCAACACTGTCTAGAGCGATGCTTCCTGAGAGTCTGAGCTCGGGGAACTGTGGACCTTTTTATGAATACAAGGAGCATATACTGTATATTGTACTCTGTATTGTGTGTAATATAAACTATGTGTATCATTTTGTACGTGCAATGAGTATGATGGCACATTAAATTGCATTTTTTACAGCATTTTTAATTGGAATGAAAACTAAAGTAATTTATATTTCATGGAAAAGTGCCCTAAAATATTATTTAAAAAATATGTATAGCCAATAGCAGATGAACACAGCAAGTAACAATGTGGTTATTTACACACACACACACGCAAAGAAAAAAATCTGAGATTTCTTCACAGTCAAAACATGGAAGCCGTTGAATGTTTTTTTTTTAATTCTATTTTTTCTTTTTATTATTATTATTATTATTATTATTATTATTATTATTATTATTATTATTATTATTTTTCTTAATTTTATTTCAATTTTGAATATTGAAATTGTTTTCTCTAGTGTACTTAATGAGTTTGTCTATAAGCTCAACTACTTTAAAAAAAAAAAAAGCCAATGAATTTCACACAGAGCTTCCCAAAGTCAACATGCCATGTCTCTCTCTCTTTCACCCATGTGCATCTCTATCAGTTAGTGTGAATTTAACAAGAATGCATCATCTGCTTGGTTTGTTCCAGCTGTCTTGTTTTTGACCACATTGTTGCCTGCAGCACAACCTCATTTGTCTGATTTCCTCTTTCTCTTTCCTCCTCATTGCTCTTGCTTCACAATTCATCGTTATTTTCACCAGTAATGATCTTGCATCCGCTGTAATGCCGTTCAGTATTGCACATCATTTCTAACAGTAGCTTCCTCTTATCTGTGCTACATCAGACCTGCAGGGTTTATGCCAGGTTGCACCGCAACCTGGAGAGCTGCACATCAGATAAACAGACGATAAGAGAACGGCTGGCACAGTTATGTTCAGAAGAAAAGTTTGCTCTCAAAAACACCATTAAGTGAAATCTGAAGTCAGAGCCAATGCAGCTTTTAGGATAGCTCAGATTTTTGGGCAATCAATCACTTAATTCAGAGAAGGGTCAGTTTATTGTGCTCGAAGAGCGGGACATAGTGACAAACATGAAAATACTAGTCCTGTCTATTTTGTCTTCATATTGTGACTCATTAATGTATTTTATTCTCTTATTTGCTGATGACCTACTCATATACATGAGAGCCCATTTGTCCCTGATGAAAAAAACATATAAAAATCATTAAAATCATCCTGATGAGGTCACTCACTCATAAAAAACAGGTGACAAATTCGAAATTAACTAATAAATACATTTAAAAAAAATTTAAAATGGTAGACAAACAGATTTAATAATCAAGAAAACATCTGTTATCTAAATCATTGTGGCTAAGGTGAAATAAAAACAAAGGATCAAAGGTTTTTCACAGTTTTTATGTTGTTTTTGTGCCATTTATTTATGATTTCTTGCTTATTTTCTGTTTAAATACATTTGAATGATAATGAGATCTGCTTATAATATCTTAGAAAAATATTTAACACTGATACATGGAACATGCAGTATTTATATGGTATCATTATGTTCAACAGACTTCACAGTACAGTACAGTAAGGAGGTTCTTCGCTTTCAAAACAAAGCATTGAAATTGCGCAAGTGAAGAACAAATGTGCAACAACTGTGGTTCAGACAGAATTTGATTTTACTGGCTATGTTTAAGCAATCTATTGACAATCTGTCATAATCACAAAAACTTTTTTCCTGTACATGTAATTGAGTGAAATTTACAAGAAGTTGTAGCACTGTGGCTTATGGTTTTGTATTTTATCAAACTACAGCTATAAGAAAATACATACATTTAATAAGTACATTTTGCATTTATTGTTCTGCCTTGAGTTCAATAATAATGCACCTGTTTGATGCGCGATAGAACCGGTTTCACAGTGAGCCTATAAATACTGTATCTCTATCCATCACTGCTGTGACATCATTTCCTTCCAGTGTAGTTTGCTTTTGGCCGCAGCAGGTCAACACAGTCACATTGTTCATTATTAGTCTCCCACAGGTGGGCGGCTGCGTGTGAGGCCACAGAACCTAAATATCTGTGTGTTGCATACTTGAGCCATGTTTAAAACAAACGTAAGGCTTCACCAAAATTACACTGAGCGATAGAAAAGAAGGCAAACAAGCTCAATGGCTGCCTTGTCCAATGTAAAGATGAATTGTGATGATTTTCTGTCTGGTGTTGAAATAAAAAAGAATCACAGCTTTTGCGGGTAAATGGGATGCATGCCAGGATGGGTGTATGCAGTGTGTGGATGTAACAGAGGAATGGAGTAGCTATATGGGTAAACAGCAGAGCCAATGAGAGCAGGGTGAGCTGGACTCATCGGGACATGTCGGTACATTAGCTGAGATTGAGGTAGTCTCATTCTGTGTTGGAGAAAAGCAGGGTGCAGTAGAGGCTGGTGCCGAGAGTCTCTCCCTGATTTGTCGTAGCTCGACAGGACGCACGACCCCGGCAGGCTGGCGGTGGAATGGTGAGCCAGACTCTGCTGAGTGGAGGGAACTTTTTGCAGCATTGTTCTGGATTTCTCCCTCTTCTCTGCCTGATAAAGCCACGGAGCCGTGTTGTTCAGCTTCTTCGCACAAGTCACAGAGTCCTGCTGCATCGATCTGCCCTGCTGGATTTTACTATTACTATAACCTGGCCGAATGGGAGCGGGCCGCAACAGCTGTACAGATTTTGGGATAACTTTGGTAAAACTTGAGGTAGATGTTGGAGCCCAATCAGATCTCATTGTTAAATAGGGGGATGGGTAGAAAGGATGGGTGGAATATTTGCCACTCTCTTTGTGGATTGGCTTCCAGTCAGAGTCTTTAATCTGTATTTTGATGGAGTCTGTGGATTGGGAGTCTTTATTCTGTCCTGCAGGGTCTTTGGAGGTCTGACTGCAGCTCAGAGACTTGCTTTCCTCGCTGCAGCCGGATGTATTTTTCACAGAGCTGGAACACTTTTGGGGTAGTTCAGAGCCTGATGCGGGTTTATCTTCACTCCTTTCTGGACCGTCCTCTGATGAGACAGAGTAAGGTGAAGGGCTGCGTGAAGAGGACGGGGACAAAGGCAGCGGGGAGCTGTCAGAGGACGTGCAGTTCCGATTGGACGAAGCCCGGGCCGGAGACTGGGAGCAGTGGATGACGGAAGGCCTTTCTTTATCCTCGCTCTGAGGACTCAGGGGCATGTTAAGGCTCGCCTGAGCCATTCGCTTCTTTTTCTCCAGAGGGGAGATGACCTCTCCGGCAGCTGATGGGATATGAGCGGTCCAGGGGGTGGGTGTGGGGACCTGGACAAGGTGGGCGTAGACAGAAGTGCAAAGACCACCAGCGGCGGTGGCTCTGTTTGGCTGAGAGCAGTCTGAGTGGCGTCTGTCAGAGGTGGCGGCCCAGAGAGCTGGGTGAGGATGCATTACCGCTTCACTCTGGCAGGCAGCCTCTGGACTTCTCTGGGAGAGTATCTATGAAATGACACAGGGGATGTTTTAGGACACTTTATGTATGCAGATTTATCTCTTTTTTTAGACACTTTACAAATAAAGTATGTCACCTCCATCTCTGAATCCATCTCTCTATCCGACTGAGTCCTTTTCTTCTTCCTCTCGGCCTTGGCGACCTTGCCATCCAAATTCCTCTTATATGGCTTCCGCGGTTTGCTCGGAGGCAGAGGTCTGTCCTCCTCTCCTTTTATGTGCCTTTCAAAGGGCAGCACCAGCCTAAAGAAACACACCTGATTAGAAATCAGTTGCTGATATAGTGATTGAATTGACAGGTAAGTTGGAAACAGAATCATCCTCACTTCTCATAGTGTCTGCGAGTGCAAGTAGCAGCGCTGGTGCTGCCTGGACTTCCTCCCAGCTCATCATACACTTTCTTCCAAAGACGCCGTCCGGTCACCTGTTTGTATTACACAAAAAAATGCATATTACACATCTGTAATAGTTGCAATAATTTTTCATTTAAATGCTTGAGAAGTGACTGGCGGCTCATCACGCCAGGTACCCTACAAACTAAAGGGCTACTTAATATGTGGCTGCCACCAGGGGGCGCATATTATCATTTATATTAGTATCCTTTTTGTGCTGTTGTAAATAGGTCTATATATACTGTATATGGATATAGTATTTGCATGTTCCATGTGGAAGAAACTGAAGTGATCAGATATTGTTTGAAGCTTAAACAGGTCAACTTATTGCTATTTATTACTCTTATTTTGTTTTATTTAATGTCTTTAAAGCTGCAGTAGGTAACTTTGAGCAAATATGATAAAAAAATATTTTTATAAAACGGTCACTATATCCTGACAGTAATGCATGAGACAGATAATCATCAAAAATCGTGTTCCTCTGTGTCCTCCTGTGCTCATAATGGCATTTGTAAGATTTCAACGTGCCCGAAGAAAAACAACCAATCAGAGCCGAGGATTCTCTAACGCACCTGTCAATCACTGCTTATTTCTCACTTCACATATTTTCAGAAACATATTTTAGTGCACGGTTTAGCTGTAAAATGAGAAGCGTTTGCTGCGGCCGGTGGGCGGTGTTTGGTTTTGGCTCGACTGTTTTCAACAAGGCAGCCGGGTCACATACTTCCTCATTTTACACATTTTTTTTTAAACAGATTATCTGTCTCATGCACTACTGTCAGGATATTGTGACAGTGATAGTGTTATCACATTTGCTCAAAGTTACCAACCGCAGCTTTAATTGATGTTGTGGCTCAAGTGCTCCTCTCTCCTTGGGCCTTAGAGGCAAAACTGTAAAGTGCTTAGGATAAAAAAAAGAATGAATAAAAACTTAATTTAAATTTAAGTTAATTTGCTCTGCAATAGTGTGCCTTCCTAGTTGCATCAGGTGCTTTTACCCTGGTGGTGTACCTGCTTTCAAGTCTAGTTTTAAAACAGTTTTTGGGGAAGGGAGGTGGCTGTCTTTTGTCTGCTTGCTTTCTCACACACACTTTCATTTTTAGTGTAGGCGGCCTATATTGTGTTTACAATCCCTGCGTCACAGTGGCAGCGGTGATGATGGTGGTGGTGGTGATGGTCAACTCTAGAGCCCCAGCCCCGCTCTAGTACCATTTCAACATGAGTTGCATGCTTAGATCTTGTCCCACTTGCGTCAACATCAAAGAGCAATGAGCGCTAAATGTCCTCTAGTGTGTGATAGAAACCACCAATTGTTACGACACCTGACCTATAGCTCATTTTCCACTTAGAAACCTGTGAACCAGTTGAATACAGAACTCACACTTACTGAATCATAGCTCCCAAGTTTCTCAACAGCTTTGTAGATCCTCCAAAGATTAACTGAGAAAAAAAACATAAAAATGAGAACCAAATTAGTATCATTCAATACCACGTGAATAATGTGTTCATTCAACACTAATGAACGTCAACTCACTCTGTTTGAAGCCCAGATGTGGGATCCTCTCTATGGGCGTTCCTCTGTCCTTCATAAAAGAATGCAGACTTGATATAAACGCCTTCTCCTCCATCTGCACTAGATTGGGCCTCGTTTCCTCCTCACATTCAGTCGTAGAGTCATAGAGGATCTCAATAACAGAAGGGGAAGCCTAGAGTGGAAAAAACAGATGCATTAGAGAAAAAAAATGTTTTGCATGAAAAATCAAGCAGCTCCTGTAAATGTGATACAGCCCACTGCGCTGATATATAGAAACCTGTTTTACAGTTGAGGGTGTTATCATAGATGGGAAAGAAGAGAGTCATCTCATGGGGATGCAAAATGTTGAAATGAAACATCAAAATCAGAGAGTAGGGTTTTACCGCTACTTTCAATAGATAACCGCTACACATCCTGTCTGGAGAGAAAGCAGCAGACTTGTGGGGTTTTTGGTCTAGAGTTGTCAGTCACTGGTATCACAAATGTCACTTTGAAAAAACAAACATAAGCCAAAAGAAAGTGTTTTAAACAATATATATCCGTGGTGACTGATGAAGAGGCCGATTTTGAATAAAGATGCTGCTATGTAATATCCGAGAATTAACTGGTTGCGTGTTTGCTGTATTTCTGCAGAAGTATGTGTCACAGAGGATTTTAAGATACCAAGAAATTAGAGGTAACAAGTGTTACAACAACTACCCAGAACTCCAGTAGAAGAAATTGACAATGTCACTATTTGTGGTTTGCGAGAAAGGAGAAATGAAACAGTGAAGCCATGCAGAATCAAAATCATCAGTTAGAAAGGTTTCAAGAAGTAGAAAACGATGAAGACTCAAGAAGAGAAACTGTTGACGAAGACAAAGAAGTGTCTGTATTTTCACCCGGATGATATTCTTGTTGTTTTAAATGTTTGATTTTGGGATTGTGCTTTTAAAACGTTATCTCTTTATAAAACTTAACCTTGTTTTTTGGTGTTGGCAATATACGGTATGTTGTAGAGATAAATAACAATAATATTCCCACCAGCACAAATGCTGATATACTCACTTCTGTCATTTCACGCCACATATCTAAATGTGAAATCTCACATCACCCGCCTGTGTCAAAACTGACGATCAATTTCGGTAGATTGGATGTCAAAAGAGACCACAATGGACTGTGTCGATATTTTATTTTGAATCAGCAACACACACGGAGAAGTTGCTTTATTTCTGTAGCAGTCATTTTACAACAACACAGCTCGACGTGGTTTCATATTGAATAAAGTTCCTCTATGCGGTTCCTGGTTCCGAGAAGTAGGCCTCTAGAGTGAGTAATAGTGAAGGTACAGGCCTCTAACCAAGATAGCCCCGACTGAGTCACAGTTCAGCGGCCCGACACTGCTGTTCCCAGCCAACAGCTCTGACTTTCCACTTCTCTATCACAAGCTCTTCCCATTGCAGATATCATATTCAAAATGTCTGAAAATCACTTTTAATTGTCTGTATTTCCAGAACTTTGATTGGCTGATTTTGACTATTTCCACCTGCATCTAAAATCAGGTGGAAATTGCAAAAATTTTGTTTGGGATCTTGCACAAAATTCACTGGTATTCAGTAACTTTCAGTCACTGTTTTCAGATCTGATTCACAAAAGTTTCAGGTTCCTGCATCAATGGTTGCCAACAGGAAACGTCTGCACTCGAAGCCACACACTGTAGCCCCTTCGCTGCAGATCTCAGAGTGCGAATATCATTGTGAAACACGCAGTTGATTTCCACTAGATGAAATTTTTTTTTGGAAAACCGAGTGGGTGATGTTGATGTCAATGATGTGTGACTCTCGCTATGATTGTCAGTGGCGTGCTGGATTGATGCTATCGGCAGGCCGGAGGTCACCACAGAAACCACCAGGCTTTCAACTAACATCAGCTTTGGAAATTTGATGAGCTAATTTGTGTTTCTCATATTGTGCCTCTCATTTCAGTTACCAGAATCAGTGGCTTGTGAGGACCTCCTGCAGTTTCTGTATGTGCAATGAAAATATTGCGGTGTGTCTCATCAGATCATCAGAGTGAGATGTGCGTGCGTTTCATGGCCCTCTCAGGATACAAAGCAGAATCACTTATTCCTTGTTACTCATTTCACAATCATCCACCAACATGAAACGACTGTACGCACACAATCAGCACTTGAAAAATGTCGCCACTATCTCAAATTCACTAAAAAGGGGAAATGAAAACACAGCTCACTCTGAGTAGTCATGTCTGTAGTCACTGATTAACTGTAACTGATGCCAGGAGGCCAACTGACATTTCATCAGCAGTGAGGTTAGTACCTGCTGCTTCTCCGTCCCCTTGTCTTCGTCACTGGCTGCCGTTTGTTGTGACGTCTCACTCTGGTCCTCTGGAGCTTCATGAGACACACAGAGCACGGATAAGACATTTAGCATTTTACTCCGAATGAGTTTGAATTCAAAGAACTGCAGTCAAGGAAGCAAGCACTTCTTCATTACGAGAAATATTGGTGAACGTCCAATGTTTCCGAAACATTACATGCAAAACAGAGTCATAAAAAGTGTTACATCATCACTGCTGGGAATGTCGTTGTAATTTGCGTAATGGTCAGATTATTGATCAGCACCAAAAAAAAAAAGAAGATATTTGTAGAACACATTGTAAACTGAGTCTGATATAAAACCACAGGTTGCAAAACCACTTCCTGCTCATGAACACAACCGCTTGTATGCTGCACTGTATGATATTGTAACACATAGCATAACACATAAACTACAATATTTGGCAATGGTGAGATAACCTCAAGCAACAAACTGCAATGTACTGAACATAAAGCATAATTATTCCTTGTATTTAGGACAGATGACTGTTAAAAAACACAATATCGGTAGTGGAATATGAGATATTAAGAAATACGGTACATTTTAATCTCATGTCTTATGCTTCCATAAAAGGAAAATAAAATTCTCAAAATATTAAAAATCACAAGCTCTGGGAATGAATCGTGATTCCGAGAATGAAATGTGATTCTTCACCAACCTCGTATAGCCCCTCCACCCACAGTGATATGACTTGTGCAAAACCAATATGCTTCTCTTTTGAGATCACTTATTTCCTGTGCTGTGGCTTGAACCTTTAATTCTGCTTTCAGTATAGCCTTTAACTTCTCCATTTCGTGTGTTGAAGAAATATTTTTGGATATACTGTATTATTTCTCAAGCGTTTTCCAACGTGTGCAGTTACTTTTTAGTGGTTCGCATATCAACAAATGCATTAGCCATGGTGTTTTTTTACCAGATATTGATCTGTGAGATATTGTGATATTAATTTGAGCACTTGAAGTTAAAAATAAATTCATGAGGCATTATGGTTTTCTAAATCTACATACAAATAAATGTAACATACATTCACATTTACAAAAGTATACATAGTACATTTTTTCACAAATAGTATAAACAAGGTCATTTAAAGTGTTAAAATCTATCAAGATCAAAAACTACACAATATTCAGCCTGATGTAGTAAATACATAAAACAATATCCGGCTTCAATGAACATTAAAGTCCTTCTCACCCATTTCCAGAAGTTGTCCTCTCTCTGGCTTGACAGTGTTTTGTGACAGTAATTCATGCGGCGCCCTCTTCAACTTCACACCACGAAACAGGAAGGTGTTTTCACACATCATTTTCATTGGTTGTTCTGCTCGCACGACAGCAAATGAGTCTGGGAAACTGAATGTTTTATTGTTACTCAAGTATCACAATGTCTTTTCAGACAAAATGTGATGACTATAGTTTATTTATTTCCAGGTAAATTAGGGAAATTAAGTTGGTCTCTTATGTTTACAGTGTTGTTAGAAACAAATGGTGCTGTAAATGTCATTACTGCTTCTTTTTTTTATTATTATTGTGCACATTTAGAAACATATATCCAAGACATGACTAATAACACATTTCCTCCGTACAGTTTATAATAACACAGCTAAGTTTGTGACACCTTCAGTACAGACTGGACTCAAATTCACCAAAATAGCTGAATTTGGGGAAGTGAAAGAGACATTCAACTGATGCCCAACTGAAGGTTCAAAAGTGTCTATATGTAAGAATAACATTTCCCAGATGCCCACATTATTAAAACATAGTATTTTAGGAATTTATTCTCAAACAAAGGAACCAAGAAGACGGAACCATTTACTGTCTTACGTACATCGCTGCTGAGTAAGCATCACATATTTCCTGGAGCTAATCACTAATAAACGGTCTGTTTCACAACAGATCAGATAAGCTAATTCAGAAACAAATAATACAGTTTCGTTTTCATATTTTAAAACAAAAATGGGAAATCACTTTACTGGTTCCCAAAAATGTGTGTTTGGACACCATTGTGTGTGTTTTAATGTGTGTAAAGGGAGAGACATTTCCTGCTTTCACGAAATATCTTCCAAGAAGTATAACATGAAGTATTAAATATCACAATGACTATGCATTTTTAAAACTTCCTTAATTTATTATGAGTTTAATCGGAATGTTAAAACAAAACCAAACACAAGGAGGGTTTGTTCAAAACAGAGTATGATTATGGGAGTATTGGTTATGGTAAGAAAAGTAGTTTTATTTGATAGAGATATAACTACTTAAAGATAGCCTACATGTGGTTAGAAATGTACTCTGTAGTAGGGATGTCTAGATACCAGAAAGTAGTAGTCGATACCAATACCAGTGAAATTCCACGATTCTCGATACCAATTCGATATCACGGTAAAAAACAAAAATAAAACAATAAATCCCATGTACGTCAACATACACTCCTTTATTACTGTTACATACTGGGTTTTATTATGAAGATAAACAGGTCATAATTCCCTCTCTATTATTATATTGCTGTGAAATCATCTCCTTCAAACGACTGGATTCATTCGTTTCTCACCAAAAAAAAATATTTTACAAGATTACATTTGAACACATTATAACGTTAGAATCTACCTTCATCATTTAATATGCCTGAATGCATCATAATGTAAATCAATGGCACCTCACATTAACGTTAACTAGCTCATCCTGCTGACTTCAACACGGATTTCTTGTTCACAATGTAGTATTAACAGTGAAAAGTATTGTGTGGATAGTGAGTTTACTGCGGTACCTAAAAACGAGTACCGTCACGTTTTCAGAATTTTGGCATTGAATTGATACTAAAGTATCAGTTCTCATGACATCCCTACTCTGTTGTACCTGTAACCACCCAAACACCCATCAGTGATGTCACAATGTCCTGGAGTCCACCTGTACATCACTGAAGCAAGGTGAGAAGATAAAACACTGGTTGCTCTTTAATTTTCAATCACGTGCATACATAATGTTGCTTTTTGAGCACATCATATTGTTTGAAATTAAATAAAAACTTCCAACCCTGATCCTAATGTGAGGTAATGCTGCTGTGCTAACCTAAAAGCACCAAAATAAAACAAATTTGCTGCTGAAATGGCATTAGCGTAAAAAGTGCTTTAAACTGGTCCCATATGTTTGACTCATAACGGCTAATAGCTGACTCTAGTAGCTCACATGTAGATACCGTAAATGAAAGTTTTGGGCCGTTAGCTGCAGGGATTGAAGACCTTACGTTTTAAGGAAGAGAAGAAGCACTACTTCTTTAAAATGGTTCCTACCGGCAATCGCCTGAAAGATATTGGCTAAAAATAATACGTCAGGACAATGCAGAAGCAGTTTTTTTTCCACTAGAGATGAGTGGTAATAAAACGGTCACCTATTTCTCGTCTGAGTCAGAGGGAGTTGTCTCAAGATTTTATGTTCCTCATGGCCTTTAAAGCATCAAGGTCAAATTGCTTTACATGACTTTCATATTTGATTAAAGCATTTTTAACCCTTTGCTGACATGTTCTCATGTGATCACATTTAAAACGTACAGTATTTTCCCTCCATTTTCCTTTTTCAGTCCCACACTCAGTGAAACGACACAGATCTTGTGAAAAAAAACACTGCGCTCGGCACTATCCACATTTCCTCCCCATGTTTTTGATCTATTTCAAAGGGGGATGCCCTATTCCCCCATCTGGTGCGGATGGAGTGTGACATTTCAAAATGATTAACATTTAAATGTCAAAATAACCAAATATCTACAGACTGTCCAAATCTCAAGAGGGATTTTTTTTTGTTTGATAGATACAAAACAAGTTTTGTTTCGCGTTTTGAGACGATCAACAAAGCTCTCTGCAAAAATGGAAGAAATGTGATATTAGTTGTTTGTGTTCACATGGCTCCCATATGAACGAATGCTAGACGTAAAATGTAGAAATAAAACATTTGATCTAGATAAGACATCTGATTCACTACTTATAGACACACAAGAGCGATTTAATGCAGATATAAAAACAACTTGCAGAAATGAGGTAAATTTGAACTTCTACAATAACATTCATAGTTTAAGTCATACATGAGGCTTTATTTTTCATAGATTTTTTTTAATTTAAATTTGAATTCCATTTAATTGGGACAATATGTTTTGCAGAGCTCTTATGAGCTTTTCTGTCTCCTGCAGCCGGCGATGAGCAAAAACATCGGTCGCAAGATTGAGAAAATCCCCAGCTATTCATTTCAGACTTTCACTGACATAAACATGCGAGGTTGAGGTGAGGGCAGCACAATAGCTAAGTGACAATGTGTGGAGAAAATATTGTGAATCCAACACACAAAAGATTTCCTGTCTGATGTGAGTCACTATCCCTGGGAACAATCTGCAAATGGTTAACTGGTAAGATTCCAGTCATGGTGAGAAACTGTAATTAGCTGAATGAGGTTTTCCATAATAAATGGGTTTAAAGACGCACCATGGTGTTTTAGGGATAAGACGAAACTTACAGAAGTATATCTGCAATCATTAAAAGCATAGGTGTAAAATTTAAATAGTGAGAGTTAATATTTTTCTATCTGTAGTGTTTCTAGATGGTGTAGGTGTGAGTGGAAATTTGAACTGTGATTCATTTAGAGACAAGCTAATATTAAATCACTAGATTAGATACAGATTGAAACTGAGAATTTGGGAAGTATTTAATGGAACTGGAGCATTAAAATTATAATTATTAAGATGACATTTTATTGAGGAAAAATTTCAGTTTGTTTCTTCTTGAACAATATTCAGCAGCAAAGTCTGATTTGCACGATAAAAGATTATATTATTTATGACAACTGTCTTAAACACAGAGTGGAAATTAAATGTAACATCTCAGATTACCGATGTGATTTCAAAACAATTTGAAAACAATGTGAAATGGGCAAAACAAGGTGATAATAATGGAGGTAGACTGAATAAAACAAATCTATTTAAAATCTATTTTATGCAGAATTATTATTATCCTTATATCATCTTTTGTCGTTAAGCCGAACAAAGATTTAACTGAAGGATGTGGGAGAAGTAAAATCAGATTTTCGTGTGAAAATGAAACCTATGTGCATTAGAGGTGAATTCCCCAGCTGTTGCCTCATTCCAGGAAACCGATTAGAGTACATAGTGTATACGTCTGAGTTCCTGTTAGACCTCTGAAAATCCCTTTAGGTTTTCGATGTTATTTCAAGCGTTTCTAAACATGTATGCAGCCTGTGATATTCTCGGCTCGGCCTCTGTGAGAAGATGATGTGACAACACGGCTTGGTTTATTTATTTTATTATGAAGAATGTCTGTGCATTACAATAGACTCTGGAAAAAATAAACATGAATAACGCAATGGATACATGATGCCCTTTTTCTGTTCATTATTAATTATTTTTTCCTTTTATCGACTGACCTCAAAGCTTAAAAAGAGCAAACAATTTTGTTCCATGATAAAAACTTGCAAATTCTTGATTAAAATGTCACTGCATTTCACTTCCCGTCATTATGGCACCATAACAGCACATGTTAGAGATCTGTTATGCACTCAAGCTTAACCTCAGACCAGCGAGATCCAAACAAAGAAAAATAATGCAGACTAGCTTGTTCCTGTGAAATATGGTGAAATAATGTGATTCAGATGATGACGAAGGATTTGACATGAAAAACAACCGTTATATACTCACAGTTAAAGGGAACTGAACCGTGTTATGCATTCCCCGCTAAAGTCCACCCAGAGCACAGCAAACGTCATCTGATTTGTTTTAAATATTCACTTCAACCACAGTGAGATCAGTACTAAAACATGGTTTCAAATGCACACAGGATCAATCACATAAAAAGAAGAACGGAGAGTTCAGTCTGCCGGTAAAGAAAGGCGAAAACAAGGCAAAAGGTTATACTGTAGCTGGTACCGCCATCTTTGATTTTTTTTTTCTTTTTGTTTTTCCCTGAAATGTACAGGAGCATTTTGCTACAAGTAACAACGAAATTATACCTGAAAAAGAAATGAAGTCACTTTGTAAGGAATGTGAACTAGAAGTGCTATAAATGCTCACAACTGAATTTAAGACTGAACGAAGGCTGATATCGTACTGCATCACATTTAGAGGAAAAGAGATGGGGTTTTTTGGGGGTGGGGGGGAGTATTGGTCCGACTATGGGTCTTCACAAATCCCTAAACTATGCCATCAGTTGCTCACAACATCAACAATTTAAAAGGAATTGTTTTCTTGAAAAGAGGAGAGATTTCAAAAGCTTCTGGCCCACGATTACCATCCGTCCATCGGTCCGTGATGTGGAGGATCGTTTGCTACGTTTCAGCCGGACCAGCTCACCTGTGTGTGTGTGTGAGGACTGACTTTGCTGTGTGTTGTTTTACTGCAGGTGTCCTCTGGGGCTGCCAGTGTGATAATCTGGGGGCGAGCAGGGTGGCGGGGGGGGGGGGGGGGGGGGGGCGGGGCTACATAAGCTCCACGTAATTGGCTGGGAACATTCCAAAGTGGCCGTCTAGGCTGTAGCCTCGCCACCAGCCCTCGTCTATCATCTCGATGCCGGTGATGATCTCGTCGGGATCGAATGAGATCTCTGTGTCGTCAGCTGAAGGAGAAGAGCAGAGACTCGTGAACGTCAGCAAAGTTACTCTATAATATACATTCTCAATAGTGATGCACCGTTTAAAGTGTAACATTTTTTAAAGTCTGACCTGCCGATTCCGATTTTCTTTCTTTCTAAGAACTATAATTGACAGCATACGCAAACATTTTTGTAACTTTTCCTTCATGTAAAATTAAATTGTATGTTCATAAGAAAACAATGACTATTAAATAACTCACATTTTCTCCAAACCTGCACCAAGTTGCAGCACCTTCTCACACTCTCACTTAAACAGATCTCAAAGTTGTTCCAAATGGTTTTAAGGTTGTTCCTCCACGGCGTAGTTTGGACTTGCCGATGTTACAAATTGTGAGCTTTATGTAAGGGATAATGCTCGACGAGGTGCCCATTATCAGGAATTATTGGCCTCAGCAAAGTCCATTAATTCCTGATTATGGACACCTAGAAGGGCATTATCCCTCTTATAACATGGTCACTTGCCAAAGAAAAAAAAATTAAGACCATTTTGCAACCAAAATCTAAAGTTTTTCACAATCCATTCACTTCGTTTCCCTGGTAACCCTAGGCGTTTGCAAATACTTTACCATCCCATTAGATTCTTATGCAATAGAAACGTTGTTCACTGCTTCAAAAAAAAATAAATAGGACGAACCTTAGCTACGACTTTGGCTCAGATGAGCCAGAAAGCTAACGTTATGCCAGCAAGATTCAACATCACAACATTGTGTACGGTTGACAAACAGTAAATATAATTAGACAGTATGTTGAACAACAAAACTTGCCAGCTATCCAGCCATGTCATTGTCACAATATCATGATATAATGAACAAATCAGAGGCCATGTGTACTGTCGGCCGCAGCCTGAAGTATGCCAGTTGAATAGGGAGTGGGATATGAGATGATCTCTTATGTGTTAGTATCAGTTCAGAGGGGCAGTGCAACTTACTTCTTGCAGCTTGTGTGTTACAGTCGCCACCCTGTGGTGTTCAGAGGATGAGGCACTGAAGTACTAACATTACACTCTGTGTTATAAATAGGATATTCCAATTTTTGTAGCCAGTGCATTCATTTAGAACGGTCAACAGACAGTTTCACTGGAACTACTTAGTAGGTTTACATTATCAGGTATTATTAGACACCCTGAAGCCAATCAGAATTGAGTATTCACTCAGACCATGGTATGACGCATAACAGCATCAGCATGTTGTGTGTGTGGCTGTGACGTCAACACCAAACACCTATTTTATGTAACAGTTCATTGGACTGCAAACAAGAGTAGCATAACACTAAATATACTTTTTTGGAGATAATATAATATATGTGCAGTCACTTGATTAAACTATCATTTTATTTTGGTCCCACTCTTTATTTTAACAGTACATATTTGCTCTTTTCCATTGAAGATACAGCTATTCTGTCATCTTCACCTCCAAAAGACCTGTGAAAAATCTACAATAGTAGGGCGTAAGTCTGTTTTTTAAAGCATTTTTTTGTTTATTTGTGAAGGGGGGCACATCCAAGCTAAAGCAGGGTGTTAAGTTGAGCAAAAAGTTGAAAAAAAACTCACCAGCCTGGTAGTCATACAAGGCCCTGGCACAGGTGCCTCTGTCTGGTGTCTCCTCAGCAGTCACCACAGCAGGCACCTCAGCAGGCACCTCAACAGGCACCTCAACAGGCACCTCAGCAATCACCTCATAGGAGTTACTCTCCTCCACCTGGGGCTGGAATAAAGTTTTGTAATTATTTATATGATGGAAAAAAAAACTGTCAAAGCATTTCCTGCTAAAGGTAAGAGGTAAAAATCACCTGAGCGGGCTCTTCATAAGCCTTCTCTTCGACGTAGGAGTTTGCAGCCGGTGCCTCCTCTGAAAAGATTAGATTACTATCAGTATGATGTTTTCTGAGCTGGGCTGGTTACCCACCAGCAGGTGGCAGCAGCAGCAGCTGATCCTGACAGCATAGTTTGGCTGGAGGGAATAATATGTGCTTATAACAAATTGCTAAAGAATTTTTATAAGAAGCAGATGGGATGGGAGGGTTGGGAAATGGAGGCTGGTGTTGTGTGAAAAGGGCCCCACCTTCATGCTGCTCCTGGGGGGTCACCTCCTGCTCCTCATACTCACACCTGGACTGTCCATCATCCACATCAGGCTCTTATCACCCAAAACACAAGCACAGACATGCATGTACACAGGGGAACACATTCACAAGTCCACACAGGCTGAAAACCACCACCCATCTCAGACATAAGGGGAGTGTTGGCACGTTACACTTTTAGGAGTAACACAATAATTTGGAGGTTTCTTAGGGAATGAAAATGACATTGAATGGAAGCATGATGAAATTTGTGATTATAAGGAATATGAAGATGATCACACACAGAAACAACAATGAGAAATGAAGCATGGAGCTTTAGTTAAGTATGAGACTGTCACCCAAGATGTATGCATTCTATGTGTGTGTGTGTGTGTGTGTGCGTGAGCTCACACCTGTAGCGCGGACAGGAGAGGCGGAGCCTGCTGGCACAGGAGAAGCTTGGCGCAGAGGTGAGCTGGCTCGCTCACTTTCATACACTGGCTTAGACAGAAAAGGGCTTTGCAGACGCCCTGAGCAGAGACACACATGGAACCCCCAAAACATGCAAAAAATCAACATGGACGAGAGAGAAAACAAAGTGCAGACCGGTTGAGCAGAAGAAGAGAAGACACCATGATGGAGGCACAGCGTTAAGTATGACTTATGAGACCAGTAGTCTGATGGAAAGTTAAAGCGTCAGGAGGCAATGTCCTCTAGAAAAATCACCGGTTTGTACGTACCGCTAGCTGAGAGAGAGGCTAAGAGAGCTTTGCACTAAAACTGTGACATTTAAAGCAAACAGATTTATATGGAAAGGTCGGGGCTATTACCTGGCTGGGGGCTAATACCTGGCCGGGGGCTGGCAGGGGCAGCAGAGGGGACGTCCGAGTCACTGGGAGTCATTCCCCTCTCTCTCTGCTTGAACATCTCTCTGGGGTTCAAAGCACGCTGAGAGATGAGAGAAGCCGCCTCCTAGAAAAAAAGAAAACGTACAATAAGCATTAGACAAGCCGTGGGTTATTAATAATGCAGTGGGAAGTGTTGCTGAGAGAAAAAATACACCAGAACAGACAGATGTCTGATGTCCGTTAATGATCACAGAGAAAGGAGACATCATGCAGTAAAGACTAGAAAATAAGTGTGTTACGTTATGGTTCACATTTCATTTGAAAGACACGAAAACACTTGGTTTGAGATGGCAAGAAAAAGGAGAGTAGTTTGGCCAGAAGAGAGCGCTTTCACGAAGGAGAACTCACGTTGGCCTTTTCCACAGATTCACCTCTCTTGACAGCTTTCTTCTGGGCTGCCTGGGCCTCCTCCTCCTCCTGATAATGTCAATATCACTGCTGACATTAGCTACCTTCCTGACTTAACAAGATGTGTGCACTACAGAAACGTATTTAACTATCAACATATATCGTAGAAAAGTGGATAACACTTCAGCATCTGATTCCTTATGTCTCTGTCAGGTTACTTCATTTACTCTTAGTGTAATCTTGTGAGACACTCACCCAGCGTAGTTTCTCCTGCTCTTTACTCTCAGCTTCCTGCTGCTGCTGGTACTTCCTATTCAACAAATGAATGGATATGTCATTTGAACCCTTTAATAGGCGCTACTTAACCAGTGTGCATTTCCTGCAGCTGCTACCTACTTCTGTTGGTCGATTTCAGTGGACTTCTCCTTGTCCCTTTTGTCCCTCACCACCGTCTCCTTGGCCTCTCTGTCTTTCCTCTCTTTCTCCAGGTGCTGGCGCTCCCCGTCTGCCCTGCTCCTCTCCTCCTTCCGGCGTTTCTCCTCGTCTTTCTGAAAGCCAAAACAGACCGACATGGTCAGCGATGGGTTTGATATTTTTGCAAATATTATGGTCATTAAAAAGCTTGATTCCATAATAGTTTATCTAAGAGAACTGCAGCACCACTTTCTGGGGGTATTTGTGACAGGTGATGAGCCAAAACTGCAGACAAAGTTACAACAATGCTTTCGCTGACTACGGTTACATTTGTGATGGATAAAAATTGCCTGCCTTGTATTTTTATATAAGCTTTTAAGAGAAATGGAAATATGTGTCAAATGTTTCAAAACTGCAAACTCGTGCAATATTTCGCTGAGTTCTTGCAATTTCAATGAGTCGATGATTCAAAAACATCTTACATAAAAATTCAAAATTTCTAAGGGAGCCATTTTAAGGTACTCATGACACCGTCTCGGAGGTGAAGTTGAAGTCGGCAGTCGCTTAATGCAAGTTCAGGAGCCTACCTCTGCCTGAGCCCAGAAGTTGTCTTTGTTGGTCTTTTTGATTTCGGACATAGCGTTGGTCTTCTGGTACACCGAGCCCTACATGAAGGAAAAGACCATTTAATATCATCGTGTAAACATTTTACATTATTGGTAGAAAAGAAAATATGATAAGTGTTTGTTAGCATCATTTACCTAGGCCTAATCCATGTTTTTTCCTTTGTTGATAAGGGACAATGTACAGCAAGCCGGGCCGCTTCGCTGTATCACCCTGTCAGTGTTTATTTCACAACAATGACCCACTCGCTGTACATTATCCTGCTTATTACACGGCTACTTACTTAAGAAAATCAGAATTGCGCCAATATCAACGGTCTGTTATACATAGCAACGGTCTGCTATAAAGAAATAACAGACCGTAGAATGCCGTGATTGACCAATCAGAATCGAATATTCAACGACAATGTAATAATACTTGTTATCATTCATTAACTGGATAAAATTTAAACGTTTGTCTTCTCTCTAACTGATGTCACACCATTGTTTAAAATATTATAACTTATAATTTATATAATTTATATGATGCAAGTTATCATTCATTGACTATCAGATATGAACCAATGGTTGCTTTCTCTCACTAAATTCAGTGTATTTAGGCCTTTCTTGTTGGCCAGCATTTCCCCATTTGGAAAGTTTGTTTGAAAAATTGTTTTCAGTGTGAATGGCCGGCCATGACAAAGAGGAAAAAAAACAAAACAAACATTCAAATGCATCTACATTTTGAGATTAAGGAGCCTAGTCAAGATCTAGCCCTCTGCTTATTTTTCTAGCATGAAAACATAAGCAAACAGGAGGGCACGAGACGGGAACTGCATGCGCTGCATACCACAGGGCCCTGAGGACCGCTGTCCTGGAAGCGGCTGGAAGTTTCTTTGTGGAAGCTGTAGTTGGCTCCCGAGGCTTTGGCCACCTTCTCCATGATCACCTCGGGCTCCACGTCCTCATCTCCTCTGGCGTTTATTGTGACATGGGCACCCTGAAACGGCATGAAATACAAGTTGTTATCTTGGTTTATGCAAGCACCACCTAATAGTTTGTTTACATGTGCTGTTTGCTGGTATGATATGAAGGACACTGACACCAATCCAACAGAGCTGTTGCATTATTCCAACAATGCCTGCAGCATGCTGAATAGTATCTTTATGTTTTTTTATATTTAAGTCCTGCTCAAAGCCATCAATAACATGTAATTTAGCACACAAATAACCTCCTCTGCAAACACAAACCAGACTGTAGTAAAAATTCAAATTCATATTTAAGATAGACTCAAAAATTAGTGAAGTGTTACCCTTAGAAAATTGGCCATGGCGCTGACATGATTTGCACACATTCCTTTCCTGGAGTCCTTCACTCCTTCTCCAGTCTGAAACACAAAGAATGACTCTACAAGTTCAAGGGCGGCCACTTCAAAGAGGACAAACAAATGTACGATAGTTAAGTGTGGCACAAACCCAGTTGATGAGGACATATTTAGGCAGGCCAGAATTTGGATCCTGGACCCGGCAGAAAGCGTACATCACTTTTCCACTGTTCAATTCCTCAACCAGCTCCTCCAGTCCTCCATCTGAAGCATAAACATTGTGGGAAAAGTCAAATGGTTACTGTGGTTGGTTGTGTAACTGTGGACATTTTCCCCTCTTACAAATGATGGGGTGAGAAAGCAGAGGCAAGCACTCCTTTTGTGCTGATATTCCAGTACTGCAGCTGTGTGCTGACAATGAAATTCCTGCACACACATTTGATAATATCGCGTTGAGATCATAAAAACGTGATAACAATATGTACTCGGTTACTCACCCCCCTTTTCTGCCAGGCGGATATCATTACTGTTTCCCTCGTAGGTGAACAAGGCCCTGTGGAAAACACAGGATTAAGGATATTAAAATACAAGCTAAACAGATCACACAGACAGACAGAAAGGAGTTCGTTCCAGAGGTCGATGTGAATCACTTCACACTAAACAAAACAATGGAAGTTTGGTAAACAGATTTAAGCCACTATCGCCCTTAAACCCTATTCCAACAGGATACATTTTATAGAAGTAGCTTTAATCCCATTTTAAATAAGCCATGTCAGTAACGTTTACAGGTTGCGTGCCCCGGCACCGGGAAAGATTTAATTGGCTTTTCCTTGATACTAAACCCCCTGATAAAAATAAATAAGGATTAGCAGTCCTACACAAACTGAATACCTAGTTAATACTGGGCCATTTCCTGCAGGGAAGGCACATTTCCCTAACCTGACCCGCCAAATGGTTTGTTACACAGAACCATCTGAGAAGCTGTCATTGGAAACAGTTTGGAAAAGTTCAGGTAATTTCAAAAAAATACTTGGCTGGTGATTGGATGAACTGTCTGTCAATCGAACTCTTGCAGAAGCCAGTCGGGAGAAAAGTCAAAACATCTTTTCCACCGAGAAAAACGTTCTTTAAATACTCTCCAGTTCTTATATAACTGATGTTATCACAGCATCTACGACACACACGCATTACTTGAAGCCTGACAAGATGGATTTTAATGTGATATGTGATCCCGTGATTCTCGCGTGATCTTGTGACATCGCAAGAATCCAGCTGCCGTGCGAAGTAAATCTTTTCTCTGTCATTTTCTTCAAGTGGACATACAGTCCGTCTTCTTCATGTTTGGGTAGGCCAAACCGTATTTTCGGGTTAAATATGGGCCAAAGAGTATTTTTTTATTGGTGCAGACTAAATATTAGAAAATACTAGATAATTATATTAATCTAAAGATTATGCTGACAAGCACTTACAAGAGCGGCTTTTGTGTTAAACTTAGATAAATTGGATGCTAAATTTTTTAAGTAAGTCTATAAATTAATTTATGGCCATTTGGTAGCCTTTATTGTTGTATTACTGTACTCAGTAATATAATAGTCATCAGTAACTATTAGGAGATGTGGCAGGGATAAAGCAAGCTATAATTCAATGAATAGCTGAAAAGATAAGTTGGTTAATCGATTGCCAGAAAGTTAATCTGCAAATAGTTCGATAATCGAATATCGATTAATCATTTCAGTCATTTTTCCAAACAAAAATACCCCAAATCTGCCTGTTCCAGCTTCTCAAATGTGTGGATTTAATGCTTTTCTTTGTTGTAAATGACAGTAAACTGAATATCTTTTTCGGTTTTGGACTGTTGGTTGGACAAAGCAAGGCATTCAAAGATGTCACCTTTGGCTCTGGAAAATCATGATGATGATTGATCTTGAATCAAAACAACTATTCCATTAATAAAGGAAACAATCTGCTGATTAATCAACAATGAAGATAATCTTTAGTTGCAGCTCTAATATAATGACACACAATATACTTAGTTATGATTGCAAATAGTATCTTTATCCTTTAGGTCCCATTTGATAGAAAATCATAGATGCTCTTGTGAGACAAATCATTTGGCCTGTTTTCATGCAGACACTTAACTTATGAGATCTGCTTGTATTATTGTCGTGTAGCCATGTCACACATTGTAATTGACATGATAATCACCTTACATATTACAGTAGCAATTAAATCTCTGCTTGGAATGTCAATTTCAGAACAGTACGGCAGTAGCTCAGTCCATAGCGACTTGGCTAGGCTTCGCTGGTTCAAGTCCCCGCATGGACCAAGTTCTGAGTGTGAACTGGTCGCTGGAGAGATGCCAGTTTGCCTCTTGGGCACTGCAGAGCTACCCTTGAGCAAGGCACCAATCCCCCAACAGCTCGGGGCGCTCGCTCTGACATCTCTCTCATTAACACAGGTATATAGGTCCTGTTTGTGTGTGTGTGTGTGTGTGTGTGTGTCCTGTATATATAACAGAGTGAAACAATTGAATTTCCCCTCAGGGATTAATAAAGTGCCTTTCTTCTTCTTCTTCTTAATGTTTGCAGAAATAAAAAAATATTGGAACAAAAAAAAATCACTGTCAGGTTCAGTGGCCTTATAAAGACATTTGCTTCTGGTGAGCACACTGGTTTTAGTTCATACTTTCAGAGCTAGGTAAGAGGAACTAGTCGATGACTGATCGCTTCTGTATTTTACATCATCTGTCAGCATAATTTCAGAAAACAACTACAGTAACAGTAAGTTGTGGTATAGGCGAATAGGTCTGTCCAAATGCCTAAAACTGAGCAAACAGGGAATGAAATTAGCACCTGCCAAATACAGGGTAAATGTTGGCTGTGGCAGGTAGAAATTTCAGGTCACCTGCCACCATGGCAGATATGTCTCCTTATATTACGAAATATCATTTTAAAAAGCAATTCCTAAATTTAAAATAGTCAGGGATTAAAGTTATATGATATATTCCATATTTATACTGTCTGGTACTGATTCAGTGTTTACAGTTCTAAAGCGTTCTACATAGATTTCAGAAGTGGCAGACAAAAACCTTTAATGGCCGGTAGAAATGTTCAGTGACCTGTCACAGTGGTAGGTGAGGAAAAAACTTAATTTCAGACCCTGGTGACTAGGTAAGAGGAACTAATGGATGACTGATTATTTTACATCATCTGTCAGCATCATTTCAGAAAACAACTACAGTAACAGTAAGTTGTGGTATATAATATAACTGTTATATATATATATATATATATATATATATATATATATATATATATATATATACATATACTTTGTGATGTGCTATTGTGTGTAGCTGTGTATTGTGCATTTTGTATGTTCTTTCTTGTATGATTGTAGTTATGTTTCTTTGTTTTGACCTGCCAAGGGACTACAGATGTGAATTATCTTAAAGCTATAATCTGGTACGGTGCATCAAATGGCGACATTTATGTTTTAAACTGTACAACGAGTTTTTCAAAGCACAGCTTAAGACCCACCTCTTTTCTTTGGCTTTTGAATGTACATGAATTGCAACGACTAACTAACTAATTGGCCTTTCATAACGCTCATTATAACAGTCTTTTACTCATGGATTTTATCTTGATCTCTGTCTGTGGATGTGTGAGATTTTGTTGTCTGCTCTGTTGACCTGTTTTTATTCTGTTTTTTATTCTGCCTATGTCTGTAAAGCACTTTGGTCAGCTCATATTGTTTTAAATGTGCTATAGAAATAAATTTGACTTGACTTACATGGTCCCTTTTAAATAAAATAATAAAATAAATAAAATAAAATAAGCGGTGTCTTTCCAAATTCCTAAAACTTGAGTGGCAAACATTCACAAGAGACACATTTTCAGACTGAATATGAGGCAGCAGGACTCCCTGGGCAATTGATCTTTGGGATTAATTAATACTAGTCGATGACTGATCGCTTCTGTATTTTACATCATCTGTCAGCATCATTTCAGAAAACAACTACAGTGACAGTAAGTTGTGGTAGTATAGGCGAATAGGTCTGTCCAAATTAACTAAAACTTGAGTGGCAAACATTCACACAAGAGACACTTTTTCAGACTGAATATGGGGCAGCAGGACTCCCTGGGCAATTTGCTCTTTAATTAATTCAGGTCATCATTAAACACTGCAGCTGTCATCAACAGGTTTAATTATTTCAACCTCAAGGCAGACAGACAGACAGACACACACTGAGTCACAGACACACTGCTGTAACCTTAAGTAACAGGAAGTTCCTGGTTTAGACTCTCACATAATTGGCCATATTTAACTTTTGATTTCTTACCAGGAAGTGGGTGAGGTTAGCTACCAACCTATTCACCCAATTGCATGACACACAAATGTGATAAAACGACTTAAAACACACATAAATGCAAGCACAGAGAGAAGTGTTTAGCTTAGCTCGTCGGTTGCTCAGTAACATTATGTTACCTAGGTAATTAATGTTACTAAGCTATTCAGTTAGCTCTGAGGAAGCTAACACCCCATGAAGCTGCATTTAGCTCCTGTTATCTTTAAGTTTAATAAGTAGAAAGTCTGTTGTGGTTAACAAACTAACAGTAAGGTGTCAGGTTAAGTTTATCTGTCGTGATGTTGCTGTTAACTTGACGACAATGCTAGCTAACATCTGAAGCTAACATAATGCTCCTACATAGCATTAATAATAATAAAGGTGTTTTAATAAAGGTTACTTCTTACCAGTTGGTACTTGATTTCTCGTCTACCACTTCTCCAAAAGCAGATGATAATGCAGGGCCATTTTTGCTGAGGTTGACTGCCATCGTTGTGAGTACAGCTAGCCAGCTAGCTATCTATCCGGGATGCGCCCTTCCTACTGGAGGAGTGGCGATGATGATGATGATGATGATGATGATGATGATGACTTTCAGCTGGGCAGGAAGAAGCTAGTTTAACTAGCAGCTCAGCCACGGATATCCTGCATGTGGTTTAGAGCAGGGGTCAGCAGCCTTTACTATCTAAAGAGACATTTTAAAAAGAAATCTGTCTGGACACACAGTTTATAGTCTAAGTATATAGTATATAAGTCTAATGTAAATGACAAATGTACTATGGAGTATTAGGGCCACATTGAGGGGAAAAAACATCTGAGATTTCTAGAATAAAGTCATAATATTTACGGGAATGAAGTTGTAATATTACGAGAATAAAGTCGTAATATTACGAGAATAAAGTCGCAATATTACGAGAATAAAGTCACAATATTACGAGAATCAAGTCGTAATATTACGAGAATAAAGTCACAATATTACGAGAATCAAGTCGTAATATTACGAGAATAAAGTCACAATATTACGAGAATCAAGTCGTAATATTACGAGAATAAAGTCACAATATTACGAGAATCAAGTCGTAATATTACGAGAATAAAGTCGCAATATTACGAGAATGAAGTCGTAATATTACGAGAAAAAAGTAGTAAAATTACGAGATTAAAGTCATAATATTACGAGAATAAAGTCATAACTTTACAAGAAAAAAAGTGTCAATATTACGAGAATAAAGTCATAATATTACAAGAATAAAGTCGTAATATTACGAGAATAAAGTTGCAATATTACGAGAATAAAGTCGTAATATTACGAGAATAAAGTTGCAATATTACGAGAATAAAGTCGTAATATTACGAGAATAAAGTTGCAATATTACTAGAATAAAGTCGCAATATTACGAGAATCAAGTCGTAATATTACGAGAATAAAGTCGCAATATTACGAGAATGAAGTCGTAATACTACGAGAATAAAGTCGTAATATTACGAGAATAAAGTCACAATATTACGAGAATCAAGTCGTAATATTACGAGAATAAAGTCGCAATATTACGAGAATGAAGTCGTAATACTACGAGAATAAAGTCGTAATATTACGAGAATAAAGTCACAATATTACGAGAATCAAGTCGTAATATTACGAGAATAAAGTCGCAATATTACGAGAATGAAGTCGTAATATTACGAGAAAAAGTCGTAAAATTACGAGATTAAAGTCATAATATTACGAGAATGAAGTCGTAATACTACGAGAATAAAGTCGTAATATTACGAGAATAAAGTCACAATATTACGAGAATCAAGTCGTAATATTACGAGAATAAAGTCGCAATATTACGAGAATGAAGTCGTAATACTACGAGAATAAAGTCGTAATATTACGAGAATAAAGTCACAATATTACGAGAATCAAGTCGTAATATTACGAGAATAAAGTCGCAATATTACGAGAATGAAGTCGTAATACTACGAGAATAAAGTCGTAATATTACGAGAATAAAGTCACAATATTACGAGAATCAAGTCGTAATATTACGAGAATAAAGTCGCAATATTACGAGAATGAAGTCGTAATATTACGAGAAAAAGTCGTAAAATTACGAGATTAAAGTCATAATATTACGAGAATAAAGTCATAACTTTACAAGAAAAAAAGTGTCAATATTACGAGAATAAAGTCATAATATTACAAGAATAAAGTCGTAATATTACGAGAATAAAGTTGCAATATTACGAGAATAAAGTCGTAATATTACGAGAATAAAGTTGCAATATTACAAGAATAAAGTCGTAATATTACGAGAATAAAGTTGCAATATTACTAGAATAAAGTCGCAATATTACGAGAATCAAGTCGTAATATTACGAGAATAAAGTCACAATATTACGAGAATAAAGTCACAATATTACGAGAATAAAGTCACAATATTAAGAGAATGAAGTCGTAATATTACGAGAATAAAGTCGTAATATTACGAGAATAAAGTCGTAATATTACGAGAATCAAGTCACAATATTACGGGAATAAAGTAGTAAAATTACGAGAATAAAGTCGCAATATTACGAGAATGAAGTCGTAATATTACGAGAATAAAGTCACAATATTACGAGAATAAAGTCACAATATTAAGAGAATGAAGTCGTAATATTACGAGAATGAATTTGTAATATTACGAGAATAAAGTCGTAATATTACGAGAATAAAGTCGCAATATTACGAGAATGAAGTCGCAATATTACGAGAATGAAGTCGTAATATTACGAGAATAAAGTCATAATATTACGAGAATAAAGTCGCAATATTACGGGAAAAAAGTAGTAAAATTACGAGAATAAAGTCTGAATATTACGAGAATAAAGTCATAACTTTACAAGAAAAAAAGTGTCAATATTACGAGAATAAAGTTATAACTTTACAAGAATAAAGTCATAACTTTACAAGAACAAAGTTGCAATATTACGAGAATAAAGTCGCAATATTACAAGAAAAAAGTCACAACTTTACGAGAAAAAAAGTCACAATATTACAAGAAAAAAGTCATAACTTTACGAGAAAAAAGTCACAATATTACGAGAATAAAATCCTAACTTCACGAGAAAAAAAGAAAATCACACGTAAAATGACTACTTTATAATATTATGAGTTTATTCTCTTAATATTATGACTTTATTCTCGTAATATTATAACTTTATTCTCGTAATATTATGACTTTATTCTCGTAATATTATGACTTTATTCTCGTAATATTATGACTTTATTCTCGTAATATTATGACTTTATTCTCGTAATATTACGACTTTATTCTGGTAAAGTTATGACTTTATTCATACACCATAGACCTACAACAATGATACATAAAAATGTAAATGTAAACACAAAACAGTTATTCATTTCTATTTTTAAAAATCCACAGAGAGCCACTGGAGAGGAGCTAAAGAGCCACATGTGACACTCCGAAAGAGCGGAGCTAGTTTGCGTTTTGTTATTATTCTAAACACGGCTGTGAATCTGCGCAATCCAAATCTAATAATAATTGTTTAGATGCACAAAATTCTCACTTTTGGAGTGTGAGATAAATTTAAAGATAGCTATAGGCAGAGATTGTGTTGTCTGCACCGCACAAACCTCGCATAAGATGTTGTTGAATCAAATGCACCCTAGAGCTATGTTCACAGATATACGGAGAGAGTAACTTTTTACATTAGTTTTATTGACCTTTACGTGGAAAAGAAATCAGTAAATGTACCATATTTACATAACTTTATCTGCTTTTTCCTAGAACAGTATTTCTGGTTATTTATAGGCATCCTCTCCTGCTGTCAGACTCCTCAACCAGGACTTCTCCCAGTAGACCACTTACACACCAAAAAACTGACAATAACCTGATATTTTCAGGTGGAATTTCATTCATTCATTCATTCATTCATTCATTCTCAGTGTGCAATATCATTTTCCACTTGTGCAATTTCGTTAATAGTCTGTTTATTGTCAATACTGTATATACTGCTCTTATTTTTATACTTCCTTCTATTTAAATGGTTCATATTTTGTTACACTTTGTTAAGCTCTTTTTTTACTGTGTTAGCTGATGCATCTTGTTTCTTGCACTATCCCCTTTGCTGCTGTACACTGCACATTTCCCCACTGCAGGACTAATAAAGGAATATCTTATCTTATCTTATCTTATATTTCAGGAGTTAACAGCCAAAATATAAAGGGCTTTATAAATGGCAACATGGTGGTGCTATCCCATCAAAAATCACTTGTTAGTGGCTTATAAAAAAAAATATAATCACAATACAAATTCACCCCGTTAAGTTCCGTGATGTCACGAGTGACGTCACAGAGGAGGTCAGCAGCACAACAAGTTATTGGGCGGGGCTTTAATGTTCTACGTCATACGTGACGTTCTGGCCACCCAAAACCGAGTTTACTTATAGGACCCGTTTCTCTCCGTCCTCTAAGCTCCGGTCTCCCATTTAGGAGACCTTGGAGCGCTCTGATTCTGTCAGACGCCAGAGACTTGGTTGTCAGCCTAGGCTACACCTCGCCACGGGCATCTCCTCTACCTGCGAGGTAGGTTTTGATCCGTGGCGAAACTGCCAGGCATGGACGTGTGCATGGAGCTAGTGCTCCACTGGCACGTAGGCTTCAGGCCACAGCCATGTTTCAGAGTCCAGCTGCCAGGCATGGACGTGTGCATGGAGCACTAGGCTCCACTGGCAGGTGGACTCCAGGCGATGTTCAGGGGTTCAGAGCGATTTTGTTTTTGGGGGGGGCGGGTTTTGTCTCAAATCAAATAATCTGACACACAGATTATATTTGAACAGTCTCCTGTGTGACACAGCTTCATCACTGTCAGCAGTGGTGGAATGTAACTAAGTACATTTACTCAAGTACAAATCACTTCTGAGATGTGAACAGGATTATTCTAGCAGTTCACTTTATGTATCATGTTGACTACCGTTCATATTTTATTTCTGAAATAAGTTCCCATGGGATCCACTGATGCACCCCTCAGAGGAAATACATCACTACCCAGTTAAAAAAAAAAGTGCACTGAAGTTCACTTAATTTAAGTATACTTGGTATACTTCCATATGCACATGTGATTAGTATACTAAAGTGTTTTATTTTTGAGTGTACTAACAATGAAGTATACTATTGATATGTCATTAGTGCTACTTAAGATATGCTAAAACATAATTAAGTGTACTAAGTGTACTATTTTGACACACCATTATGATGCACTTAAATATACGTAAGTACATATTTTTTTTACTAATGATGCACTTTTTAAAAATGAATTATTTTTATACTCAAAGTATATTTTAATCCACTTTTCAGATAACTGTTTACACACTTATAGTATATATATAAAAATACATCTTAAATTCAATTAAAATGTGTGGATAATACACTTTAAATATAATTTATTACAATTGGAATGACTTTGAAGTTTACTTAAAATATAACTGAAATACAATGAAGTGTATTCATAAAACGTACGGATCAGTTAAAAAGTTGTACTTAAGTATATTTAATAATAGATATATTTAATTCTAGATCTTCATCCTCCTAAATTCCTCACCAGTAGAGGTCAATTTTCGATAAGATTTAGGGGAACCAAATTATGGAGTAGCTTTTCACATCTATCAATAAACTGTTCATCTGTCAAATGTTTCAAAAGTCGCTTAATGGGTCATTTAATTGCTGTTTTGTATTTGCTTTTCCCCATGTTGTCCATGTATCTGTTTTTATGTTTTTAATTTTTTCCCACTCACAATGTTGTTTGGTTACGATTGCCCAGAAGTCATTATAGATATTTAAATCAATATCCTCCTCACAAACACTAGCCATACACTTCCACGCAACACACAAACTCACACACACACTTGCCTTTTTTTATATATTTACTGTATTGTTATTGTTGTTATTATATATATCAATACTGTATATACTGCTCCTATTTGTATACTTCCTTCTATTTAAATGGTTCATATTTTGTTACAATTTGTTTAGCTCTTTTTTTACTGTGTTAGCTGATGCATCTTGTTTTTTGCACTATCCCCTTTGCTGCTGTACACTGCACATTTCCCCACTGCAGGACTAATAAAGGAATATCTTATCTTATCTTATATTTCAGGAGTTAACAGCCAAAATATAAAGGGCTTTATAAATGGCAACATGGTGGTGCTATCCCATCAAAAATCACTTGTTAGTGGCTTATAAAAAAAAGTATAATCGCAATACAAATTCACCCCGTTAAGTTCCGTGATGTCACGAGTGACGTCACAGAGGAGGTCAGCAGCACTACTAGTTATTGGGCGGGGCTTTAATGTTCTACGTCATACGTGACGTTCTGGCCACCCAAAACCGAGTTTACTTATAGGACCCGTTTCTCTCCTTCCTCTAAGCTCCGGTCTCCCATTTAGGAGACCTTGGAGCGCTCTGATTCTGTCAGACGCCAGAGACTTGGTTGTCAGCCTAGGCTACACCTCGCCACGGGCATCTCCTCTACCTGCGGGGTAGGTTTTGATCCGTGGCGAAACTGCCAGGCATGGACGTGTGCATGGAGCTAGTGCTCCACTGGCACGTAGGCTTCAGGCCACAGCCATGTTTCAGAGTCCAGCTGCCAGGCATGGACGTGTGCATGGAGCACTAGGCTCCACTGGCAGGTGGACTCCAGGCGACATTCAGGGGTTCAGAGCGATTTTTTTTGGGGAGGGGGCGGGTTTTGTCTCAAATCAAATAATCTGATACACAGATTATATCTGAACAGTCTACTGTGTGTCACAGCTTCATCACTGTCAGCAGTGGTGGAATGTAACTAAGTACATTTACTCAAGTACTAATCAATTCTGAGATGTGAACAGGATTATTACGAGCAGTTCTCACTTTATGTATCATGTTGACTACCGTTCATATTTTTTTTCTGAAATAAGTTCCCATGGGATCCACTATGCAGCCCTCAGAGGAAATACATCACTACCCAGTTAAAAAAAAAAGTGCACTGAAGTTCACTTAATTTAAGTATACTTGGTATACTTCCATATGGACATGTGATTAGTGTACTAAAGTGTTTTATTTTTGAGTGTACTAACAATGAAGTATACTAATGTCATTAGTGCTACTTTAGATATGCTAAAACATAATTAAGTACTATTTTGACACACCATTATGATGCACTTAAATATACGTAAGGCTTTTTTTTTTTTTTACTAATGATGCACTTTTTAAAAATGAATTATTTTTATAATCAAAGTAATTTTTAATCCACTTCAGATAACTGTTTACACACTTATAGTATATATATAAAAATACATTTTAAATTAATTTAAAATGTGTGGATAATACACTTTAAATATAATTTATTACAATTGGAATGACTTTGAAGTTTACTTAAAATATAACTGAAATACAATAAAGTGTATTCATAAAACGACTGTCCCACTGCGGGACTAATAAAGGAATATCTGATCTTATCTTATCTCTTACTGCATCATAAAGACACAAAATGACTGCAGACAACGGTAAAACCAAGATGAGCTTTATTCATATGTTATGACAAGGTCAATAGTTATCTTGTGTAGGCTATGTGAGGACAAGTGGACGTTCATGGTGGCATTTATCAAGCACACATATTCCAAATTTTAAGATGCATGAAGGCTGGTCCTGCATTCAGAGAAAGCCAGGCTGAAATTTTCAACAAAAATATTGGTACTGTTTCAAGCAGGTTTCCATGTCTACTGATGAAATGAATCACCCGTTTGGGGGATATACAGCCCTGATAGCAAATTTACAGTTTATGACAATGTTCTCTCTCTATATATATATATATAAAATGAGGGTTAAGGCTAAAATTTTAGTCAGAGGTGTTAGGCAGATGAATTGTAACGAAATCCCTGATATCTGGCAAATGGCTGTGAGAAGGTTCTCCAGAGTGCAAAGCATGCCAAGCTGCCTATATAAACTCTATTGAGCACACTGGACAAAGGAAGTCAATGTCGTCGCACCACTCACATGATGAATTGAGGCTGCATTCAGTCGTACAGTTGGAAGATACTCTGCTTTCAAATAAATAAATAGCCAAATGAACAAACAACAAAGCACACAAATGTTGAACTAGTACTATTACACACATCATATTCAATTGTGGTCTGGTAGCAAAAAAAAGACTTTCACTGCATCTTGAGGATAAACCTTTTAGTGTATACTGTATTTCAGGACAACTTGTTTTGACAATTTTCTCTACAGCAGCTAACGATGAAAATCTATATTTGGCGCCTAAACCGTGGTGTTAATTCAACGATCAAAGCCTCTGAAATGTTAATATTTTAGTACGGACCTTTCTGGACAAATCCACTCAATAATGCCTCAAAGGCTAAATTTATTCCCCTTTATAATATCAAACAATTCCCTTCTGTCCCTTACATTGGCAGCATCGGCACATTATGAGCCATGACAAAAAAAACAAAAACAAAAAAAAACATAGCATTTTCTAACTACTTTTCCCAACACCCACAATGGATTATATTAAAACCAATATTACATTATGACACATCACAATGTTGTTCAATTCTGGTGACATGAAAGAAAATGAAATTGCCTATCACTAAAGCTTTGAAAGATACAATACAAAAGGTCACGAATGTACCACCGAGACAAACCGTTTTACCGTCAGCGTGGATTATTAATCCCAAAACAAAACAAACCTCTGCAGACCCGAATATGAGAATAAAAGACATGCGGACCAACTTCACATCACTTGATGTTTAAAGCGGATGAAATTGTCATGGCAACTGTATTTCTTCATCCTCAAGTAACAAGATGTGCATGACTAGAAATGACTAGGATCTGAAAAATGCAGTCTGTTTAAGTTCCCATTTTGAGTATAAGTGACACCAGCTGTAGCCAAAGGCCATTTCATTTTAGAAAAACAGTAGCATGTACATGTTTAACAGTTACTGTTCACATCCAAGTGTTAAATAAATGGTGATGAAAAGAACTTGAGAGGGATAATGAAAAAAAAAAACCTCTGTGACAAAATGACAGCATATTTGTGTGCAACACAGACCATTAGGGCCTATATGCATAAAGATCTTCAGGAGTGCTCATCTGTCTTTGATCATTTTTATCTCTTCAGCGTTTTCTTTTCTATGAACAAACCAGTGAACTTAGATCTGTACAATTATTAGAAGCCTGTTGATATGGGACCTGGTCATTTTTCTCACCATGGGTCACTGCGTGTAAAGGCTGATGATTTGGTTAGATACCTGAGTAACTGTACTGAGGAGGTGGCACACAGCTCAGCTATACGCCAAAGAATAGCTATGCTCATAGCCACACAACAAGTCAAACAACAGTAGTATTTTGTGCACTGTGGACACCAGCCATGGGTGGTTACTTATACAGGATATAAGAGCAATGACCGCATGTGTGAGAAAAATGTTAGTTGACATTCGCCCTGTGGAGCCCCACGAAAGTGAAGCAAGGGCCAGCTAGCTCTGGACAGCAGCTCTCCAGTGTCCTCAAAACCATTTAATACTGTTTCTATTGAAATGCAGTGTGGGTGAAGAGACCAATCCTTCTTTACATCTTTCACATTGTTTCGGGGTAGAGACAGTATGTGCCAACAGATCAGCTGCTGGTAATGGCACTGCACCATTTTGTGTTGAGCAGGGAACATTCTGCCTCAATTGCACATATACCGAAAATAATAACACAGAAAGGCCACTAAATACATGGAAATACAGTAATAACAAAAGACATCCAGTGGGACACAGACAGTACCTCTGTAAATGAAGGGAGAGCCTCCTAAATAAATCAAACATTTCGCTTCCGAGTAGCACAACGATATGACTCAGTGACGGTGAAAATGATGCGTTATGAATAGCAACGATGATAGTGATAATCACAATAGCAGGAGTAACAGTTTAAAGTCTGTTTGTGGCGGCATGGACTGTGAAGAGTTTCCGGTATTCCATATGGGAGTGCTTTAAGGAGCCCGTCAGGTCCTGCTCAGCAGATCCATACAAGTCATGAAGGACAGCACATGGTAGCAGCTCAGCACATGGAAAGCCAGGTGGCACTGTACCTCATTGTATCACTTCCTCCTCCACAAGATGGGTTGTTGTCTAGTTTTTTCCCCCCTCTGTTGCTCATTTGCCTCAAGTTACAAATCAAACGTGTTTCTTTTGTTCTCATTTGTATTTTGATCTCCCTGGCATTCTCACATTGCATACTTGTGTGTCCATTCTCTTGCCGATTTGTTGTACCTGTAAAACACATGCAAGGTTTGGAAAGGGTTTCAGATGAACTTGAAAACTAAGAACTTTATCTCCAAAAAATAATAAGTCAGTATGGCCCTGTTCAGACCGGGTATTAACATGCGTCCTCAGTGATCAGATCACAAGTGGACAGCTCTAAGTGCAAATGTGAACGCACTCAAGACACATTGAGGACGCATTTAGATCGGATCTTTCAGAACACATTCAGAGGTGGTCTGGGCCACATATGGCCACATTCTTTTAGCAGTGTGTATGCGAATGTGTCCTGGGCCACATCAAGGACCGCCTACTCAACTGACGTCCCGCTGGGATCAATGGGGTCTCACTGCCCCTCTCATGTGAATAGACAGGCAGACGTGAGCGCTTGTCTAGCTTGCAGCAAGGAAACAGCCTCTGTGCTCTACTGTATCCTGTCGTTACAACTGTATTTTATTAAGATATATCTTCTCTATAGGCTACAATTCTACAGACTAGGCACGCAAAGTGCATTATTATTATTATACTCTCGGAGGTGTGTCAGTGTTTTTGTTCTGCTGCTTTGCACGGAGCTGACACACGCCCGCCCGCCCGCCCACTCGCTGTCTCTCATCCCCGGCTCTGGAGCTCTGTGCCCTGCTGTTTCCTGGCAAAGGCAGTGGTGCCAGGGGAGCAGAGGTCCCCGGGGACCGCCGATACAATGACCTTATATTTTGATGTTAATAAAACGTACCCGAATCCAGGAATATGTAGGATATTACTATTGACATTCCTGTAATATTATGTCACAACGTCTGCTGTATTAGCCATGTGTTTACTACGTGTTTATTTGCATATAGAACGGGGAAGTGAGATCGGATCCCAAGTGGACACTCAAGATGCATGTGGAGACGCATTCTAATGCCAGGTGTGAACAGATGTACTTAAAGCTCTCCACTTGTGATCGGATAACCCAGAACGCATGTCAATGCCAGGTCTGAACAGGGCCTATGACCGTGAGCAAAGCTGAGAGATATGTGGTAAATCTGATTCAAGTTTTACACTCACCTTTCCCTGTCAGCCTTGTACGTATGGGCGATTTCTGGTACCAGTGGGTCGTCTGGGTTTGGATCGCAAAGAAGAGAGCAGATAGACAATAATACTGTGGAAGAATGAAACAGAAAGTAATTAGATAACATTAACAGAAACTCAATGTGACAATGAGAGGGGATTTATTGGCTACGGCCTTGACAGACCTACTCCTAACACCAGCACAGCCCCGTGTGATTTAGCTAATCATCACAGTAGGGCCAAGCTATATTAATAAAAGAGAATATCAATATATACATGACCCAATACTTTAAAATATAATTTATCGTGTGTTTGTACATTATTGAGAATAATGATCAAATATTTACAGGCACTGATTAATTCACTCATACTGTACATTTTCTGTATCCTATTAAAAATAATATTAAATCGAAAAGTATTTCATCTGATACAGGATTCCATTTGCTCTGATTTGACTTGTCTTTTTACATTTAAACATGACACTTAATGTCACAGACCTGATTTGACATTTGACATTCAGTCTCAACACCTGACTTGAGACCAGAGTCGCACGGTTGAAGACCGACATGAGCCTGGAAAAGGTTTAATTGAGGGAAAAGACTTGTGTGACAAGTTAACTTTTTCACATGATGCCTATCATGAACGGGAAGAGCAGCAATCAGCATCAAGAATGATCTGTACAATGTTCTTGAAAGTCAGTGGACAGTATTTTAGCACTGGGGAAGTACACTAAACACCATAACTGAAAGGTAATCAAGATTGTGATACACTTAGTGGTCCAAAAGAGAATCTAAGGTATGATTTTACCTGAAAATGTAACATACTTTCAATAAAATACCCATTTTATAGTCAGGTTTCATCATCAGGATTCCACTTGTATCACCAAATTGCAGTGATTTATTTACACATATTCTTTCTGAAACTGTTTATGCAGACAAATTTGTGAGGACTTTTTATTTTTTTTCAAATGATGCTGAATGTTTGCCGGTTTACCACCCTGGGCAGAGTGATTGTGGTAACATCCACATCCTCTATAGACCGTTCTGCTTGTGGACATTTTGAAGTGTAGCTAATAACATGAATACTGCTTGCATCACATCTAGCTGTGACAGAGTCAGGGCCCTAGCACTGTGTATACCGAATCAACATTCACCACTGTTTTAATTAATACAAATGTCAACACACTAGTATGAATATTGTATTATCACTTACCTTTTGATACTGTAAGTGCAGGTGACCATTGTGATCTCAGTATATCCAGACAAATACTTCCATTGCTGTTGATATTAGGGTGGTAAATTTTTGTTGTGAATGCAACCTGTGACAAAACGAGAAAAGAATGTTGTCATTTTCCAGTGAAGCCAATTACCTTTACCACTACAGTAAAATAAATGAATGAGAAGTGAGTTGAAACATGTGACACACAAGACAGACCCTTACTCACTTTGGGTGGTTTGAAGGGGTAATCTGTCGGGAAGTGAATGGTGAGGAAAAACACTCCACTCTGATATGGGCTGTCACTCTGTTGAAATAAAAATAGAAACAAGATAAGTTAGACAACAGCAATTTTTGTTTCATATTTCAGTCATATCTCAATTTGGTTAAGATATGGTTTCACTTACCGGACCCATTATTGTTGCCTGCCAATGAAATACTGGGAAAGAGATTGATAAAAAATGAATAATGCATTTAGCATATACATATTTGGATGCAAACTCCTGACGCACGATGACATACTCTCCTGATGTAATCTTAAAATCTTATTTATACATAGCAATAACATATTATTACGTTCAGGCATACACTGAAGCAATTTCCTATCTACTTACGATCATCCCCAACTGGTCCAGCAGAGCACTGAGCAGGTGGGTCCCTTTGCAGGTCTGACAGTTCCTAAAGGCAAGACAGTCACACAGGCTACAATTTAAGTTGGTTGTTTTATATCTATTTATATTGCGTATATTTGAGGTACACAAGAAAATATGCTGATGCATGAGCCTCAACATTAGGGATAATGTACTATACATCAAAATGTTGGATCATTTGGATAAAATCAAACAGGTTTAAACTCTTACACCAGACAGGAACAAACAAGAAAACGACCAAACTCTAGCTCAGGGGCTGTTGACATGTAAATGGTAGCTTTAAGGACAGTTGACTTCATACATATTTTAGTCATCAGTTCAATTTAGATCATAGATGTTGACTACAAGAACTTTAAACACGCACTATCTGCAACCATCTCGGACTCTAACCACTGCCGCACTTTACACTATACATCCTATATACCACTTTATAGACTGCACATATGTACATATTACATTTATTTATTGTACATACTACATATATATATATATATTTTTAATCATTTTTGTATACCTTTACCTCTCCTGTGTTTCACTCTTTTTGCTGATGTTTGCTGATATTGCTGCTTTGACACCTGAATTTCCCTCCGGGGATTAATAAAGGTTCATCTTATCTTATCTTACACAGGTGCCAAAGCTTAATAGAAAGAAACAAAAATGTACCACTTTATAAACTGCACATATTTACATATTACATTTATTTATTGTACATACTACATTTATTTATTGACGGACTGTACACACTATGTTCACCCATTCACTCTGTATCTTTTATATCTCTATTATTGTTTTTGTTTTTTTATCATTTTTGTATACCTTTTACCTCTCCTGTGTTTCACTCTGTTTGCTGATGTTGCTGCTTTGACACCTGAATTTCCCTCCGGGGATTAATAAAGGTTCATCTTATCTTATCTTACAAAGGTGCCAAAGCTTAATAGAAAGAAACAAAAACGTTCTACAAAAAAATAATCAAGGCAAAAATGCCAACACTAGTATGTTAAATTCTGTTTTTTAATTATAATTATTATTAATTATATAGTAAGTAAGTAAAGTTTATTTGTATAGCACCTTTCACAGATACAAAATCACAAAGTGCTTTACAATAATAAAAAATACGTCAGTCAATATTAAAAGTAGCGATGACAAGCACAGGGCTGTCAAGCTAAAAAACGCAACAAAACAAACAAATGAGGACAAAAACAGGTAAGACATACAGTCAAGAAAAGGCCAATAAAAGCAATAAATTAAGTGGAAATGATTATTCAGACGAATTAACAAAAGCCTGTCAAAATAAAAACGTTTTCAGCTATATCAACAACAAAACACTGAGCACTGACAGCAAAACAACAGATGGTTATATATAAATTAAGCCCGTTATTTAACATCTCTTGAAAGAGAAAGCCTATCTATTCGGTTATATAAATACACACCGTGGCCTGCTCCAGTGGCCCATTTGCCTTTCCATATATGGCAACACTGACACTGAGGGTTCAATTTTGGCAACAAGCAAGCATCTGTCATCCAGTGACTAAACACATCACCACCAGCCATTACTATTAGTGACAAACCACAATGATAAACACAACTTCAAGCTGAGAAGTTAAAACCAAAATCCCGTCAGACGTTGATCAGTTACACCAAAGCTTACTGCTAGCATAGAGAGCTGCACTGCTAACTTACTGTTAGCTTACTGTTAGCTTACTGTTAGCTTACTGCTAGCATAGAGAGCTGCACTGCTGACTTACTGTTAGCTTACTGTTAGCTTACTGTTAGCTTACTGCTAGCATAGAGAGCTGCACTGCTAGCATAGAGAGCTGCACTGCTAGCTTACTGCAGCTAACTTACTGCTAGCTCTAAACTAGCTCTATGCTAGCTCTAAGCTAGCTCTATGCTAGCTCTAAGCTAACTCTATGCTAGCTCTATGCTAGCTCTAAATTAGCTCTATGCTAGCTCTAAGCTAGCTCTAAGCTAACTCTATGCTAGCTCTATGCTAGCTCTAAACTAGCTCTATGCTAGCTCTAAGCTAGCTCTAAGCTAGCTCTAAGCTAGCTCTATGCAAGCTCTATGCTAGCTCTATGCTAGCTCTAAGCTAGCTCTATGCTAGCTCTAAGCTAGCTCTAAGCTAACTCTATGCTAGCTCTAAGCTAGCTCTATGCTAGCTCTAAGCTAGCTCTATGCTAGCTCTAAGCTAGCTCTATGCTAGCTCTGTGCTAGCAGTAAGGTCTATGCTAGCTCTGTGCTAGCAGTAAGCTCTATGCTAGCTCTGTGCTAGCAGTAAGCTCTATGCTAGCTCTTAGAGAGCTGCACTGCGAAATGACTCGTTTAGCTCTGTTAGCCTCCTTTAGTATTGATGTGCTGCTGAGTGTAACTAAATATCAAACACAAACAAACCGCAGCTAACTGTCATAACAAAGCTGTTGTGGTTGTTGTTGTTGACGAGCTAACTGACTGACCGGAGCAGTGGAGCGATGCACCAACAGGCCGACCTGAGCTCGTCTTTGTCTGTGATTTGTTTGACAAAAACAAGCGAAGTAATGCTCCAGAAATAATAAAGAAAAGGGCTACACACTTGTAATGCTCTTCACGGAAGAGTCCTACACTCAGATGATATATTATAAAAGGTAAAAGGTTATCAGATGATAAAGAGATCAACACTCACCTTCTGGATTCGTTTCAACGCCATGGCATCAATGGCTGATGCTGGATGTAGCCTGTCAGCTAACTGTTAGCACTAAACACATACAATTCAGTGGCCGCGTACTTACAAGTCTCACTTATCACGTATAATCAGGAAATAATCAAGTCTGACAAAAAGCAAAGCTTGGGGTTATTTAGTTCAATGTAAGCTCAAACAAAGTGTGTGTTAAATCTGAGATCTTTCGTTCGCTTGCAACAGAACAACCGGGATATTTAGCTGTCTCTCTGCTGTCCTCTCATCTCTCTCCTCTCGGTGCCTGTCAAACAGATTTTTAGAAATATCGCGAGACTTTTCTTACAAATCGTCATTTGACGATTATGGCCAACCTCCATGGTTGTAGTTCCAATATATATATATCTATATCTATAGATATAGATATATCTATATATATCTATATCTATATCTATATCTATAGATATAGATATATATATATCTATATCTATATCTATAGATATAGATATATCTATATATCTATATCTATATATATCTATATATATAAGCTATATATATAGATATATATATATATATATATATACATATATATATATATTTCCAAAAGCTTTTAAGATCAATTATTTGAAAAATATGACTGCTGTCAAGTTCTGTCCAAATGCAATTTGAATAAAATGACCTTCTATTATAGTATAGGTGGTATTCATATGATTCAAATTGAAATGTTTCTCTGTATTTATGTTGAAATATATATATATATATATACATATATAAATATATATATATATATATATATATAATAGTATAGGTTGTATTCATATGATTCAAATTGAAATGTTTCTCTGTATTTAGGTTGAAATATATATATATACATATATATACAGTATATATATGTATATATATATATACATATACATACATATATATGTATATGTATATATATATATAAATTTATATATGTATTTATATATATATATATATAAATATATATACAGTATATATATGTATATATATATATACATATACATACATATATATGTATATGTATATATATATATAAATTTATATATGTATTTATATATATATATATATATATATCTATATACATATATATATTTCCAAAAGCTTTTGAGATCAATTATTTGAAAAATATGAATGCTGTCAAATTCAGTCCAAATGCAATTTGAATAAAATTATCTTCTATTGTAGTATAGGTGGTATTCATATGATTCAAATTGAAATGTTTCTCTGTATTTAGGTTGAAATATATATATATATTTTTTACTATTTACTACTTCTATTTTTTACTATTTTGACACAGCGTCCACTTCACAAAATCAAAGTTATATAATTTTCAGTTATTAGGGCACATAATTAGAATGATTTATACAAAAAAACTCCATGTGGCCTCCTACGTTTAGATCAAAATGACATTTTAATAAACATATGCTTACTAGGCAAGCCAAGGCAGCTTTATTTGTATAGCACATTTCAGCAACAGGGCAATTCAAAGTGCTTTACATAAACATTTAAGAACATTGCGACAAAGTGCAAAAGAACATTAAGACATAATTAAAACAGTTATAAAAACATTAAAGATTAGGAAAATAAAAACAAGCTAAAAATAAAAGCTAGGATCGAAGCTAAAATAGAATATAACACACAAGAGTAAAAGTTATAGTGCAGTATAAGATCATTATTTGATTTAATAAAAGGCAGCAGCAAACAGGAAAGTTTTAAGCTTTGATATAAAAGAACTCAGAGTTGAAGTTGGTGCTGCAGTTTTCTGAGAGCTTGTTCCAAATATTTGATGCATAAAAACTGAACGCTGCTTCTGCATGTTTAGTTGTGACTCTGGGGACACTAAGCAGACCTGATCCAGATGACCTGAGAGGTCTGGATGGTTCATAACACAGCAGAAGATCAGAAATGTATTTTGGCCCTAAACCATGTAGTGCTTTGTAAACCAGCAGGACCATTTACCATACAACCATTTGTACTCTAACATGCCATTGGAACTATTTTATTCTAAAACTTTTCAACCTAAACACCGAGATACATTTCAATTTGAATCATATGAATACCACCTATACTATTATAGAAGGTAATTTTATTCAAATTGCATTTGGATTGAACTTGACAGCATTCATATTTTTCAAATAATTGATCTTAAAGCTTTTGGAAAATGAACAGTATAGCAAGAGTGGCATAGCCCTAATAGATCTTATTTATTGTTTGTTTATTTATTTTGCACATTTTAAGACTACACAACATAACAAAAGAAATAAGTGAATAATATACAGTGCAGGAAGAGGCAAAAATCCAACTGGGCTTATCTGAAGCCTCTACCTAGAGAAAAGATGAATATAAAGAAATAATATGACTACATAATAGTGATAACAAACAATTAGAACAAGATATATATAATAACAACAATAACAATACAGTAAATATATCAAAACAATACAGTAAATATATCAAATCCAATCCAGACATTTAATCTGACCAGTCTAAAGCTAACAATAAGTGCTTCAACTTAAAAGTAATGAACTTATTCCTGTGTGTCACAACCACATCAGAGTTTCCATTGGCCTAAAGTTGTTTTATTGGTGCAAATGGTCTCCATCACGTTTTGTCCGTGGAAAAAAGAAATCATCAATGTAATCACCCTCCTTATCGTCAAGTTCACAGCACTAATACCATATAGGAATTCAGTGTTGTAACAACAGAGTAATAGATGGCCTCAAATTTATACAGACTATGACTTCAACACAATAACTGAGGCCAGGTGTCCACAAGATGTCACTATTTGAAAAGAGCAAAAACACACACAGGAAAGACCAGAATGGATTATGTACAGCTTTGACAGGAAAACTTTTTTTTTGTTGCAAGATCTACAATGTTATTTATCAAATTAAATGCTGCATGCTCAGAACGAATTCATTTCAGTTAGAGTTTACTTTCAATTAATTTGCTGAAGCGCAAAAGTGCGTAACAATGGAGCAGCAGAGTACAATGAAGCCAAACACGTGTATTATTTACGCATACACAAGAATAAAGAAAAAGACTATAGAATTGTTCATTCAATACCCAATCATTGTAAAGGCATATTCATCTGAGTCAGCTGCGTGCTCCGGTTTCTGCACAGCCTTGTCTTGCAAAGCCTCATGAGCTTCCCTTTATATGTCTTAAACAAGAGTGAAAAAAGAGCTCTCATTATTTTAGTGAGTATGCATGAATGGGTCGCAGTGTTCATTCTTCTTAAATGGCTGATTCAGTGTCAGGTTGAGGATCCTATCGTCAATGTGACACTGAGAGGGACCATTTTCCTTTGGAAAGCTGAAGATTCCTTCAGATAATATCTTATTGTTTGCTCATCTCTGTGCTCTCAATGACCTGCCTGTCCTCAGGGCCTGCCTGTAATCAGATTCAGCCAGCAGCAGCAGAGGTAGCAAGTTTGGGTCTTGTGCAGCAGGGGCCTTGTGTTCTGAGTTTGTCTACTTGGAGAGGCCATTTATCAGCATGAGGTTTTCAGACACAGTCAAGCCCACACTTTGTTGGCTTGAAGCCTCGGTTCACAAAAGCCTCCCACAGTTACTGTAGCTGCCTCTGAAATCTCAAATCACATTGGTTTTCTTGCTACTGTGTGCTTTAAACCTATAGGGTTTGCAGTTGAGAGTGAGCCCTTCAGTTACGGGGTGATGCTACCATGTAAACGTTCAAAGCAATAAGAAATGTTGTGGTTTCTATAAGGTAACATATCACTGACCTGTACGGGGAATTTCCCACCTATAAGCAGAAGTTGAGTTTTTAGTTACAGGACCGGTGCCCCAAGTTCCAAATTGATGTATGAGCCAAGGTGTGAGTGTGTCAGAACTGGGATGATATGGGTGGGGGTAGGAGTTTAGTTGACCTGTCTCATGAGGAATATAGCCTATAGTGCTGTTATTTGAAACCATGGACTGAACAGACTCCAGTGATCTGTCTTTTTTTGGTCACATGAATCATCATTAGCAGAAGTTCCATTGTATGACAGAAAGCATTTCCACTTATTGCAGCAATTATGCGTCTGAGCTTAAGTATATTCGTCTCGATGGGACACTTTCCCATGGTCACCATTGCCATGACAAAGCGCATGTGCTCGCTGTCATTTTCTAAATTAACTTAAATGGATCTTGCTAATGTCTGAATTATCCAATAAAAGCACAGCCAATTAATGGCGAGCACAAGCCGGGCTCTCAGTCCCCCAGAGGTGTTCTACCTTCGGTCAGTGTATTAGCTTTCTGAGGACTCTCTTATGGAACAAAGATCCATTGTTCCCACATACTAAGAGATATTTGTTCACTCCTTGTATCAATGGTCTTGATTTGATTATACACTCGGGCAATATGTGCAAGCAATGCTCATGTTTGCAGTGAAGTCAGCACTCTGCACAATCAAATAATTCTTGAGCTAAGCAACTGGGAAAAAAGGGTCATTATGTATGGAGCAATCAGTGTTTCATGGCTCATTTCCTTAGCTGTGATTTGATTTTGCTTGTCAGTGTTACGGAGGCCTTTGACCTAGAAAATCTCTGAATTCAGGATCAGTGAGTTTTACGTCTCGGATCAATAACGAAAAGTCCATTATTAAGAGAAATATGTAGCTTCCCTTCGTCGTCTTCTTCTTGTATTTGGGATATTAAAACAAGCTGGTACACGACTGCATGTTTTGTTATTTTTGGCTTGCAGTGTTTAAATGATGCAATCATATAAACATTTACGGCTTCAAGGATGTGCTTATTAAATGGCATTATATGCTTTAACTGTGGCAGTGGAGTACTCTGCAGGTTTTATTGGTCTAATTGCATAGCTGGTTACGGGATGTCTCATTTACAAGCAGAGGTCCCAGCACAGAGACCAAACCTGTTAAAAGTGACAGGCTGAGTGATGACTTGTTTGCTGAATAACAGTTTTTGGACTCATTTTCAACATACAAAAACTCATTTTGAAGAATGGTCCCTTTCAAAAGCATCTTAATCTTATTAGGTAGTTTAAACTAATATTTCCAAAACGTTTTTTTCCCACTTTATTTAAATATGCAAACCATCGCCACCTTATTAACAATAAGCCTCGTCTATACATCATGACAAGCGTGAATTGTCATTTCCGCATCACCTCATATTATCTTAAATAGGTAAACCAACCATTTTGAAGAGACACATTTGATAAATCACAACTTTGTTTTATGCATGTGGTTATTGAAAACATATGCATGTTAAATACTTTATTTATACCAAATAGATGCATTTAGGCAGCGTTAACAAGCTCTCTTTATTTCTGTCATCAGTAAAACAAACAGAATGTACGCTAGCCTTTCATTTTAGATTTAATGTTATAAGTAGGCTACAATTATCAGAACAATATAATCATTCAGGCTCCCTTGTGTGGCTTAAAGGTGTACTGCAGATATAAATGTTAAATAAAAGACGATGGAAGAAATTCTGCAATTTAATTTGGCGTCCTTAATAAAATCTCCTGCGACCCACCTGTGGGTCCCGACCCAGTCTTTGGGAATGAAATATAGTTTAAACTACAGCAATGCATCACATTTAAAGTTTATCATATGTTCGAAGAATGAATTGAATGTGGAAGATTTTCCTGGAATGTACTAAAGTGAAAGAAAAACACCAAATGGAAAACCAGTGCTCCAAACTGCAAGTTGTGTCCAAACATACTTTACTTTCCACATTTGGATTAAAACAATATCACTAAATTAAACAGTGTTGTTATTACAACAGCCAGCATGAGTTATGGATCCATCATCTCCAAAATGATTTATGGGTTCTTTTTTTTAATTCTTCTCTGATTATCAGAATTTAATGTCTCTCCAGAGAGAGCAGAAAGAATGAGATCAGACCCAGTCCCCCTTTGCCTATCACCTCTGATCCACCCTTATCAGATGTGCATCATGTGGAGCGCAGGCACAAACCACACATATAGTCATAAAGAACCAGTAATCCTTCGGGGTTAAGCACTTAAAGAGCAATCCCCGGAGTCCTCTGTGTCTCTGTGTTGCGCCACAGCTCTGGCACGGTGATTGACAGCTCTGGAAACTGTTTTACTGTGCTGCTCTTGCGATGAGTGGTCTCCAGAGCCTAGGTAATAACTAGTCTGGAGTGTTGACTAATACGTTTAGCGGTGGCTCTCCGTAATTAAATGTGTTCCAGCTGTTTTAGTTCTGATGGTAAATTCAGGTTTTCCCAGTTTGCCGTGCTTCCTTGAGAGACAAAGGAGGGATTTCCTCTGAAACAGACAGGCAGTGGCAGCACCAACAAATGGCTTGGTACTGTTATCAAATAGAAAGTCTGACTAAATATACACTTATCATGTGCAGCCAGCAGCCAGTGCAGAAATAAAGAGTTGAAACAATGTCCTGGGACAAAGGGGGTAGATTCATATTAAAAACATAATAAAAGAAGTGAAACGTATCGTTTTAGTCACAGCATGTGGTAATATTTTGTGACTTTGGTCAAAGGCAAATATGCTTGTTATCTTTGTCTTGTTACAGCCACGCACACACACTCATGCACCCTGTCTTTAGGAGATTTGAATATAACTGTTGCTACGTGAGTCCGAGTTATTAAAGCAGCCACCTGTCGTTGGACAGGATTTTACCGTGCAGAGGTGTGTGTGGTTAGTGTCTGTGATTGTGTGTGAACGTAAGTGACTGGGACATCGGGGGTGGGGAGGGGGGGCTGTCCATCCTGCTGCACAATAAACAGTTTGTTTCCCAGGAGCACCCCTCATGTTCCTGTTGTTGGCTCCATCGGCGCTCACTGGGAAACGTCCTGGCCTCTATTGTCCAGGAGGTCGCGGGGTCACAGGATGCTCCTAAAGGCCCAAAAGGGGAGGTAAGAGGTTGGATAGTGAGGCATGATAAAGAGCTAACCCCCCCCCACACTCAACACACGCACCCCTTAAAAAAGAAAACATTAAAATTGCTTCTTTTTTTCCCCCTCTCTTGTCAAACGTCTTTCATTCGAAATCCCAGTCATTATCAAGAGTCTCAGGAAATGAAATCAGGACAATGCTCCGACTGACTATATCATATTGAACATCCTGATTGCCTTTAGTACGTTCTTCATGTGTAGGGCTCTGTTCCTTGCGTGCGTTCTTGACATATTTAGTCTTAATCCACAAGCTTTCCTATACAAAAATGGGAAATTCAATCTAAGCAGCAAACAGAGGGTAAGGCATATCATTAAACGAAAAAACAGCCAAGACAGGAGTGGTTGTATTGTACCGTTTTCACTGCACAAATGTTATACTTTAACCACAGACAGAGCTTAAACACTGGCTGAGAGCATGGGGCAGATACATGCTTCTGATTGCAGTGACCTTTTAAACAGATTTGCACATAAACAGCCACATAAATGCTGTTTTTGCAGCCCGATTAAATATGTCGCCTCATAGCAGCAGACGTTTATGAAACAGACACACCATGCTGCCATAATGGAAACGCCTCTCTCGAGACGCACACAAACTGACAGCACACTCTGAGGTGTGTATCAGTTTGAGTTCTTGTGTGAAACAACATGAAGTTAAGTTTTAAGGCTTTTGAGCAATAGTCTCATTTTTTATTGCACTTGAACCCGAAGAGCTTCAGGGCCTGCAGCCTGTCCTGTGCCTCGGTGTGCCGGAGGAATGGGATGAGGAGATGTGCTATTCTCTGGACATTCACAGGGACACATTTATCTTTTTTATGGAGCTGACCTAACTGGAACTTTGAACAATATTCCAGATGCTTGTTGCAATGCATTTTATCAGCTTATCACAAATGGTTTGCTATCCACAGCACCTCGACAGCAACAAACAGGCTGCGATCCTTCACGTTTCTGTCTGTCCCCAAACTTTATTTTCATTTACTGCATCACATTTAATGTATTGCAATCAAATGACAGACAGCCTGACATATCTACTGATTCTGACATTCATAGGTCAAAATGACATATTATTTCCAAGATTAATCATTGCAGAATTGCAATGATGATTAAAGGGGACATATCACGCTCATTACCAGGATCATACTTTACTATACTTTAGGTTTCTACAAGAACATATTTACCTGCTTTAATGTAAAAGAAAAATCATTATTTTCCCCATACTGTCATATACCTGTATTCACCTTCTGTCTGAAACACTCTATTTAAGCTCCTGTCTCTTTAAGACCCCCTCCAGAAAAAGCCCAGTCCGTTCTGATTGGCTAGCGAGAAAAATATGGTGCACCTTTGCAAAGGTAGTTCTCAAGCTGTGGGCGATATATTCTAATGAGCCTTCAAATAAAGGAGAGACAAATCTGAATGACTTGTTGAATCACATGTTTTATGATTTATGCAGCCCACAAAAAACGAGTTTGTGGGTTGGTAGGCACCCCAGATACCCAAATGTATGTGCACAAGCACTGAAACAGAGTTTTTCATGATAAGTCCCCTTTTAAGCAATGGAGTAACAATTATTCAAATGTTTTACTTTAGTAAAAGTAGCGACGATGGTAAATATTGTCCTGCACTCAAAATTTTACTTAAAGTAACAGTGTGTAGCATTTAAGGGGATCTATTGGCAGAAATGGAATATAATATTCATAACTATTTTTTTCGTTAGTGTATAATCACATGAAACTAAGAATCGTTGTGTTTTCGTTAGCTTAGAATGAGCCCTTAATATCTACATAGTGAGCGTGTCCTCTTCACAGAATCCGCCATGTTGCTCTGCCATGTTTCTACAGTAGCCCAGAACGGACAAACCAAACACTGGCTCTAGAGAGAGCCTTTTGTGTTTTTACGTTACCTGAAGGCCACCGTAATTCTCAGACACTCTTGTGAAACTGCGGTAACGTGAGCCTCAGAGTGCAAAACCGTGGTACGCCAGGTAAGGACGGCCTGTGAGCAAGGCGAACGGCGTTACCTCGGATTTGCACTCAGCGGCTCACGTTACCGGAAAGGGAGGAGTGAGTGGAGGGATACTCAGTTGGTTGCAAACTGCAACCACACCACTAGATGTCGCTAAATCCTACACACTGTACCTTTAAAGCAGCTATAGATATTTTTATAATAACAAATGTATCAAATGATGCAACAATGTGACAATGTGAAAATGTATAAAATAGTAAAAAGTATTTGAAATTGTACTTAAGCACAGTACTTGAGTAAATGTATTTGTCACATTCTACCACTGTCTGATTGTGGTTTGTCATTGTTCTTATCCTTGGTTTTGTACGTATGAAGACTTGTAGTTGTCTGATGTAAGATGAGAAGTTCATAAAGGTAACGTGAGAGACAATAGGTGCAGCACTTGGGCCATCTTCGTTTTGCAACCACGGGCAATTATGAACATAATGCTCGTAGCTAGAGTTACATGTTATGAATCATCCTCGAGGCCTGACCCTCACCTCGTCTTGCCCCGTCATATCAGGTTAGGAGTTATACTGGAGCGGGGGGGGACGTGACAGCTGGAAATGGTTTGAGGCTCTCCGGATAGTTTGTTTTCAGACCGCGCTGCAGGGAATGGATGAGAGACACGTGTAGGTTAGCCTTTAGCTGTAGCGCTTATATGTGCCTCATGGTGATTCCACTGGATGATATCACTGTACAGATCAGCATATTTAGTCTGCTCTTAGTGTTCCCCGTAAGTACGCCAGGCTGATGTGAGCTGCCCAGGTATCCCAGTAATGTGTCACTATCTGACTTAATTAGTCTCCTCGCACGCTTTGAGCACTTTGACCTATTGGGGATTCATTTCCTGGCCTGTTGTGTTTCTAACTCCACAACTGGGGTTCTGGCATAATTTGCGTTCTCACTTCCCAATCCTTCTCAGATGGCGGGGTGCTTTTCCTTTCTTTATGACCAAATAAATCTGACTGGTGCCAAAGAGAAAAAAAATGGGATTAAAATTCCCCTTTCGCTGTCTTGAGGAGCCCAGCTGCACTGCACTGTTTGTTTTCCACGGCGCGGTGCAGCTGCAGAGTGGAGCATTATAGAGAGGTGGGCCAAAGCAAAACAGAAACGACTTATTTTTGTTGGCGCGTATACCTTCCCATTCACTGAGTGATAATTGTGGAATTAGAAAAGCAAGAACGACAGTCTAAGATAATCTTAATGTGGTCCAACATGCTTGCTGTTTACATGTAATATCTTCAAGGTGGTTTTCTTCACTCGGAGGATTTTCTTACAGTAGCTCTTGTTCTCAGAGCTAAATTCTCTGTTCTCACCATAGTCTATTTCAGAAGACACACTGTACTCGCAGCATTTACTGTATCATGTTGAAACGCACAAGTGACAACACAAATAGGGACTGTCGCCAGAACGCAGACAATGATAATAGATGGTTTAAACATGATGTATGCAGAGCAACATATACAGTGGTTTAAAAAAAAATGCTACAGTTTATTACCAGACATACAGCAGTTATTTTAACAAGCACACATGAGCAGCTATAAGCATTCACACAAGAAGGATTGGGCTGCATGAGAAGAGAGCGAGAGGTGTTGATGCACTTTTCAGATAACACACGGAAGAAATGTGGTGCAGCAGGTAAGACATGTCTGGGAGTAATATTACCTGGGCTATGGCACAGTTCAGGTGATTCTCTGTAAATAATGTCTGAATGTAAATGAGCATGACTGCCCAGCAGGTTTATGAGAGCTCGCTGTCTCGGCTGAATCACTCAATACCCGCCCTAACCTTGGAGCAAAGAAGAGCAGGGAGCTGTGCTTTGCTTAATTATCTGACCCATCTCATGCCATTTCTCTTGGATTTTTTTTTTTTTTGCACAAACAGTCCTCTACAATCATGTCCATTTTCAGTTCTTGGAGTCCTGGCGCGTCTGATCAACATGACTCAGTTCCGTGAAACGAATACACCACCAGCACATCAATTTACTAACAGCACATTTTGCAGTATTCAAAATACCAGGAAAATAGATCTGTGCTTTCCAAAGCATTTACTACCTCACAGCTTAGAAACAAGAGCACGTTATCCCAAATTAACCCTTCAAAATGATTTAATCTGACTGACATTTGAAATCAACACAGATGTAAACAACTATTTTTGTTGGACATGGCAGATCTCACTCTCCTCATTACTCCAAAAAGACTTACAAAAGTGAAATACAGCACATACATGCTTTCTTTTTCTCCACAGCAACCCCGCCTCCTGTGATTGTGCACACACTACCAGCTGTAGACATTCAACTGTGAGGCAACCTCCAGCACAGGATTGTGCAGAAATTCTATGGGAGAAAGATTTACACACTACCAACACATAAAGCTGATGGTTTCCAGACCCTGCGCATTATTCGGACTGTGTGCAGGACATGCATTCTAGACGTAGAGCGGGTAGCCCTAAAAAGACTAATAATAAGTAATCCATGTGAAAAACAAAAGCCCTCATGGACTGGGAGTAACTTTATCTTCTCCCGTGCATAAATGCAGACAAAAACCAGCAAGGACGCTAAAAATATGCAGAAGACTTGTGGTGCAGTTTCCCAAGGCCAGAGAAAGGAAATAGACTGACAGTTTCTCCCTGACCTCTTTACTACCCCCCTGTAACCTCCCTAACAACCCCCACGGGGGATCCTGTCTCTATGTGTAAAACAGACAGTCAAAAAGCATCCTGGAAACTCTAGAGCCACGAAAAACAAGGGGGACATGAGGAAGTCCAATAAGCTTGTATGTAGAGGGCTCAGTCGGGAGATAATCTCGAGGCCACACAGACCAGGCGCCAAGCCTATAGAGCCTAAAAGCTCTGTGGCGCAGCGGAGCAGCGTGGTCATTGTTGTCTTTGGAAAGTAAAGCAGCTTCAGCGAGGCCGGTGGCGTGAAAGCCACCTCTCTTCTTGAGTGTCTGCTCCAGACCCTGTTGTTGACATACAGGGCAGGTGCAGCTGCACCAAGTAGAACCCCCTCAACACACACACACATTGAGCTTGGATGTCACAAGACAGGGTTATACGGACAAAGACAAATCTACCATTTTCTTTAATATCTCTGCAACAATCAGCGAGGCACTGCTGAGTTAACACAGGGCCCACAGAGATGAAAACAATGGCTGGATTCTTCTGGCCTGAAGATGGCTATGGGAAATGGCAGGGATGCCAGGGCTGATAAGTGACCGAGGGGCTCTCGAGTTACTTCCAGCTGTCTGCAGCCGTGCATGCCTCCGCGGAACGTATATGGTTCACGCATAATGCAAACCATTTCGTTTGCGTAATGCTCATGAAAAAAAAAAAATCTGGCGGACATATTAAATAAAGTCAACAGCCTCTCACTTGGGCAGGGTTTTACATCACAGGAAAGAATCTCCAATCCTCCCCGAGGAGCGCTGCAATGCGTCCTCAGCTGAGAAAACACAGACAGTTGAAGACTGTGACCATGCGAGCGATAATGTTAACTGGATCAATAAAAACCAGGCGATAGCGGAAAGCCTGGACGCAGCATGTGGATAGACTCAGACTATTATGGTAGCCACATAGCTGTGCATATAAACAGTGTCCATGAGGACCTGTTGGCATTGTTGGCTACTCTAGTTTTCTTTCCCCTTAAACCATAAAAGGCAGATTTCCATATAGACACAGCAAAATAAAGAGTATATTTGTCCTCTTGTATTTAAAATGATGGGAAATTACATTCAATATATAAAATAAAGCCTGTGAAAGATTAATAGTACTTTAATATGGGCTGTATATTGGTGAGTAACACTGAGAAACTAGCGCCACAACACATTAGCATCACCTCAATACCAGTGAGGGCCTCTTCCTGTCCATTTGGAAAATATAAGTACATTTTCAAGCTGCTGCACACTCCAAAAGGAGAGTGCTTTTGGCAGGCTTTGAAGTTCTCAGAAATAATGCTCCTTAAAAGCATCCTCTCCGCAATACAGAAAAACATGAACATGTATTTCAGTCAAGAGGCGCGAGCGAGCACTTCTTAGCAACCATGTAAATCTGCGCTGGAGGACTCGGACATGATGTTTGATGTCTTTTAAGTCTCGTCATGTTGCTCCCTTTTCACGAGCGGCATTGATTAGCTATTGCTAAGGCGATAATATTCATTCATTCACTCATTCATTGTTTTTACTGGAATCTTTAAGCACTGGACATAAATGTATTAAAGAGGACCTATTGTGCTTTTGTGCTTTTGTGCAAAGTTACAAAGCCCAAAGTCCACGCCAAAGGGAGTTACTCTCCCCCACAGAAACTCTGCTCCTGAACTGCCTGAAATGCCTTGCTTGAAGTCCTGCCTTTTCTTCCGTAACGTGGTGATGTCACCAAGTATACATTTGCATAATACCTGCCTAGCGGCTAGTTTGGCACACCCTCAAACAAAGCTATTTGGAAAGGAGCTGGAGCGAAGTCTGAAGAGTTTGGTTCGGTTACCAATCCAGCTGACCAATCCGAGCAGACTGAGCTTTAAAGAGACAGGAGGTCAAACAGAGCGTTTCAGAGGGTGAAAAGAGTTGCTGCAGCACAGCCGGTATGAGAAATGTAAAGTTTTTTTTAACATTAAAGCATGTAAACATGTTCTAGTAGAAACCCAAAATACAAGTATGCACCTAAAAATGAGCACAATAGGTCCTCTTTAATTTCAGTCCATATCTCACTGAATTAAATGCTATCACAATTCTGGTTTGATCATATAGAAATAAACACAGTCAGCACCCATTTCATGAGCCGTCTCTGAATGTAATTTCTGCAAACGAACACTTTATGGACCCCTTCTGGAAAAAAATGCAACAAAAAGCCAGAGAGAAGGAGAAAGGCGAGGAATAAAAAGTATGCAACAAAATCCTTTATTTTCTCTCCTCTGCACAGTTTAGTGTTTCAGTTACACCCTCTAGGCAGTAAAAACTGTCATCTAATCATATCCTCGCGCAGTCTGAAATGCCATATACGCCCATACCAGCCTGGAAAGGAGAGCTTTCTGTGGATTAAAACGGATATGAGGTTATTTTTTTGCGAGATCCATGATTGCACAAGGCACTCCCATCCAGACTTAGTGTGATGACTGAGGAGGTGAGCTAATGTGGCACAGTGGCGATGCGAAAGAGTTGTGTAAATCCATCTGCAGTGGATCCTGCCCTTTGGTTGAGATGTTTAGCTTTTGGCCTTTTAAATCTGTTGATCCTTAGCGATGTCTGAAAGAAAGTTGGTGCCCACTTTATCTTCATATAATGGGGTCATATGAGGGGAATTTCAGGATAAATCTCATGGAAAATTCAACATCAGTGGCAGACAGATATTGAATGATTTGAAACCCATGAATCATGAGTCATTTTTTCAATAAAAACACTAGGAAACAATGTGTTTCACACACTGTAAATGAAGCATCTTATACGAATAGCAGCAAAGACACGAGGCCATATCTATTATAGTTGCTCCAGATTTGTTTTGACCAATTTTTTTCGCTCCATCTCCCGTAATTCACACTGTACAAAAAAACGAATGGAGACATTGTGGGGGGCTCCTTGGATTAATGAAAGAACACGACTTGGGTACGCTTCAAAGACAATAAAGTGAGACCTAAATCTCCTGAAGTGAGATAGATGGAAGCAGCAGTAGCACATTGTGTGATCTGACATGTCCTTAACTAGTATTATTAGAGAGCTTGACAGGGCGGGTTTTGGCCCTGGCAAGACATGTTGGACACACTGCAGCAAGATCAGAGGGAAGACAAGGGGAAATGCTTTAACGCCTCTGGAACGGTGAGGGCGAAAACGTGCCGAGGAGATGGGAATTACTGCTGAATTAAGCAACCGCTTTGATTGGAAACTGATTGACCGATGGTTGGCAAAACATGAAAGAATGACCTTGAATCCTCCAAAGCGAGTATGGATTGGCACACAGCATCTCTCCCCCTCTCCCCCCTCTTCCACTCTCACCGTCTCTCAAACACACACACACACACAAACACGCACATAACACCACACAAACACACACACACACCGCTCGTGGAAACACATACATGGGTATCGACACACACGAGTGCTCCATCTCTCTTTAGTGAGGGTGGGGGGGATGAACACACTGTCACGTACGACAAGCCAGAGTTGAGAGAGCAACTTCAAAGTGAGGCAGATGCAGGGACAGCACCCACTGAATACATTTTCTGGCCACCAGTCGATCTGCCCCCAGGCTAAGATTGTGGCTGTTCGCATCTCTCCTGACCCCCTCATCATCAACTCCCAGTTAAAACCAATCCCACTCCAAAAAAAAAGGCAGGCGTAGAGAGAGAAGAGAGCAATGCATGGGTACATTTAAAGGAGATAAAATCCTCTCTCACGTGTCGCAGGTATGAAGAAATTAATTTTCAGCAAATTACTCAAAAGCGCAGCTGCTTTAGTGAATAAATCAGTATAAGTGAGGGGCTTTGTACCAACACAAAACACGTAAAACCCCCAAAACCCGGGACGTATCATTCAGTATATGTGTAATAATCATGTTTTCCAAGCAGAGCGAAAAGCAATTAATGTGCTTTATATTCACACCTGCAGCCATTTTGCAACAATAGGCATCCTTTTGTTTTTTGGCTTTCTCACTTTGGAATAAAACATTTCAGATACACTGGATTTGACATTTATCACACAAGTGTTATATCTCACTGTGCTGCTACAGCTTACTGCGAATAACAGTCTACTTACTGCATGCCAATGGTGCTTAATAGCACACTGCTGAAAGTTGTGCGTGTGCGAGAAGTGTCAGTAATTAAATAGATATTCCTGTTCGGCTACTGCTTATGCATGTCATTACTATTTTTCTGTGTTGACTTGTTTTAATATTTGATTTCTTTGTTAATCATTCATAAGGCTATGGTGCTATGAGCAATGCATGATTGTAATTACACCTGCTGGGACGCGCACAGTCCATTATATGTCTGACATGTGGTATGTTAAGAGAAAAAAAATCAGTAATTTCTGTATTTCTTGTGTAGAAGAAACTATATTGTGTCAAAAGGTTGTATCACTATTGCGGATGAACATGTTGTCAGAGCAGCATTTGGAGAATGCATTCTCTGCATACTGCGTATCCAGAAAAACAATGATATGTAGCCCTGAGGGCAAATATTCACCTGTGTGTGTGTGTGTGCATGCAAGTGCAAACATGTGTCTATATGTGTAAATGATAAACCCCACTATCCATAACCACCATGCGATTCATAGACGATGCAGCATGCGACTACAGTATGTGTTGCTTTTAACTGAATACAAATACACACACTGACGCACATGCATGCACACGCGCTAACACCCAGGAGGAGTGTGGATCTAATGAGGCCCGTGGAGACACTGGCGAATTGTCAGTCAACCCTCAGCTTGCTGACACGCAGCCGACAACATCAATGACTTCTTTTCTCAAACGGGGGGGAAGCCTGTCGGATTGCATCAGAAGTAAAGAGAAGTCTGAGGTCCATTGGACTTGGACTGAGACAGGTGAAGAGAGGATGGGGTAAGAAAATGTTCTTTAAAAAAGGAGCTTCAGGGACACAAGAGCAGCTGCTAACTTCTGTGTTATACACCCAACTTTTGCAACTTGTCTTTTTCATGCATTTAAAAATACGGCATCTCCAAGTCATGATTAAGATTTATGTGCAGGTTCCTCCACAGGAATGAAGAAAGAAAGAAAAAAGTTGTAACCACTTCCCTTCTTCCTTCTTCCAAGACTGCTTGCAAAACCGGGTCCCCAATCCTGTTCCTCAAAGCAACAATGGGGCCATGTCTTTCAGTCTAGAGAGAGAGAGAGAGAGAGAGAGAGAGAGAGAGAGAGAGAGAGAAAGTGGGCTTGTCCTGACATATAAGAGGCCTGGCTGTTCAGAGGCTTGTTGCCTCACCCTGTCATGCCTACAGTTGTGCCATAATGGGCCCATGCTTATCCCAGGTGTTATTGCGCTTGGTCTTTCCCAGCGTATTGTTTTAGGACACACAGACGTGCAATTTACATGATGGCAGTGTGTAATTATGACTTTCTCACTAAATCCTGGTCTGTCATTTTCACACAGATAGATGGAGGCAGTTGTGGTCTCAATAACATAACAATAGGCACGCCACATGATAGACTGCTGCTTTAGTGGACCTAAACTAGTAGGGAAACACACAAGTTGTGTTTCATCCAGGGCTGAAACTACTAATTATTTTCATTGTCAATTAATCTGTAGATTATTTTATCGATTTAATCGATTAGTTGTTTGGTCTATGAAATGTCGATCAGTGTTTCCTAAAGCTCAAGATGACGTTCTCAAATGTCTTGTTTTGTCCACAACTCAAAGATATTCAGCTTATTGTCACAGAGGAGTAAAGAAACCAGAAAGTATTCACATGTAAGAAGCTGGAATCAGAGAATTTTTAAGTTTTTCTTAAAAAACTAACCAATAGATATAAATACATAATAGTTCAACAACTAATCGATTAATTGATAGAATCGTTGCAGCTCTTGTTTCATCTCAAGGATACAGGCCGATTTCTCCTAATTATTTTTTATATATTCGGCATTATTATTATTATTATTATTATTATTATTATTATTATTATCACCATCATTATTATTGTTGTTATTATTATCATTATTATTATTATTATTATATCATTCATATTTTAGTTATGTATTTTATTATTATTATTATTTTTATAATTATTATTATTATCATCATCATCATCAATACTACTACTACTACTACTACTACTACTAATAATAATAATAATAATAAAATACACAACTAAAATATGAATGATGATAATCATAATCATAATAATAAACAAAAATAAAAAACAAATAGAATAAAATAAAATAATAATGACATTTATAATAATTAAATAATAATAATACATAAATAATATAATCCTCCTCATCATTATTAACATTATTATTGTTATTATTATTATTATATCATTAATATTTTAGTTATGTATTTTATTATTACTATTATTATCATCATCATCATCAATACTCCTACTACTACTACTGCTAATAATAATAATAATGATAAAATACATAACTAAAATATGAATGATGATAATCAGAATGATAATAATAAATAAAAAAAACATATAGAATAAAATAAAATAAAACAATAATGATATTTACATAATAAAAATAAATAATAATAATCCTCCTCCTACTCATCATCATCATCATTTATAAATTAATTAATGACTATTAATCTGTTTTGGTTACTGTATTCCACCATGTACAAACCTCCACTATTCTGTTGAAATGCCCTCATTTCACTGCATGAGCTGTGCTGTGCTGTCTGTGCTGTTGCTGTCTGTGCTCTGGTGGCTTGAGGGTGAAGAATAGCTGATCTCCATGGTGGTGAATGAAGTGTCGGTTTTCACTGCTAACTCCTCCTCCTACGGACGGACGGGCTGCGCTTTTTCTTCCACTTGAACAACCAACCAAAGTAGTTTTTCAGGGCGCATTCCCCGGCAGCAATGTGGAGGGAAAGGGCGACCACAGCCAGCTGAACAACCTTTTTTATACACTTTACGCTTTTAATCCTCTTTTTTGTAAACTTTTACTATAGAAAACAAGCGAGTCGTCGGTGGAAAAACAAGCGCGTGGAGAGAGAAGTGGAGAAAAACTGCAGTCTGTGTTTTTTTTTCTCGAGCCATTGTTTTTTTTTCTCACACATGGATATTAGGAGATGAACTCGGACGTGTTTTTTTGTTGCTCTCCAGTAACCCTTCCTCGGTCGGTAGTTGTATGCGGTCCCCGGGCTCAGTAGGAGGAGGAGAGACAGTCCCATTCCTCAGCAGCAGAGACACAACAAGGAGAGACACACAAGTTGTCCACAAGCTGCAGGAGGAGACCAAACTTTGCCAAGTTGCTGCGCATCCGGCCGCCGCTGCAGACGCCAAAATACGCAACTGTGTGTCGCAACTTTTAACTGTGGATTATTATCATGGACCACGGGAGCACGTTCAGAGGATGAAAAGGATCTTTTGAAACATTTTTTTTTAGTAGTTTTAGTTTAACCACGCTTGGACTACACACAGAGAAAAAAAAAGGTTATTGTTATTGCCTCTCCTTGATAATATCTAGTCTTGCAAAAATGCCTCAGTTGAACGGAGGCGGTGGGGACGATTTGGGAGCCAACGATGAGATGATCTCGTTTAAAGACGAAGGAGAGCAGGAGGAAAAGATATCCGAAAATGTGTCAGCGGAAAGGGATTTGGATGATGTGAAATCCTCCTTAGTGAACGAGTCGGAAAACAACAGCAGCTCGTCAGACTCAGAGGTAAGGATACTGCAAATATATGCGCATATGTAGTAGAATAACAGTGTTAAAAGTTTCAATAGTTCCTATATGTGTGTGTTTCTCCTCCTTGTCAGCAAGCAGAGAGGCGTCCACAAACCAGACCAGACTTAGAAAGTTATGAGAAAGCAAGAGACTACTTCAGCGAAGGTAAACACATTACATTCAGTGCTTTTTGTGCGTAAAGCTGCAAGTTTAAGTCGCCTTTTGTGTGCCTTTCTTTACTGACTTTCCTCTCTGTACTTTGCAGCACTGAGGAGGCAGCAAGATGGTGGCTTTTTTAAGAGTCCTCACTATCCAGGCTACCCTTTCCTCATGATCCCGGACCTCAGCAATCCGTACCTATCCAATGGTTCACTGTCTCCGAGTGCACGAACAGTAAGTGTCTCCTTCTTTAACTCTCTTTTTTCCCCTTCGTTTTTCAGTGTGCAAACTTTTTTTGGGCCGTGCGTAAAAGTTCCTTGTGCACTGCCAGACCGCCATATTCCCTCCGAGTGGCCTCTTCAAGGAGTACTAACTACTTCTTTGTTCTTTTTTTTTTTTTTTTGGGTGGTGGGGGGATATAAATTTCTCCCTGTGCCACCCACCCTAAGACAAGCCTTTTCCTTTTTGACAACTTTTCACTCAGCTCAAAGTTCAGATGCATTAGTCATACTTTTTTTTTTATTATTATTATTTTTGAGTGATTTATGGGCAACTCCTTGTCGAAAATATCCTGCAACACCCATGCTGCATCTTGATTACACCCTTAATAGTGACCTCTTATGTGATTTCACTACTTACATTTCTGCAGTGTCGAGGCTAGTATTCTTCTAAAATGTATTTTAGAGTTATATATTTTTTAAATCAAAAGTTCAATATAATATATGAGACAGAGGGGATAGTCACCATACTGTACACTTTCTACAATGTCCATGTCCATTATGAATATAACAAGTGCATTCACTTAGAGGAAGAGTTGAACTTAAAACAAATTCTCGTTTTTCACTTAATATCCGGTCAGATTATTCAGAAACTATGAGGAGATAACTTGGCAAATTCCTGCAGTTTATAGTTAGCATAGTGTGCAGATTAAGTGCGTAAACTTAATTTGTTTTTATAAGAACATAAGTGAATAGTGAACTTTTAGTAACGTTCATTCTTCATATATTTTTTAAGTTGCTTTCCTATTTGTGCTTCTGTTTCTGTAAGGGAAGCTTTTTTTCCTATCAGCCCTACAGGCTGTTTGCACACATTCTCTGCAGAAGAGTTGAAAAAAAAGAAAAAAAAAAAGAGAGAAGCTTGTTCCTGAAGTCATATCCTACAGTCACAACAATGTAATACCTCGCTTTGACACACATGGGAGGCATTTCGCTGCAGTGTCCGTGACAGCTGTTGTCCAGAGACTTTTCTAAAAAGTCTAGATAAGGTTGACAGCCTTGAGTGAGTGTTGTTGATGCATCCATTTACTTGTTGCACATCACATCAAGCTGTGCACGAAGCCGTAAAGAAAGAGCTTTTAAACCAGTACTGATATTATTATTATTGTTGCATTGGTTTCACCAGTATAAGCCATGGATATTGCATATTAAACATGCCTTAACAACAGGTTAACAAAGCGTGAAGGCCTTACACTAATTCCACACCAGTTGCTGCAAACATGACTAATGAGGTCACATTAGAAACTTCATGATTAAAAAAACAACCTTATTTAGGTCAAATAACGTTTCATACGTTGTGAGAATGAGTATTCCAAGCAAACATGCATGATTTTAAGCAATTTAACCACCTAATATTTGTAATGGTAACCCACTAAATGCAATTTAACTATGCAAACTTCCTTGAAATAATCCCCGCTGGAGAGCTGTGTTCCTCCGAGCTCATCCATCCCCCAATCCATGTCACATCCCCCCCCCAAAAAAACAAGTACTTTCGTTAAAGCCTGGCAGGCATCTGACTGAAAAGACGCAACCCCCCCCCTTCTTTTTTTCTGTCTCCTTTTCACTGTTCCAGGCCCACTCCCCTCGCCTCCCTCTACCTTCCATTCAATTAGAAAGGCGTTAGTTGACCATTGTTATTCTGAGCAGTGTCTTGATGGCTTCATTGGAGGTCTCCATTGGGGCTCATTAACTAAATGGCTACTCTGCCCACACTGGGTGATACATACCACTGTGTAGATCGAATATCTTGTTGTTTTTGGCCTGCCAAGAGTTTCGTAGGGGCTAATTTTAGAGATAAACATGCGGGAATGTGAACGCATCATAGTGTTTTGTGCTTTTTTTTTTGAAGGATTTTTGCAGGGAAATGTTTTTGGTATAAACAAGAAACAAGTCTTAACTAACTTGAGTACATTTTAGCAGCCAATCTGCTTTGTTGTGTCTCTTGTATGAAACTTCCTTGTGTTTTTTTTAACCAGCAAAAGTTGGAAATTAAAATCCGTTGTTCTTGTGACTTGAGGCAAAGTAGCAAATAATTGGGAGAGGATTTAAAATTGGGAGGTATAATCCCCCCCCCATGTTGGAAACAGAAAAGAACGAGGTCAATGGGACAGAGTCGTGAGCTGACTGTGTCAATCATCAGCGTGGCAGAAAACATGCAGGCAGACAATGGCTGGCATACTTAGCACAGGCGTCTTAGGGTCCTCCATATTGCTCATGGCTTTAGTGTGAACGCAGTGAATTTGATTGATGAGTGGTTTCGACTCAGCACCATTTTAGGCTCGCATTTCTGGGGGTTTGGTTTGTTTACACCTGTGGACACACTTAGATGATATTGACCAGCACCCACGACTGGCCAACAACTTACCACTATGCATCATCATTCTTTGGAATACGCCGATTGGCTCAGGAGATTAAAATCTCCCCTCAGGGTAACCTTATTTGTGTTGTCGCCTCTTACAAACAATCCCAGCAGTTTATTATTATTGTGTGTGTCTTGGAAAGCCCTGTAGGGACTGACAGATTTGTTTTATAAGTGTGGTGTGGTGTGGTATGTGGTTGTGCTGCATGAGACACATTAAAGTTATGGCTCTCGAACGGATCATGTGACTAATGCCGGGCCGATAGAATCCACTGACTCCTGCTTTCATTTCCAGGTTCCAGTTTCATAGCTCGGAGCGTAATGTAAATACTTTAGTAATTACAGATAGAACAATGTGCATGTGTGAGGCTCCCTTTTTTACATTTCCTGCATGAATCTATTTACAACTCCCCCTTCCGGTCTGACATGTTAGTAATTTTTGCGTAATAATGAAGAAGTGTTATGGATATATTCCGCACATATCAGCATACGAGGTGTTGCTCAAGAGTCGTCGTGCAATGATTTCCCCCTGCAATGTGCAACATGATGAAGGATTTGAGGCCCTGAACTTTTAAATTTGGATGTGGCAACCCTATCATGAGCAATGAGAGACAGGCCTACATGGGATCAGCGCAGAGTTCCCCCGAGGGCCACGCATAACTGATTTAAAGCCTGCTCAGAGCTGACATTCTGCTGTAATCCACTGAGAGCTGAGGAGGAGGTTTTATGTTTGCAGAGATGTTCCACCAGACTTCTGCCTGCTGCTGTGGCCAGAGAGAGAGGGAGAGTTTATTCCTCCCAACCCAGCCAGCAAGACAAATCCAGCTTATTGTTTGTCAATTCATTGATGTGATTATCGCCGCATTGTTCCCGTAGTGACAGGCTAGTGCCACATTTAATTGGTGAGCACACACACACACACACTCTTGCTTGACGCCACCTCTTGTCAGCTTCATCAGCACTTTTAGATAACTCTCGCTCGTACATCATCATCATCGTCGCCAAAGAGCGAAATGCCTCTTGTGTGTGAGAGGTGGCACGTAAGCGTAAGAGCCACTCAAATATATCTTCATCAAATATACGCAGTGTGGGACGCTCCGACTCTCGAGCATGATTGTTGAATAGAAAATTGTTTGGGATTGAGATATGAATGGAGAGCTTGTATGAACATGTCGGTGGCTTATGGTTGCATGCCTCTCTGACTTCTTTTTTTTTTTTTTCCTCCGTGCTTTTGGTGCTTAAAAATGCGCAGACAAAAGAAAAAGTCAACACAGACATTGTCCCCCTGAATAAAAGGGCCTCTCCCTGCATAAGCAAACGCTGTTTGTGTGGAGGTGTCTTTTCATCAGGTGGCTCACAACTTGGCATTTCGCTCACCTTGCAGCATACGTGTGTGCACACTTGCATCCATGCGCTGCACGTTTGTGTGTGTAAAGTGTGTGAGTGTCGGGGGGGTTGGTTGAGGGAGGGGTGGGGGTTGTTCAGGTGGATACTTTGCAACAGAGGGAACAGTGTACAGGGCTCACTTTCTGACAACCCTCAGCGTTGTATTCCTGCATGTTAGAGCGCAAATATTTTTTCAACCAAGCGCTGTGTCAACACAGCTAACATTTTTTTGACCGGGTTTATAGTTTTTAAAAGATTTTTTTTCCTTCAAACACATCGAGATCAGTTTAGTGGCACTGTTCAATTAAAAGCAGATCGCGAGCAATAAATGCCATCGCTGGCTCCCGCCTGGAGTGATTAATTTGGGTGATGAACTCCGTGCTACGGCTCGAGGAAATTAAATTTGGCAAAAAAAAAAAAAAATTTTTTTAAATATTAGATTAATCTTGATTTAGTTTAGTTTTTGAGATGTTTGGACTGATGTTTGCACTTTTACATTTGAAAATAGAAGTATTTTAATTGATATCAGTCAAAAGTGTGGCGTATTTCAACAGTTGTGTGTCACAGGGGTAATCAAGGTCAGGTCTAATTAGTGCAACACAAACCATTCACAGTGGTGATTATATCGCCAGAACGTGTTACAAATGTTCCAAATTCCACGCCTTTATATATAAATCAATCACTGTGTGTATCTGACACCAAATCAGTAGATGTCACACTAATAATCTGCAGCTTTAGTAGCGTTCACAAACAACCTTTCTCATAGAGTTTTACAGGAGCGTGTGTTTCGTTTTCATGCTCATGCTGACTTCCTAACATCACTTGTATAGAACTGTGTGAAATGGTGTCAGTCCTGGTCTGTATCCTTCCCTCTTTGGTCTCTGTGGAAAGCATGAGCTGGCGTCAATTCCTCCCACTACCCCGTACTCTGCTAGTTCACTACCTAAACCCGCCCGCCCGACATTAGAAATTCTGTTTATAGCGCTCTCTGGCTTCTCGAGCGCGGGGCCCATCAGGAGCATCTCAGCACCCTTTGAGGAAAAGGATAACCAACATCTCCCCTCTCCAGCCGCAGACTCCCCATGTTCAGTGACATCAATGAATCCCTTTGATGTGCCAAGATGAATATGTGTGCAAATGTGTTTTTATCAATTAATGTGTTTTTCTCGTTCGCTGTGTTTGGCCAGAGCCGCTGCGCAATTCGGTACATTGCTTTCCCCCGTGGACATTTGGGTGAACTTGTGTTTGAGTTGAGAGACATTTTGGCCAAAGGTGAACATCTCTAAACACACCTGAGTTCACTCCGAAAAGCTCTGCTTTTTTTCCCCTATGGCTTCGTTCAACATCCAAACAACAACAAAACTGTTGTAGAGCTAGATATTAAAGGGGAACTACGCCCATTTTCAAAATTCATACATGTTATTCCTATGGTCTAAGACAGTCCAAAACATGTCAGTAAACATGAACAACTCTCTCCCAAATACAAAAACTAGAGTGCTAAACTAAAACTTGTGATGTCATCGGGTATAAAGTGTGGAACCGCTCAATAGACTATGAATAGGGAGAGATGTTATAGATGACACTGAGAGCACCCAGGGGAATGATCTGAGTATATGGGGACTTTTTCTGTTTCACAACTGACAACATTACAATAGAATAAAGCTCATTTGGGTATAAAAAAAGAAAACAAACATTCTGTGGGTCAATAAAATCAGTCAACCACTCATTGTCTATGGAGCAGCTCCAGACGTTATACCCTATGACATCACAAGTTTGAGACTTACTTCTCTGGTTTCTGGCTTTGAGAGAGAGTAGCTCATGTTCACACATCATCAACTTTCCCAGGCCATGGAAATAACATATTGGAAGTCTTAATTTAGGTGGTGTTCCCCTTTAAAGCCTCAAAAAGCAGAGGAGTTGAGCTTGAAGCAATTGAAGTCCAACGCTTGCTATCTCCAGTCCTCCACAGCTGCTCATTATCAAAAAAAATAAAAACTTTTTGCTACGAATCGAAGCTCTGGGAGATGGGGATGTGGGAGGTGGAGACACGTATCATGTGTCATGTGAATACCAGCTTAGTCATGTCTGTTCTGTGGTCTTAACCTGGAGCCCCGGTGCAAGGCGGGGGATGGGAGGGCGACCACAGTCCTGAAACTATTTGTCCTGAAACTTTTTCTGATCATGTATTCATCGTTTAACTCATTTAAATATCCCTTTATATCCAAACATGAGCAGCTTCTTCTCTTTTTTGTCAAGTCATAAGTTGAATATATTTTGTTTTTACGTTCTGTTAGTCAGACTAAGTGAGTGATTCGAAGGCAACCAATGATTGTTTTCATGATCAGATGAATTGTTCTAATCGTAAAATAGTGAACAATCTAACTGATAGACAGGGGGTGGGGAGTGGAGACATTATGCTGCGCTGCTGGACTGTCCCATATAAGTGTATGTAGCCCTCTCATGGCTATAACCACTACTGTTTAGTTCACATAAAGAAATGTTTTCCCTCTCTAATTGTACCTTAAACGCTTCACTCCATGCTAATAAAACGTGATTGTACAGCAGGAAGAAAAAGAAAATGCTCTAAACAGGGTTTCATCAGTCTGGTATTCCAAGCAGCTGTTTTCAGTTTAAGCACTGCAGGCAGCAGGAGAGAGAGAGGGAGAGAGAGCGAGAGGGAGGGAGAGAGGGAGGGAGCAGGCAGGAGGAGAGATTGTTGATGAGATGTGGTGGTGGGAGCATAAACTGGGGCAGATACGGGTCCTGCTATTCCTTTGCCTGTTATCCCGAGGTGGGCCGGCTTCCAGACCTTGAGGCACTCACTTATCTGAGGGATTCTGTCTCCCACGGAGCGCAGTTTTCTCCACCGTAGACCACAATGCTTTCGCCGTTCCCCTTACAGTCACAGCCCAATCATATCATGCACATGTTGCATGATCAGTCCTACTGAGATTTGTATCACGCGTCTCTTCGGTTCACGTACAAACGTGTTCTTTCCTCGCACCGGGTCTGTTAAAGGCCATGTCATACGGTATGTGCGTAGCATCATACTAAATTAAGAAGTGGATGGATATCCGTCCAAGGAGGAGGTTAGTTGACAGCGAGCAGAGCAGCTGTTCTTCTGGTTGAAGTTATAAATCAGTTTGGCTGCTTCCCACTGAGTTTGTCCCTGTAACGGTGGAGCAAGTTTGGAGCGCTCACGTCCCCTGACGGACGCATGTCACGTCAACACATTGCACCTGCATACACCTGTGACCTTCTGATTTGAGTTAGCTTTAATTTATGTAGATTATGACTTCACTGGTTGTGCCTCTCCCTCTTTTATTTATTTCATGTTGCAGCTATGTTTCACTTTCTATGAAAAAAATAAAGATTAAAACTCACACATGCTATAAACTTACAGCTGTAAGTGATGATGTAACCGATGAGACTGGCGTGCCATCTGTAATCTGAATTTAGCTCCGGCTCTAAAAACACAAGTAGAGTATGTAATGGATCGTATGTTTGACTACATAAATCTTAAACGGCGCCATGGGGAATTTTCCATGTTTTAATACATTTATATAAGCGAGAGACGTGTTAGTACTATGCGGTTACTTTTACTAAGTGTCTTAAATACAAGAGGAAAAGATGAGTCTTACGATGTTGTTGTGGAATTAAAACTAGTAGCAACAGTCTTTTTAACTCAGATATTTTAGCTATTATTTCAAGTGTCAGTGTGGTGGTTTGCATAATGTCATACAAAAAAGTATAGATTTAAATTTTTTATATTTTAATATTTTCACTAACATTAATATACTGTTGTTTATATGACTTTTTGATGAAGTTATGAGTCTGATTTTTTTATTTTTTTTAAGTTAATGTTGGATAAGACTATTTTTGGTTAAGGATAATTGTCTTTAATTGTAACTGTAATGAAATATCATACACATAAGCACGATTTTCCCATTAGGTCAGCCTGCTCGTCCTAATATTGACAAGAACGTAACCTTTGGTTGCCCCTTGCTTTCCCCAGTTACTCTCATAAACCAATTGTACTTGTTAAGAAGTCACAATGTTCTGCGGAGCAACAAATTCGATTAAAGCCGAGCAAAGGCACAATTCATCTAAAATGTGTAGTGTCTTTATCTGGGACCAGACTTGTGGATCCTGTTAGAATAAACAGCAGAAGCAGCAGAAACTTCAGATATTTTGACACTGGCCCGCTGCCACAGAATATCACCCTTTTCTGACCTTATCTGCCCAATTTAAAATTATGAGGTAATGGTGATTAGTAATGAGTGATGGCTGTTGTCGAGGGCCTTGTGCTCCTCAGACATAAGCCACTCTGTGGTGATAAAGGGATTCCCCTTGTGCCTGCCTCAGATGATCAGCATGATTAGCTTCCTTTGTTGGGGTGATTTTATCATTTGACATACTCAGGTTTGTTCTATAAAATGTGCTTGTATTGGATGATAACGATGGACGTAGGAGGGTTGGATGGCAGCTCCGCATCCTCCGCTGACGTAATCCCTCATCCATTTACATGGCTCTATACCAAATCCCTACACATGTGACTGACTTATTTGCTTCAAATTTAGAGTAGCTACATTAGAAAAAAAGATCTAATCAGCCCTATATGACATGGAGTAGGCCAAGGAGCCCTTTTGTTTGATTTGTACATGGGTTGGAGGGGCTGGCTATTGGAAATCCCTGAAGCAGGCTTTAGGGGCAGGTCTGATTCTCGTGTGAAATGGGAAGGCTCTATAGCTCTCGGCTGACTTGACTGGGGCTGTATGGGTGTGTTGGCAGGGGGAGCGCCGGTCATGAATAGGGTCTTTGACTACCTCAGACTTGCCCTGAAAGGCAGGACAAAGACCCTAGGGCAACGGCTTAGAGCCTCACAGCTGAGCTACAGAATGCTTGGCCCAGTCTTCCTCCCTCCTTGCCTGATTTAAATACTACAGTGGCTTTCAGCATTCTGGCGACGGAGGCTCGCATTCACCGCCGCGCATTTACCATCAACTTTTCTCTCTGTTTTTGTTTACAGTGCACTAATGCCGTAATCCATTGTATAGAATCCATCAGAGGTGCTGGTGAATACGCATCAGTGACTCTCTCGAAACCCGCCCGAAGATTAGCTTCATGTTGTTCGTATTACGCAAAATTTACTTGGATGCAGACTAACTGCTGGCATATGTGTGCATCACCGCTAATCACAACCCTGCTCGTTAATTATGGAGTTTTTTTTTTTTTTTTTTGCTTATCTCCGTTCAAGATGGAGATATTGGCAAGTAAACAAGACGAAACTCCGCGCGTACCACTTAATTGCTTGATTATTTTTGACAGATATCTGCACGACTCGTCAGGCATCGAGATTTAGTTCAGAATATAGCCATAAATCTTTTCTGCGGAGTTAATGGGGTTATTTGAGTCCTGTCCAGACACTCTCTCCCCACAGAGTGTCTAGTTTCAGATGTCACTCAGAGCTTTGTTTGCCCCCCAGGGTGAAGGGTTAGAGGTCAAGGTTCAGGGCCAGTTGGCTGAGTGGCCACAAAAGCCCAGGCTTCCCCTCAGCACATCCGATCCTTCTTCTTCCACACCAGCAGCCCGCAGCCACAATGAAGGGATCGGTTTGCAACATTTGTCTTTTCTTATTATAACCTGAAATTAATTTTCACTTATGTCAAGAGTGTAATTATAAGGTTACAGTTCAGTTTCACAATGAGGTCATAAAGCTGTCTTTGGTTTACGGCTTGAAACTTTCTCAGTGGAAACTTGTGTAATTATGCAGTTAGAGTTTTGGAATGGTGTTGTTGCATTTACTGTCCGGCTACTGTGTAAGCTCACTATTACACATCCTTTATTTGGTATTACTCGCATGATTTGAACTTATATTTCTGCACACACCTTGTTATTCTCTATCAAGAATGGCACATCAGCAGAAATCTCACACCCAAAAAAAAAAGTTCTCCTTTTCTTTGTTCGAAACACCTCCGAAACACAACCTCACCCGCATCAGCCCCCACCCACAAACTCAACTTTTCTCCCTGCCCCACCACCACCACCACCCAAACATGTCCTCCAGCCAGGTTTATTATGCCGTTTCACGCAGACCAAAATTGCAGCTGCATGGAGAACAATCTGGAGCACATTAGCTCAGGCGCTGTGATTTATAAATTGTTTCTCAGGCCATAAATCCCTGCTGTAATTGTGCACAAGCACCCCTTCTCTTTCTCCAGTCACTCCCCCTTCGCTCTCCCTCTCTCTCTCTGAGCAGCTTACAGTTCTCGGGTTAATACTAATTGTTTGCAGAAGTGTGCAGTTTGAATTGAGTGGAAGTTTGTTGCATTGTGGCGCAGATTTGGGGGCTCACAGAAACAGCGAGGACAGCAAAGATAAACTTTCTTTTTTGTTGTAAAAACCTCTTCTGTCACGTGGTGTGAGCTTAACGTCCAAAATGGGATGTGAGCGTTTTGTCTTCAGCTCCATGTTGCTGTGGTTCATGCTCTGCATTCCTGAATACTGTGTAATTGTAAGGGGGCCTCTCCTAAACTCTGTCCCTGGGAATTTGATATTTACAGCAGCCCCTGATCGTAATCACCTTGCCGTTCTCATTAGATTGTATTGGAACTGAAAGATAGCAGCAGCTGTATATATTGTTTTAAATAGCCATGTCCAGTCTTGAGTTCTCAGTGGTCTGGTTAATGTTATGAAAAAGAAAACTGGAACAGCTCATATAAATCAATGTTAGTTCCTCAAAAACATAATGTGTTAAAAGCAATTTATTCAATATTGACAGAGCAAAAAAAAAAAAAACTCCCCTGCTTAATGTTTCTACTCCATTGTTTTGCTTTCAAGAGACCTGATGAACCTTGAAGAGGTAGGGGGACCTCATGACCCAACCTCATCCCGCCTTGTGACTCCTCTAAAAGCATTTTTTTTTTTTCCAAACCCCGTAAACCTATACGTTCTTACTGGAAAATGTATTCTTTACAAAGTTTCACACATGTAAGAAGATCCCTGGTTGTGAACGTGAATTTGAATTTACAGCCAAGCCTATCACTAGATCATGATTTAGCACTCAATATCACTTGGCGCAGCGTGATGAAAATGAAGCCTGTAGATTGCAGGGGAATGACTTTTACAAATGGGTTAAAGGTATAAAAATGTTTTGGCGACGTTCCAGACCTCCCTGCAGTCTGCTGACAATACGCATAACTAATCCCGGGGAATGTCATGGTAGTAAGTCGCACGCTTTGTGGCACACTGTGGAAGTTTGAGACGACTTTTGGGAACATTTTCTTATTCAATTAGATCTAGTCTAACATATCAAGCGTATATGTCAAATGAGATTAGTTTCAGTCCTAAAAAATATTATTTTTATTGTAGTTTGTCTGATTTAGTCTGTTAGAAATGGAAGATGATAGAATTATTTTTGATTCTTGCCCATTTAAATCAATTGAAACATTTTTCTTTTCTTCCCTGATATGCAGATGACATGTTGTCATATCCCTTTAAATGTCTCCAAAAGTGTACATAAATGATGGTGGTTTTTAATTTCTAACAGTCAGCCTCTGTGTCCCTGTGCAACGGGTGGGGGTGGGGGAAGGGGAGGCGGGCGGAGAGGAGACTGAGAGTGGAGTGAGTGGAGTTAGCGGTGGGGTGATAGGGATGTCAGGTAGTAAAAAGTGAGATGAGGCAGGGCCCAGGAGTCTGGAGATTTGCGCCTGCACTCGGAGAGCAAACACAGGAGGCATCTGCAGGCAGCTGTGTGTGTGTGTGTGTGTGTGTGTGTGTGTGTGTGTGTGTGTGCTGCTGCTCAGGGCAGGGGGGTTGGGGGTGTGGAACTGGGTGGTGGTGTTGGGTGGTGGTGAAGAGAGAGAGAGGAGGAGGGGGGTGGACTTGCAGAGTGAACACAATCAGCCCTCTGTTTTCATAAGACTTGTGGTATGTGAGAGCAGAAACAAATGTGTTTAATTTAGGCCCTTTTTTCTCTCTCTCTTGCCTTCTCCACTACACCCACTTATGCCCACCTCAGTCTTTCAAAACTGACTTTTTTTCCCCTTCACGATGCGTCTCCTGCCTCTCCTGCGACTGTCAGCTGCTCTTAGGAAGTTTTAAAAAAGAAACAATCACCCACTGTGCCCCCGTCAGAAAAACAAACAAACTTTGAGACACACTTTTAGCAGACGCGCTCAAATTTACTCTTTCAGTGGGGGTAAATATTTATCTGCAGTTTCTGGAAAAAGAAGAGAAAAAGATTATTTTTATGTCTTCGCAGAGAGTTTGGAGTGATTACCGCGCTGTGGTATTTGCCCCTTTCGGTGTACGGGGTGCATGCTGGATTATTGCCTCCTAAATGCCTTGGCAGGCTGCTCTGTATTATATTGGTAACCCATGCTGTCTCCAGTCAATTTGTGTTTGGTCATAAATGAAAAATTCAGGTCTCACTTGTGTGTCATTGGCGTAGACTTGGACGCACACACACCTACGCTCACACACACATTTGATTTCTAAGTCGAGCTTTACTGTAAACATCCAGCCAACCGCTGGTAACCACCTCGTGTTCTGGAGTTAATTATACAGACGTTTACGGCTGTGAATTTCAATGAAACGAGGCTACTCCCCAAACAATAAAAAGTTGTGTTCCTGCGCGACTGGACAAACAATGCCACAGGACATGGAAAAGGACGACATCCTTTGACATATAAGGTGTAGCACGTCTTGACAGCAGATCACACTGACATTAAGCGGAGCGGTCCGTGACAATCGAAAACAGATCTCCCAGGTACGGGAAACCACATAACTGACTGCACATAATTGACTTGAATAGCTTCGCACCCTCCTCTCTGTCTTTATGAGATGGCCTTGCTCTTACCAGATGCGTAATTATTTTCTTGTGTGCCTAATTATACAGTGAGTTTTATATGACCTGCAACAGAATTACTCACTTATTCCTAAGTTTAACCTCAGTGAGGACCGAACCGTTCCTTTAACTGCGTCTGATTCAAAAGTACCTGAAAGTCAATGAGACAGAATAAGAACTTCATTTAAAGACTCGTACGAGCTCTAAAGCCGTGGATACGGGAAGCAATAACTCAGGATCATGTCATGCAAAAGGAAGAAAAAAGAAAACGCCTGATACAAATAATTGCATGAGTTGCAAAAATGCAAACTCCTGCTGAAGTCGCAGCTCACTCACTGGGACAGACTGTTAAAGAAGCTCTTTAGGGGGGTTTATCTTGGCCTTGTATTCTGTTAATGCTGTTTTATGACTGAAACAGCAGTAAATTCACTCCCAGGACTTTTCAAATAAACCCAGTTTGCTGGCCAGCTCAGCCTTGTGCAGAATATGCATGAAGAGTCATGTGACGCCATCGCACATTGACTTTTTTTTAAAAGTTGAATATTGGAAATTCTTTGCAGTAAATGTAGACTTTAACATGCCATAAGCATTTTTCTGATTTTGTTATAAATTACATACAGTTTTTTCTTAGTGTCCTTTAAATTCCATATACTATATATACCCATATACCTCATATAGACGTGGATGGAGCTGCAGAGTGTGTAACCATCTTGGAAAATCTTGGAAAAACCTTGTCGCTGTGTTGTTGGGACCTCCCTGGCGCTGCCTCCCCTCTTCACTCTCCTCTCTCCCTCTTTGCACTAATAGTTCTTTTGTGTACAAGAGCATGTTAAGAGGCCAATGAGCCTGGCCTTAATAGGCCACGTTGCCATAGAAACCACAGCACTCTGGATGTCTGACCTTTGACCCAGTTTTTTTTTTTTTTTTACTGGCTGTGAATAAGAGTGCGGGACGACCAACCGGGTCACAATGGAGGCCCGGCAAACTGAGGGAGTGCCCCTGTCATAGTCACTTAACTTCATTCCTCTATGGGCTAATGGACACTTCAAATGTGGTAGCCATTAGCAGGATGCTATCTCCACTGCAGGACCACAGCCTTCTCAGGGTTAATATAATGTAAAGAGACTTGGCTGTATATGTAATTTAAGCCATGGGCTGAGAAATGTAGTCCGCATAGAGTTTTTTGCAGGTACCTTAATGCAGTTAGATGAAGCCCACTAATAAAAAGCCAGGATCAGAAATCCAGGATGGAAAATACTTTTTATAATTTCTCCACCAGTTGCACCCTCACCAAAACATATTTGCTATTTCTTTCTCTTTGTATCTTCCTTTAAGATAGCTTTAATTAATAACTTCCTCCCTGACTAATCTACTTACTTCATAGTGGACCGGATAATAGGACATGGTCCCCATTCAGAAAAATTTGCAGTGGCCCAGTAGTGCATTGTGGGTCCGACCAGCTGAGCTGCTTGTCGTTTCCCCATCAATTACACACTAATTAGCACAATGACTGCCGAGGTTTGCTTAAGAATTGTCACTGTAATTGCCTCTAATGTCGACAAACAATGGGCCTTAATGCAAACTCTGAGACAAGGCGGGGGCTACTTATCATCATTGTCTTTAATGGTGTTGCATGCATAGATCAGGTTGAGGTGTCAATGGCCCCCGCATGAGCAGGTGATATCAGCAGAGCAAACCAGGGAGGGACTGTTGTGTAGGGGGCCTGACGGGGCCATTGTCTGGGAGTTGCTGTTCATATGGGCAGGGGACGGTAATTAACACCTCAGCCAAACAGCAAGCTGTGCGGCCCATTTGTTTTCTGTTGGGGGGTAAAAGAAAACAATGGGGAGGGGTTCTCCACACAGTTGGTGATTGACATTATCTGCTGGAGCGATCCGTGGAGGCATTCCTGCTGCTGCGCTATTCAACACAAGTTAGGCGAAGCCATTTCACAAGCGTCTGAGCTGCCACTTTATTATTCCCTCTTCTATTTGTTTGACTTTGTTTGCTCCTGACTTGTTGAGTTAACGCAATTTGGCATGAAATGCAATAACATATAATCTGTTTAGATAGTGTTATCTGCAGTTTTCCTGAATCAAGAAATGCATAATTATTGCACATTTTATAGAATAATAAATATAATCCTACATTAATATTATTTTTAACTTTACTTTTTGACAGTCATTATGACTTCTCAGTGCGGCCCTGAAGTCGTCAGACAGTAGCAAGTAAAGTTTGGGATTTTTTTTTTTCTGTCCCTTTGGCAGAGCGTCTGACTTAGTTCGACAGCAAATGTCCAGACATCTGTCTCTTCTCCGCGCTCTGATGTTGGCCTGCAGTATGGCACCACACACTTCAGAGATGACAAAGACTCTTGGCTGTGTTTTCCTTCGCTCTGTGAGAGCCGATGTAACAATTAGAACCCAGCGCTGGCAGGCCACGAGCCCCAGAGCATATGTTGCATTCTCTGTGTTCAAAAAACCAAAGGGCTCCAGTGCAGCCTTTTTGGAAAATTTCAGCGGCATCGTTGCCACCTTTGTCGCATCTGGGTCCTGTAAAAGTAGCACATTCTACTGATGTCTATTCTGGGTGTTGGAGGCAGCGGGGAAGGCTGGAAGACAATTAGAGAGCTGTGAAAATGGATCAGCTAAACTTCACTTTAGTTGCACACTTCTTTCAGTAGTCCGTCCGAGTCTGTTTACCAGAGCTTCCAGCTCCCATGTTGAAACAGACATTGCTATGGGCCCCGACCATATGTCTGTATTTGTTTCTAATAAAATAAGGGCATCTCTGAATATCCTGCAGTTACACTAATATTAAAGTATCTCCTGTATTTAATGTCATAACTATTTGAATCATCCATTTTAAGTGCTTGCTCTGCTCTAACTTTTTTTCTTACACTTCCCTTGTGGTCTTTTTTTTTTCACCGAGAAAGTTTTTGCTGAGCAGCATGGCCCACAATTCCTCGCCTTTTGTTTCCTGAAACAACTCACACCCTCCCTCTCCTCCCTCTCATGTGTTATAGTGAGTGCTGCCGTAGTCTGGACTGGAGCTAATGTGACAGTGTGCGGCTGGCATTACCTGGCTGGATGTTTCAGGGAGAGTGTGTGTGGTGAACAGTTGCTCCATAGGGCACGCTGGCAATTAAAAGAAAAGTAGGCGCTCGGAAAAAAAAAAGCGCCTGGGGGCATGTTCCTCAGTCCTGGCAGAAGCTGTCAAATAAGGGACGGATCGGGTGGGAGAGCCGGGGTGGGCACGGCCGGGCAAGACCAAACGCTCACAATAGCGCTCGTTTCATTTGTGGAAGGGCTCATGATTGACATAGATTAGACAGAGAAAACTGCATTGTTTTGGATTTTTCTCTCCGGAGAGCAGCATTCATTAGGCGCCATGCACACAGCAGAGTAAAGTTTCAATGGGGAGCTAGCAGCCTCTAAAAGCAACTGCCTCCTGACAGTTGTATGGACTTGGGCCCATTAGTTGGAACCTACGATTCAGCCTTGAGCAGTATAGTGAAAATGAAGAGGGCTGATGTCAACTCCAAGAATTTCCCCCCTTTTTTTTCACAGGGAAAAAGGGTCCCCTTCCCCCTTTCCTCGGCGCTCTGTTGGACCCCAGCTGTCAGGAAACAATACCCTCTGCCTGCTCCGACAAACTCATTCCTGAAAATGTTTTTTTTTTCCTCCTCCTCTCCCTTTTCCCCCTCCTGCTATAATGTCTTTTCCATTTTTAACCCACAGCCATCCAAGCTTCCTTCCTCCTTACAAACCCTGAGTGATGAATGAAGTTTTAAAAATCACAACCTGAATGCATGACTCCTCCACTTTGCTTGTTTGTCATCATTTATCCCGCAACAACTTTTGAAAAGCGGACAAAAGCTTTGCATATATTCTTTAACTGCTTTCGCCAGTCATTTTTTTTAAATGTCAGATGCTATGTTTTTGTCTTTTCAATTCATCACATGTTTGCTATGGGTGGATGACGTCAAACTGTTTGTGTGGAGGAATTCACGAGTGCAACGCTATGTAAATAAAAATGACAGTATAAGTTGTTGAATAACAACAGAGGATGCATGGGGAGATTGTGTAATCACCACAGAGAGAATTTATAACCCATAATACGCTCCCGTGCCCAAAAGGCATCTTAAATAATGAACTATGATACCTTTATGTCTCTGCGCTACATGGGCCTGAATGAGCAAAACATAACCTATAATATTAAACCCTTTTTAATTAATTTGAAATTGTACCAGAGAGAAAATCCACATGCATGACAAGCTGCTGTGTCCGGTATTTAAACTGATTCATAAACCAGATGGTTGAGCTGTGCTTTTGGAGCTCTGGCTTCATGCTATCTCCATTGCTGGAGGACAGAAAAAAATGCTCAGCTTGTTGTATGAAGCAGTAAATCATAAAAACCTCTCCTCGAGTACACACAGCATTACTCTGTGGCGAAGGGACGGGCAGCGGTAATACGGTGGTTGGAAATCTTTGTGACGTGTGAGAAAAAATAGAAGGAGAGCAAACACTTACACAACCCCTTATGATAACTTTGATACATGTGTGAAAAACAGTGATACTGAAAGGAGGAGGGACTGCGTTTGGGGTCAAAAGGCCAAACCGACGGAGAACGGGAGTTTAGCTCCAAGTCCGCAGCTCGACCTTTTTTTTTTTTTTTTTTGCTGCTCTGTAAACGGGGCTTCCTTCCAGCTGTCTCTTCCCACCCGCTCAGCGATGGGCGCCCACAGCTGGCCTCTTGTTTTTCCTTGACAAACGGCAATTTCACAGTCTTCCACCAGTTCGCCGTGTTCACATCGCTCTCCCTGCTCTGCGCCGTGCCAGAACTCACTGTCTGACTCCGGCAGCGATGTGGGTCTGGTACAGGTGTCTGCCGGAGATCTCTGCGGGCTTGACACCATTCATACCACTTTTGCACGCTTCAGTCCAGACGATTTAGTAACAGTAAATATTAGAGAGTTTTGCTTTTGCTTTTTGGCGTCTACAGTATATCATGTCTACTTTTTTAATGCATTCTTGTATATTTGATGTGTTTCCCTGTAGTGAGTCTGGTTCTGTTGTATAATTCTGCTCCTTTTCTGTCACCCGCAGTACCTGCAGATGAAATGGCCTCTTTTGGACGTCCCTGGATCTGGACTAAAAGACTCTCGTTCTCCAACACCGGGGCATTTAGTAAGTAGACACTCAAAACAAAAAAATCATTATGGAGAGTACCAGGAAAAGTGTGTTTGACAACAGTGCAACATGGCTGGTTGGACGAGGAAACAAAAATATCTGTGTGAACACCAGCAGTGTCCCACCGCTTTGCTTCCCTTATTTTGTGGCACTAATAAGATGTTTCCTCCGGGCTACATCCTACGGTACATTAACCTAATTATCAAGCAAATCATGTAATCTTACTGGGGGAATCAGTTTACTGCGAACCCTATAAATGCTTTAATCAAACACTCAGCATAATGCGGTTATTCACAATAACGAAGTTATAGTTTGCATGTATCTACTGGTTCCCATCCATCCATCTGTGTATAGCCTCCCCCACACAACCCCTACAGCACCCGCAGGCCAACTGTTGAACACACTGTCTGTCTTTTACCACAATAACTCCGCCATAAATCTCTCAAGGTCGAACCTCCTCGCCATTCTTGAACTTTCCCACACAGGTGTGAACTAGTCATCGTGGTGTCTCACTCGGGTTAGACAATGCGGGGCCTCAGCGGACCTGTTTGGTTTGTGGCTTCGCTAAGGGACGTGTGTTCGGGATTGAAAACACGAGCATCTATCTGGCATCTCACCTGCTTGATTGTATCAGGGTGTTTTCTGGTTCGGGAAGTCATGTCAAACAGTGCGTGGAGCAGAACGCCACTGTCACTGCACTTTAGTAAATACAGCCGTTGTGACTCAGCTCACTTGACCTTACATATCCTGGCTCGATGTGCTCGCTGAGTTTGCGGTTGATTCGCTGGATCCCATAATCGCAGCGATGCACATGACAAAGTCCTCATTGAGCGCAGTCAATGGGGAATTGTTGCGAAGGGATGCAGTTTGCTCATGGGAATCCAGGACTGACTTAAGTCTCAATAAAAACCAATTAGATATATCTATTAGAATAAATGCTGACCTGCCGGTGACCCTGTTGATTTTTCTGTGGGACACGGCAGCTACTGTGTCAAGTTATGTTGCAGGAAAACTGATTCTGAGTGGTTTAGACAATGTGGAACATTATGAATTAATCTGTGAATCCTCAGCGCAGGGAAACAGCATTCAGAGAAAAAATCAAAACAGTGAGTGGGATAATAGCAGTTGGATTTAAAGGAAATGAAAGCGCATTGACTGAGGTTGAGTTCTCTGTTTGGTTTGTTTCTGTTCTGTCCTTCAGTGGTTGCTGCTACTTTTCATGTGGCTCTGTGTTGGTGCTTTTCTTTTTTTTTTTTTTTTGTTTGGCCTTCATCTTCTTTGAACGTCATTAAACCAGAAAAGTCAATGCAGAAAGAAACATTGTAGAACACTGAGAATGTGTGGGATCCAACTGGGAGAAATGTTACTCACGTCGTCGGAATAATAAGTAGCCTTGACTTTTGTGCGTTTTAAATATGTGCTTTTTCCTCAAGCTTGCAACGTTTGTTCTATTGTAAATATATTTCAAAATGCTTTTATATCTGCACATTGGAGCTTATAAATAGCTACTCAGGTTCTACATCGATGTTAGCACGGAGAGAGGCTTCTTTGTGCCTTGGTTTCGAATTAAAGTCGATACTTCAGTGCTGTTTATTATGATCATCTTACTATTTTTATTGCAATTGACAAGCTCTAATAAATGGGCAGTCCAAGCCCAAACATCTCAAATGAAACACATCATTTGGCAGAAAAGAGAATACGAGATAACATAGAACTTGTGTAATACTTTCATTTTTATAAGCAGTATAAAGGTAGGGAAGTTCATTGAAAGTGTAACAGCTTTCAGTATGTGAACTAAAAAAGGAAGTCGCCGTGCTTGATCTGGTGACCTGTGACTAGAGGGTCATTTGATTTAGTGGTGGGAAGCTCTAATACCGGGTGCGGCGCACCCTGGGCACGGAGGATAGGAGAGTGAAACACCCCGCTGCGGCCTTACCCTCCACTCTGGGCCAGGAGCCCACATGCCCCTCTGGTGTGCTGCTGCTGACAGGGAGCCAGGCTGATTATGTGCTCATTACTCCAGCCGAGGAGAGAGAGAGAGAGGGAGAGAGGGAGAGTGGGAGGGGGAGCAGCAGCAGGCTGGCTCCCCAGGCCTGCAGGCTCCCCAGGCCCCAACGCTGCACTAATGAGAGAAGGGGGAGCGGATGGGCACACACGGGGGGCCAGGGATTACTGCCCAGGGCCAAGAGGAGCCAGGGAGAGAGACCCGAGGAGAGGAGACACCAGCAGGGACTCCTGGAGCAGACCTGTGCTCCTGCAGTCATTCTGCAAGCATGTGTTAAATCTGACATGGTTGTTTTGTTTTTATGATCGACTGGCACGGATCGGAATATCTGTCAAGATCTGCTTGTAGGCGCATGTACATTTTATATGCATGTCAGCTATGCATAATGTTAGTGTACTGATAAGGCTGTTACAGTCTATTAGTTATAGGCCTGCTCAGTCAAGTGCCTCTGCAGATTAATAAATCATCCGCTGGCGAGCCTCCGCATGCAGACAATGCTGGTATTTTGATTTTTTGGTGAGTGATATCATCTCTGCAGAGATCGATGCAATTGTTGTTGGTGAGCTACTTTGACATGTCTGCTAATTCTGGCAATGTGGAAGGAGATAAGAGGATGTCAAATAGAAAATCAGAGCGTACATCGCCGGATACCAAAGTCCAGGGAAAGAGCGTCGTGTCGCTGTGCAGATTGGGTCCATAAGGCCCGTATGCTAATCGGAGCCTGCTCTGGCCTGAGATCCTCAATTATTCAACAGACAGGTTTGTTTAGCATTCAGTTGGTATTGCTTTTGGTAGTAATGGTGGTGGTGGTGTGGTGGGAGGACGGGGAAGAAGGGAGCACACGCACACATGCGCATGCACACACACGCACACACACACACACATACGTTCAGCAGCACCCCAAAACCCCCATATAGACCCCTGTGTTCAGAGGGCTGCCTCTTCATGAATAATACATCAAAGGCGCTGCAGGGCCAGGTGATGCAGTATGGGGATCATGTCAGCCCATCAGTAGTGGCCGAGCTGGACCAGAGAGGAGGAGAGGAGAGGAGAGGAGAGGAGAGGAGAGGAGAGGAGAGGAGAAGAGAGGAGAGGAGAGGAGAGGAGAGGAGAGGAAGAGAGGAGACTAGAGGGGAGGAGACTAGAAAATAAGAGGAGAGGAAGAGAGAAGAGGTAGCGCTGCTGTCTGAATCATGTGCGTCTCCTCATTTTCCACAACGCACCGGTTCACAGTCATTAACACTCGGCCGATAATGATGTCAAGGCTGCGTACTTCCCTCTCTGAGGTCATTCAGTCACTTGCAGTAATTTGTCCATAATGCCTATTCTCTGTGTCATGTCCGACTACACTGACTGGTACTGTTATTCCGGATTAGACGGAGCTGTGACTCTCTAATGAGGTGGAACTGACCGGAGGTGTCCGTCCCTCGGTTACTTATCAGATCACGGCGCACCCGGTGCTCAAATATGTGCTGATCTTCACTTGACAGAGACGCAAGAATCGCCGTCTTTGTTTCAATATTGTATTAGCGCCGTCTAAAGCAATCAAGGCATGGAGGGATGCGGTCCTGTCAGCGTGTCATAAGTCACTTAGTCACAGAATTGTTTAAGTGAATTGAAGTGGTTTAAGGTCTAGAGCTGCATTCCACAGATGCCTTTTGTCTCGCCGCATGTGTCCAGTGCAATCTTCAACTCTCGGGGCTATAATACGACATTTTAAATATAAATATTAACTGAAAATCTGCTTTTCTCCCAAAGAGATACGTACACTTGCTTTCGACCCATATTCCTCCAACAGACCTTTGAGTTGGGAGTCCGGTGAGATTCTCTCGTTTTGCATTAGGCAGTGAACAACCGGGATCCATCATGAAATCAAAGGCTTTGGGAGGACTGAACTGAATACTGATCTGAGGTCTGCAGTCCTGCTGGGCCCACTGCAGAGACAAGATCCTCTTCAGAAATGGAATAAGGAACCAGACCTGTTATTCCAGTCAAACTCTGAAACGTGGAGATTTTAGGAGCGCAGGATGAGTTCATGAAATTACACACCATTAGTGGCAGATTTACTAGAGCATAATATCAGTTTACAAATATTTATTACCACACTAGCTCCCATGTTTGTGTCCATATATGCTGATTTGGTTAACAGCTCTCTCAATTTATTTAATCACCTCTGGGGATATTCACTCCAGTAATATGACACCGTTCAGCCCTGTATTATTTTAAGCCAGAATACTACTCCCAAACATTGACCCTTTCATAGGCGATGACCAGCACGCAAAAGCACACGTTGTCTGTGATGAATGGCATAGTTTTGGTTGATTTTAAAGACATACGACACGGTCGGTCCCCTCTCTCACGTCCGCTTCCTGTTGCCGTTGACAAACAAGGCTTGGATTTCTCAGCATGCCAGGCATTCTTTTCACCCCGTCTTTCCTGGCGTTTTGAAAGGCCTCTGAGCCTCCCACCCAGAATCACCGAGCATAAAGACACACAAAGCTGCGGGGTTATTCAGTTTGTTCTAAGCTCTCTTCCCCATCGGCTGTTTGCCTAGTAATTCAATTCAGATGTGCAGGATCCAAAAACATGTTTGCTTGAATGAAATCCACCCCTCCACCCACATTGACCAAGGACTGTGCTTTTCTTAGCGCCGTTCCAAGTTGGACAGCCAGGCGAGGTACTGCCACCTCGGCCTTTTTAGCTTCAAACCCTCTTAAGAGACAGACATCTTTTCTCTGCACCGGCTCAGCAGCTTTTTGCAGTGTTTTTTTTCCTCTTTAAACCTTCCTGTTACTATGTCCAATCTGCTCTTAAGACCAGTTCTGGCTGTTTTTGCTTGCTTAGCTGAGAGCTACGCACCGCTGCAGACCTTGTTTGCAACAAGCCCGTCTGTGTAAAGTGTGTGTCTGTCGATGTAGATACCATCTGGTTCCAGGTTGCCCTTTATCCGTCCTATCACGTAGATGTTGTTTATATTTAAAACACGGCTCATGTTCCTTGTGGTTTCCTTATTACACTTTGCTTGTGGATCGTGAAACCAGACGTACGGAGCTCTCGTGGGCTAGAGAGGGATATTACCTCCACACATAAAGCAGGTGAAAGAAGGCATTGATTCGTTAGTGTTTAGTTTTAATTCATGATTGAGCCATTAGTCTAGTTTTTTCAGTCTCACAAAACCACATGTTGTGCTCTCAGAGCTCTGGAGAGCTCAATACATTTAAATTGGTTTAGAAAATGAAGCTGATTTTGATTGATTTCATTCAAAAATGTTTAAAGAGAGGAAGTCGCATGATGAAGTAGCCATCTTTATTCCTAACGGAGACGCTCTGGCAGGCAGGTAGTATACAGGTCAGAATAGTTTTGCATATGTGCAACCTGCGTACTCCATTTCTCTCCACATTTTGTCGGGGCTGCTGAGCTGAGAGGCAGCCCGGAGTTGAAACTAGTGCCTTCAAACTTAGAAATATGTGTAGAGCACACGATTGGTGTATTCCAGGATATGAATAATTAATAGGCATCATTGGAAATTCTCACTGAAGTGCTTCCCAAAATGTGTTGGCACCCAGGTCTAGAGGTCTCAAACAGCCCTCACAATATAGGGAAAAATCCAGGCATATTGTACATTAAGTAGAACAACAAAGCACAACTCAAATATACATGACATGTGGGACCTGGGATTTCAACCCAGCGGGTCAACGCTATTCCTGCCACGAAGCTTCATCAAAGCCTTTTCTGTGTTGTGTGAAATTGTGTTTTCTCTGCTCATCATCATCATCATCATCATCATATGCATTGACCTTATATGCTCTGGAGAAGCCCAAAAAAAAAGTCCTCCCGAGCAAAGTGATCTTAATATAGCCGTGTTTAACACCAGTAAATATTTTTCCTCACTCCGTCTGGCATTACCGGAATCAAAGCGTAGCTTGAGACACGGGAGAAACCAATTTGCTAAAGATTTAAAAGGAGAAAAAAAAAGGTTGGACCTTGCTTTAAAAAAAAAAAAAAAAAAAAAAAAAAAAGTGGCAGAAAAAAAAGCAAAAGATTTGGAACAATTCTAAGCAGCGTGAAGCGAGAGAGTGTACAGAAGTCTCAATGCAAACCTTGTTCCCCAGCAGACCACGTTGGAGAGAGACGAGAGGTTGGGACGGGGGGTGGGGAGGGATATTGAAGAAAGGTTAGCCTGGAGGAACAAGACTCCTTTCTCCCCCCGTTACCCCCCCTCCACCCCTTGACCCTCCCATGTGACAAGTTGAGCCAACAAGTGCTCTATTCAGCCAGGCAGCCAGGGGAAATGACTGCGAGGCTGAGCGCTGCCTAATGAAAGCAGAGACGCTGGTTATTATTATTGTCTTCATCAACCTCGTTGTAGCTGTAATGCTGGAGTCTGTGTGTGAAAGTAACGCTGAAATAAAGATCCACACCGCATTACCTTAAGTTATACAGAACCCTCAGTGTTATTCTAGTGTGTAACCACCCATGGGCGTCTGCTTCATCCCTTGCTGTCAGACAGAGTGGGAGATGATGTCTCCACTTGTTTATAGGTAGTCAGTTTACCTTCGCCTGATTGTGTTTGTTTGTGGCTCGCTGGTGTGACTTTTGGACTTGGCGGCACCGTTGTTTTTTTCTTGTTGGACTGAACAAACAGTTCTCTCCTCAGCTAAACGACCGTAATGGTCTTGGCATGAGTCTGCAGGGCTTTTTAGTGTTCCTTGGTGCCGGTCCAGATTGCATCACAGGGCCGGTCACACGCACAGACTGATGCGATGTTTACCGTAGAGGGCATTCACACATGATTGGCCTATTTACACCATGCATTTCTTTTTGAACAATGGGCAACAGAAATCATGTGCGGTAGACACTGTGGGATGATTGTTTCAGCCACAAGCAGAATGGCTTTAAATGTTATGTGTCAGACACTTGTTGCACAGCTCATAACTTCTTTGTGTCTGTTCTTCTCTTGTTTTTTTTCTCTCTCCATCAACAGTCCAATAAAGTCCCAGTGGTGCAGCATGCCCACCACGTCCACCCTCTGACGCCCCTCATCACCTACAGCAATGAACACTTCTCCCCCGGCACGCCGCCGTCACACCTCTCCCCAGAGATCCTCGACCCAAAGACAGGTAATGTCACACGGATGGACACTGATTCACTTCACTGTATACTGATTATTCCACGTCAAATCTGTCAGTAATCTTGACAAGTGGCTGTAAATATTTTCACTTTTGTCAGAGGCTTTAGTCAGCTTTTATAATTTCACGTCTGTTACGATGGATTCAAATAGTGACCGCTTGTCACAGTTAAAAAAGAAGTACTGAAACATCCACAGAAACCAGGAGGCACGTACACACACGCTAATGAGCTCGGCAGGGTCATGAAGTCTGAAAAGGAAACAGCGTGTTTAAACACATTTTGGAAAAACTGTTTCAGTTTGGAACGGACTGAGCAAGTTTCTGTGGACATTTTGTTATTTTTTTCCACCTTGAAAACTGGTCACTATTGGAATCCCCAAAGTGAATTCACCACAGCTGCTGTACTGTCCAGGTAGATAGATTCTGGGTGGTGTATCAAAAGTATGACGAAGATGATAGCAAATATTTTCCGAGACATTAAATATTGTTTTAAATGACTCCTCTGTGTAAATAGCGTGTCACCTCAGCAGATGTGCGCTGCATATTAAAAGCTTGTTTCTTCTGTCGGTGGCACCTGCAGGTATTCCTCGGACACCTCACCCGTCGGAGCTCTCTCCATACTACCCGCTGTCTCCTGGTGCTGTCGGGTCCATCGCACACCCTCTGGGCTGGCTCATGCCACAGTAAGTCACTTTTATTTCCAGCTGTCCACTCGGCCAGATGTCTTTTGTTCTTAGTTACAAATCACACCACATTTTAAAGTACTGATGTTAGCGAGTAAACCTGCAGTAGGCAAAACGTTTTTGGCATCATTGGGAAAAAACTATTATTACCATAATAACCTTTCAGCATATTGTAATTCAAGTGTTCTGAGAGATAACTAGACTACTGCACCTCCTCATGGCTCTGTTTTCAGGCTTTAAAAAATCTAGCCCGTGACGGGAAACTTTGGCCAATCACAGGTCATTTCAGAGAGAGAGCGTTCCTATTGGCTGTGCTCCGGCTGGTGGGCGGTGCTTGTTATTTCCTCAACTGATCTCAACATGGCTGCCGGGTCACAAATGTTCTCATTTTACAGCTAAACAGTACACTACAAGATGATTCTGAAAACATTTAAGGCAAGAAATATGCATTACAGTAACAGAATATTGATTCATATTTGATCGGTGCTGCCTAGTTTGACCGTTTGATTGGAGCTCAGGAGTGATTGACAGCTGCTCAGAGACGGCAGGCTCCAGCTCGGCTCTGATTGGTTGTTTTTTTCCGGTCTGTGAAATCTTGCAGATGCCATTAGGAGCACCGGAGGACACATAGGCACATGATTTTTTTCAGTCTCATGCACTACTGTCAGGATATAGTGACCGTTTTATAAAAATAACTTTTTTTTAATCATGTTTGCTCCATTTCTACCCACTGCAGCTTTAAGATTTAGGAAAGCACATAAAATTTGTTTTTCAAGGAGCAAGAAGAAACGGTGGAAAGGATGACATTTTTGTCTAAAGTAATGTCTGATTTTTTTTTACCGTGTTGTCTGAGTGCAGGTGCACGCTATCAAAACAATAATAAATTTAAACATTTGGGTTCACCGGGAGGAATTTATGAACATTTATGGGTTTTGCTACGGCTCTCGTAATCAATTGCAACGGTGCTGTTCCACAAGCGGGGGATTTGAGTTGATGAGTAGAGGATTAGTGCTGGTGGGTTAGCTGTCAGCTGTGTTTGATCCACCTCACACTGGAGCTCTCGCTCACCCTTTCTCCCTCTGTCTCCCTCTGTCTCCCAGGCAGGGCCAGCACATGTACTCCATCCCTCCGGGGGGATTCCGTCACCCCTATCCGGCGCTAGCAATGAATGCATCCATGTCCAGGTGAGCGGATCATGTTTGGCAACACCCCCACCCTCCCAAAGGGGAGACATCTAATATCTGCTGCCTCTATGACATGCTGTAATCACATTTCTCCTGCCTTTTTAAACACTAGGTAAAATAAATGGCAGGTGTGCACTTTTCAAACGTCCATTATTTGCATTGTTTTGGCAACATTTTACAGAAATAGCACTTATTTTGAATAACACACTTTCCACTTCTGGCAAAATTGTCAGATCACGGGCAGGCAGCGGTGTCAGGACTGCAGAGTCTATCACAGACAAGTTCAGCTTCTTAAATAGAGGGAAGGCGTTATTGGCATTCAGCACTCCTCTCCTGTCTTTTCTCTCGGAGCTAAACTTCCGTGGTCAGGCCAATGTTCGGAGCCACTCCACAACACACACACACACGCACGCACCGCAGAGATGAAAGGGCCGCGAATCAATAACGACAAATCAAAGCTCATCTGAACCTACACGTCCAATCAGACTAAACTCTCTGACCCTCTTTCCAAAATTGGAAAGATTTGTAGCGAGCCTTCCGGTGTTGGTACGAGATGAAATATTCAGAAGGGTCTCTGTGATCAATAGGATGTGTAGCTCAATCCTGAGACCGACTCACAACAATCGCAGCACACCTAACAAGTTTTTACACTATTTCAACTTTATTATGAATTTGAAATGACATTGTTAATCAGAATATAAATTTAAAATTGTGGTAACGCAGTAAAAAAAGAAGCAAATATGAATTAAAGTAGGAATAAAATCTTAAGGCAGCAACATACTGTAGGTAACATAAATACGACTGCATAGCGTGAATGCTAATGGGAGCATTATTTTCAAAATGTGGAGCTTGACTGCGTGCCATCGCTCGGAGCAGCGTTGAGTTATTCATCAGGGACTAAGTGGGATGTTTACAGATTTAGTCGGTATAGGTTTATTACCGAGGGGATGATATGGCACCTCCTTGTTTACACAGCATGAATTATTAAGTGGTATAAAGAAAAAAATGGAAAATAAAGCAAAGTTCTTAATGACAGATATTTCATTAGACTTCATGTATTTACACAATTTTTTTTTTACTACTTTTTTACTTTACTTTACTAGACCAGATTTTATATTCAGTGAGATAGTAAATATTGAATGAGGAGTTGAAACAAGCTTTGAACCATCTTTCTGTGTGAACCTGGACTCCAATGTTGTGTTTGCGACAGTTAAATAAGCCTCTGTGTGTATATAAGTGAACTCTGGGTTCGTGAATCATAAGGTGAAGCTGATGACTGCGAGCACAAGGCTATATATTGTGCTTTGTCTCTCATGACAGCCTGTGTGACATGTTAAAATAGAGGAATTTTCCAGTCTAACCTTAACGAGCGTGTGTGATAGAGGGATATGGAGCTTAATTCCCCCCTTGTTCATTACAATGCTCCATTGTATTAACAATTGGAAAGACACTTTTTTTGTAAAGGTGTTCTGTGTGGACGGCTGTCAGAACGCTCCCTGGAACGTGGTAAGGAAAGTGGTTTCAGGTGTCACGGCCATGCTGTCGTCATGGTAACAACACACTCCACTTTTCTCCAGCCACTGCTGAATAAAGGGGCTTTTGAAAAAGTCTTTATTTGAACAAAAAACGAGCATGTAACTCATTGTGTGTGTATGAATTTAGTCTAGACGGACGCAGTAGGCATGGTGAATTTTATCCGGAGGGCGAGGCGGGGCGGTTATGAAGGTGCCAAGTTAGCTGAACCTTTTTTCTCGTCAGGTTAACAGAGGATTCGCACATGCTTATGTTGCATCCGGTCTAAGAGTTTCAAACCCGACTGTTAAAATGTCGCCTCCTGTCTCCCTCACAGCTTGGTGTCCAGCCGTTTCTCCCCTCACATGGTGTCTCCGCCTCCGCACGGCCTCCACCAGACCGGCATTCCCCATCCCGCCATCGTCTCCCCGGCTATCAAACAGGAGCCCTGTGACATGAGCCCCTCCATGCATGCGTAAGAGAACGTTTCAAATAAAATCTTTTCAAAACCTGCTGTCGTCGCTGCACAATATTTCCCCTTGTTCGCTCTAATTCACCAGCACCTCTCCGCCATTCACGGCTTATTAACGGCATATTTTTTAATGTTTCGGATTAGCAGGAAATCCCCCGTTGCTCCCAAGAAAGAGGAGGACAAGAGGCCCCATATCAAGAAACCTCTGAATGCTTTCATGCTGTATATGAAGGAGATGAGAGCCAAAGTAGTGGCGGAGTGCACTCTGAAAGAGAGCGCCGCCATCAACCAGATCCTTGGGAGACGGGTAAGTAGCACAGATGTGCGTAAGAGTTTATAACTATATGTGTGTGTGTTTAGCAATCCTTTGATATCTTCTGTCTTTGCCCACAGTGGCATTCCCTGTCAAGAGAGGAACAAGCCAAATACTACGAGCTGGCCAGAAAAGAGAGGCAACTGCACTCCCAGCTCTATCCAGGGTGGTCAGCACGAGACAACTATGTGAGTAGCACGTTTCAATCATCATGAGGAAGTTAGAAACTGTTTTTTTCTCACCAAGCTCAGTCAAATATGACTGTTTCAGTTAATTATAGTAATCTCACCGATGTCAGTAAAGTGGTTTACTTTCACTATGAATACTTTTTTAACAGCATTGTTTGATCTGTGCAGGGAAAGCGGAAAAAGAGGAAGAGAGACAATAAGCCCGACTCAAAACCAGAAGGTAAGAGGTCTTTTCCTCCTTTCACAAACTGGAATAACAAATAATAACTGTAGAAACTAACACTGAGGGTTTTATTTGAAACACTGCACCTTTATTCTATTATTTTTTATCTACCTTTTTCCTGCATGGATTCTTTCCCTCACTAACACTTACTAACTTCTTTCCCTGCTTCTACACTTTGACAAGCAGCTTATGAGGTTCAGTGCTAATAGTGGCAGGTATGTCTGTTGCCGTGCAACCAAATGACCACCGTAATGTGCCCAAAATTAGAGATCTTTCCACACTTCAGTGCACATTTTGGTGAAGCGTGTAATGTTCTTTTTTTTTTAACATCATGATCGCATACCATCTGAATATGTTTAACATCATGTTTCACTGTGTTTTTTCGAGTTGATTTGAACATGTCACAACTTTCACTGCCACCGTCTTCACTGTTTTTGACGATCACTTCTGTCACCGGCAGCATTGAGGGACATGAACCAGATTTGAAGCCAGCAGCAGATCCATAATTCAGCTTCCTCACTTCTCGTCTGTTTCCCCCCCACCCCCCAGACTTCTCGATAAGAAGCAAGAAGCAGTGCGTGCAGTACCTGCCCTCGGAGAAGATGTGCGACAGCCCGGCGTCGTCCCACGGCAGCATGCTGGACTCGCCGGCCACTCCCTCTGCAGCCCTGGCCTCCCCGGCCGCCCCCGCCGCCACTCACTCCGAGCAGGCCCAGCCGCTGTCGCTCACCACCAAACCGGAGGGACGCATGCACCACCACCACTTCTCCCTAGCTGGGAAGGCTTCTGGATCTACATCCTCTTCTTCCTCCTCCTCCTCTTCCTCCTCCTCCTCCCATACCCACCTCTCCATCCCAATTGGTACTTCAGGTAGCCAGCCGACTACACCCATCCTCACCCGGCCAATCCCCTTCACCTCCCTGCACCACTCCATGCTCTCTCCTCCTTCCCCGTTCCATCAGGCAGCCCTTCACTCCCATCATGCCCTGTTCCAGTCGCAGCCCCTCTCCTTGGTTACTAAACAATCCGAATGAATCCACAATGGCGATTTCCCCCCCATTTATTGTGCTGTATATTGCTTTTCTTTAAAATAGGTATTAGAACAGCTTTTTTTCTAAATAATGAAAAGGAAGAAATATTATTGGTCAATATTTGACTGTCTCCTTTTCTACATCTCTCAATGAAAACAAAATGTATTTTTTGTAAAGTTTACTGCAGAACTGGTTTCTTTTTTTTGATGCATTTATCCAATGAACCTCTTGTATAAAAGAACCAATGTACATAACGTTTCTTTATAAAAACAAAAAGGAACAAAAAACATGTTTTCTTTTTAGCCAAAACCTGATTAATGTTAGTATTAAATTTAAGTCATAGTACTGGCCAATAATTGCAGCCCCCCTTTTCAATTCACGAGTGTGTGCCCCTTTCTTTGACATGTTAAATAAACATTTGAAATTGTTTCTTAAAAGAAATGTCTCTTTTTGTTTTTTCACATTTTGTCAGCCCATGTTTTTGTCATTTAATAAAGAGAGGTTTCTTTAACAAGGTAATGCGGTTTGGAATTAATATCTCAGACTAGTGACCACAGTGCATAACAAGTCGATAACTGCCTTTTGTAGGTGTTACAAATGTCGATTTAATGAGCAGTATAATTTTATTACAGCTGAAATTGCATAAAAGTCCCTAACACCTGCCATTTTTTTAGTCTTGTGTTCTGCTTTCATAAAAACCTTACTGTGCGAGTTTAATGTTTAATAAAGCAGAATTAGGCTAACCACACTGGAAAATGAGAAACAAAATTTGAAGTCATAAATAAAATACAAATAAAAAAATACTAGACATCTGCTCCGTCTCGGAATATAGCGTCCCACAACAATGACAAAAAAAAGCAGGTCAGCCCCATCCCAGCACACCGAACCCTGCTCGGGTTCCCTGTTCCTCTTGCACTTTTACTGCATCTTTATTCACCGTTTGGCACACTGCTTAGGCTTTAATTAACTCGGAGGTAATGGGATGGAGCCCCTGGGACCTCATTAGGCATTTCAATTAGTGAAAAATACACAAGGTAGGTTACAGTTTTTGGTGGCTTTGGAGATGAGGAGTGGTGCCAGGGATGGACCAATTATGTCAGAGCAGGGGGGGGGGGACTGGCCTGGACGAGCCCACTGACACCCACCCTACCTCCTCTCCTCAAGATCTTACCCACAGGGAGATCTACAGAGCTGGGAAATATTATTTTTCAACAGTATTTGAGCTGATTGGATCATTCAATATGTGTATGTAACCAAAAAAGTTTCCAGAGAGTAGACAGCACCCCCAGGCACACAGGGGGGAGTCTGGGTTAATTGATTTCAAGCTTAGATGCCACAATAACGATCTTGATATTGTCAGAAATATCTCGGATTTTACTCCTCAGATATTATTTATCATTACCTCTCTTTCAAACAGGCTTCTCCTAAAACTACAGACAGGTGGACTGAGGATGTGTTTCCGTTTCGCCCCGCAGAGGCACCAAACTGTCAAGTCTCCCCCCGCTCTGTTTTAAGCAATCATTAGCCATAATAAATCTTTGCTGCTCTATATCTTACATCATTCCAGGCACAAACCACAGAGTCTCTGGTGCCACGGCTGCCGACTCTGGGCCACTTCACCAATCCGTCAGTGAAATTATAGGTAATGAGTTGTCAAAACAGCCAGCAAATCTGTCTCCTCAAGGCTATGCATCCAGTGCAATGTTCAATTCTCCTAAGACAGTACCCTTATTATGAAACTCAGCCCCCAAGTGAATGGCTTCAAATGCTTCTTCTTTTATTAAATACATTCTCCTGCTTATGCCTCTTTTTATCTTGTTGAAGTTGTATCATATTGAATGAAATCCCATGAAATATATCATTATTATTACAACACAATCTGATCAATGAAGCGTAATACATAAAACATGAGCACGGAGGATTTTAAAGCATTCTACTCAGTTTTATTTGAAATGGAATAAAAAGGTGTGTTATCTTAAAGTTCCCATGCTCCACTCAAAAGGCAACATGCCACTGTTTATCTCTAATAACGTATCTGGTTGCTGCTCCACTCAACATCTGCCATGTAAGCACGAGGTCAGATTTAATACATGTTAATTTTTGCTCATTAAATTCTTCCAATCTCTTGCCAAGGTTCTTTTCTGGGCCTTCCTTTGATCTTGAATTTATTCCAGGTTAACCCTTTGATAGTGTGTAGTAATATTGCACCGAGAACTATCAGTTGATAAGTCACTAAAATTGTAAAAAAAAAGAGCAACACACCCGACAGCACCGTTTACTCTAAATGCACACAATAAAATCACATTATCAAGTCGACTACATAAAACTAACAGGCTGATCCTATATCTTCCATTGACTCGTGACCTTATATTCCCATTAATAACAGGAAGCTGCATTTACTTCGCATGTGGTTTCCCAAAGTGATATTAATTGATTGTTTCTGTAACATTCACCGAGCTTAGCAACACTCAGCTGGTGCCTTTGTGAAGATAGGTATGGCTGGCTGTGAGCTTAAGAACCTCCTTAATGTATTATTCATACCCGTTTGACCTTAAAGATGGAAATGCAAATGGGTGTCAAGAATGAGAGGGACTCATCGGACTTTTTCAAATGTCAAATAGCCTGCCACAATTAAGACATATTCATTACAAGAACCCACGGGTCCCCCACACCCAGCTGAGATGTAAAACACCTCCAATTAACATGTTGCTGATTATCTCATCTCTAAAGCTACTGCACACCTTCAAATCTAATCCCCTAAGATATTGTTACATATCACTTCTGGTAATCAGCTGTAAAGTTTAGTGAGTTTATGCTAATTATTTTATGGTATTTTATATGCTTGAAGGTGATTATATGATTATATAATGGGTTGATAGTTTTTGCAAACCCCTGAAATTACATGCACATAAAGTAATCTGGAGTCATGATGTGCTTTTGTCAGTTTTTTTTCCAATTGCTCTGTATATCACTACTGCCATCTGCTGATAAGGTCAAATACTGACACAACCGCCTCATGTGGAGTAAATACTCCCATCATCATGTCAGCACCTAACCTGTGGGTGGCAGTAATAACACAGATGTTATCTCCTCCACTCCTCTTGTGGGGATCATTAGAAAAAAAATATATATATTTAACAATTTAGTGCTCTCTTCACCTTTACAAGTTCAGGTCAGCTGAGTACAATAGGAGGATGTCTGCCTTATATAGGCTGCAGAAGTATCTGTATCTGAATCTAGCCTAAATATTTAGTCTCCCTTTGTTTCCACATGTGCCATTCAAATAAATGTAAATAACACAGCCATGAAAGTAAAGTCCTATCCTCTCACTAACTGAATGCTAAGTTTCACCGAGACAAAGAGCTCAAGTCATCTGGCTCCAATCAGCAAACATGCATTGTTTTACTCTGTGAGACGTGTACGGATATATGTGCAGGTATGTGTGAAGGAAGTTGTCATAAACGGTAAAGGGAATTTTGATGACACATGGTATGGAAGCTTTATTGGACTTTAATAGTTCAGAAAAGACAATCCACAAATGTATCTTCTGTGGTACAAATTGGACAAAAATCTCCAAACATACAGGAGGGAAGTTACAAACCCACAGGAAGCGTTCCACAAATGTGCAAATATCATTCCACGTGGATAAATCGATGCATAAATGCATATATATATCACTTTAAATGTAACCTATAACATTCGTATGTGGAATTAAAATACGTGTTTACAGAGTAAATTATGAGTATTTGCAAATCGCCCTGTATTTTTGTGGATGTGACTTTACACAACACAAATACAAAAATACATTTTTGTGGATAGTGAAATATTTGTGGATCATGGTACACATTTGTGGATTGTCTTCTGTGGATTACAACTATTAAAGTCCAATAAAACTTACATAGTAAGGCTGATGCATTGAAATGTGTAACTTTAAGTGTAACTCTCAACCCAATAACTGCAGCACTACTGTGAATATGTATTGCTGTAGCTTGTCTAGTAAGCTACTTTGCATTTGGTGGCAAGATATGCGGGTTAACTGGCATAAGGGAATTTGGTCAGAGGCTTCCTTGTTGCTAAACTGGTGGATCCAGATCCAGGGTTTCAGGGTCAGGGAGTTCACCGGATTTACACCCGATTGGAGCCATTGTTTGGGAAGGTGGATGGAAGTGGTATTTTCCAGATTATGATGCAAGAGCTGCAACGCTTATCAACTGAATATGGTTGTGATAAGATAAATTACATTGAATGTTGGCATTTGAATCTGATTGAAACTTGAAAATGTGAATTTGTTAGTTTTAGACGCAGTCTATATCAAATTTCAACTACAATTGAAGTCAGTTACAAATTAAAAAGTGTCCTCTTACTGTTGAAAACGTTTCATTTTCCAGAAAGCATCTTTTTTTACTCAACACTACATTTACCTGCTCATCCCATTGTTCTCAGTGAAACATCACACGCGTTGTCACAAAAGAAAGGTGTGATGGATAGTCCTGCCTTTAGCAAGCAAACAGATAGCCTGCATGAATGCCAGCAAAGAAAGGTGATAGTCCCTGTGTGTTGTGTAAGGCGGGAGGGGCAACATGGTAACTATTGAGAATGAAGTTTGAAGAGAATGAAGCACGAAGAAGCTTCATTCTTTCTTCATTCAATTATTATTATTTTTTTTTCAATAGACTTTATTTTAGATTTGTAAATAATACAATACAATACAATACAATACAATACAATACAAAATACAACAATGCAATTAAATCAACACATAGGTAATAAAGGGATAAATAAAAACAAACAGACATAAAATAAAACTAATAAATAAAAACAGTAGCATAAAACACAAAACATGCCAGTTGTTTATATAAATAAATGAATAATAGTAACTTAAGTAAAAACATTAAAATGAGAGCACAAACGTTTTACTAGCCTTTTTGTTTTTTGCAGAAGATATTGTCTTAATATTTAGTTCCATTTCTGTCTTGAAGCTGATATATAGCCCCAGAATAGCATCTAGGCACACCAGAAGGAATAGCATCGAAGATTATGGCAAACTTTTTAGTAAATTTCTTCATTCAATTATAACCTAGCCCTCCTGTACAACGGAGTATTAGGGCCACATTAAGGAAAAAAATAAAGAAATCTGAGATTTTGAGCATAAATTCATAATATTACGAGAATAACGTCATAAGTTTACGAGAAAAAAAGTCAGAATATTATGAGAATAAAATCACAAGTTTACGAGAAAAAAGTCGTAATATGAGAATAAAGTCATACGTTTAAGATAAAAAAGTCTTACTATTATGAGAATAAATTCATGATATTATAAAGTAGTAATTTTACAAGGGGTTAATAGAGCTTGAAATAGTATGACTTTATTGGCATTAAATTACAACTTTTTTTTCTCGTAATATAATGACTTTTTTCTCAAAATCTCCTATTTTTTCCCCCCTCAATGTGGCCCTAATACTCCGTCGTACTCCTGAACCTGCATACATGACTGCCATGTTAAAGACCCCCATATCATGCTCATTTTCAGGTTCATACTCTTGTTTTGAGTTTCTACTAGAACATGTTTACATGCTGTAATGTTCAAAAAAACCTTTATTTTCCTCATACTGTCAGCCTGAATATGCCTGTATTTACCCTCCGTCTGAAACGCTCTGTTTTAGCACATTTTGACGGAATTGCATCAGAATTGCGTTGCTAGGCAACAGCTTGGGTCCATGTGTATTTCCTGTCAGCTGATAACTTTAACATACACTGCAACCAGGAATAAACTGGGCCACATTTAGAATGTTTACGTTTAAAAACTGCGTAAAGGGTCTAAATGTTGTATATTTGTGACATCACGAATGGGCAGAAATCCTGACAGCTTGTTTCAAATGCAGCGTTTCCGAATACGGGCTGTGTGTATTTCCCTGTGGATTGAGTGTTTCGATACTTTCACAGTATTTATATAGGACTTAAGCCTGCTTTATAATAATAAAAAAAAAATCTCACTTTTTTTATAATATGGGTCCTTTAAACAGCGCCGTGTAATACCCTCACTCCTCCTCTAGGTGGCAGTGGAGAGCACCTCCCCGCTGTGTTTGCCTCTGCAGAAGAAGAGCAGGTTTGTTTGTACACGGAAGCAGGAACAGAGGTCTTAAATCCAAAACGTCCAACCTGTCGACCTGCGTTAGTCAACGCGGATTGTGTCGTGAGCTCACCGGAGGACAGACTACAGATTATACAGTAGATTTAGTTTGTATATTGTAAGTGTAGCGTGGACACAATGAGGACGTCTTTCCTGGTACTCTCGGTGCTTCTGTGTTTCTGCTTGGTCAGAGGTGAGTGGACTTTAATGTGTCATTTTGCTATTTATAATATCTTAATCCCATTAAGCTAGTTGTCGCTGTCGACTGAGACAGTATGAGCTAATCACAACACAGTGTCATCAATGTTAGGTTGAATGACATCAGTGCGTTTGACACTTTAATTAGTTCAATAAATGGAAATAAGCCAGAAACACATGATCCTTGTCCTGGCTGTTGTGTCAGAGACACAGTCTGATCTATGTGTGCTTTTCAGACGCCACACCCCCATCCACATCCACATCTACCGGTTTATGGACACGTTCCCAGTGTGCACACAAAAGCTTAATTACACAATTACACACCCAGACAAACAGCACTCTTATACTGGTTTTTTTTTTTTTTTTTAAATTATTATTAAAGATTTCTTTTTATTAGCAAAAAACGTATTTTACAATTCAATTCCAACGTTTCTTTTGGTTTTTAAAACAAATATTGAAACCAGAAAAAAATATAATAACATAAGAAATTAATAATTATAAAAAAGGTGGTAATGATATATTATTGATAATGAACCTATCCTTGTATCAAATGTACTTTAACTACATTAATACAAATATTAATTATTATAATAATAATAATAATAATAATAATAATGAGTCAATGAAAATAAAAAAATTATAAGAAAATTATCCAGAAATTATACCTTCTATTTTTTTATGTGTTAATGTTTTAATTATTATTAAAGATTTATTTTTATTAGCAAAAGGCTTATTTTACAATTCAATTCCAACGTGTATTAACCTTTCCTTTATGAATTAAAACAAATATTGAAACCAGAAATAAATAAAATAATATAAGAAATTAATAATTATAGAACAAAAATGTGGTAGTGATATATTATTGATAATGAACCTATCCTTGTATCAAATGTACTTTAACTACATTAATACAAATATTAATTATTATAATAATAATAATAATAATACTAATGAGTCAATGAAAATAAAAAAATTATAAGAAAATTATCCAGAAATTATACCTTCTATTTTTTATGTGTTAATGTTTTAATTATTATTAAAGATTTATTTTTATTAGCAAAAGGCTTATTTTACAATTCAATTCCAACGTGTATTAACCTTTCCTTTATGAATTAAAACAAATATTGAAACCAGAAATAAATAAAATAATATAAGAAATTAATAATTATAGAACAAAAATGTGGTAGTGATATATTATTGATAATGAACCTATCCTTGTATCAAATGTACTTTAACTACATTAATACAAATATTAATTATTATAATAATAATAATAATAATAATAATGAGTCAATGAAAATAAAAAAATTCTAAGAAAATTATACAGAAATTATACCTTCTATTTTTTATGTGTTCATGTTTTAATTATTATTAAAGATTTATTTTTATGAGCAAAAGGCTTATTTTACAATTCAATTCCAACGTGTATCTTTCCTTTATGTCTTTAAAACAAATATTGAAACCAGAAATAAATAAAATAATATAAGAAATTAATATTTATAGAACAAAATTGTGGTAGTGATATATTATTGATAATGAACCTATCCTTGTATCACATGTACTTTAACTACATTAATAATAATAAAAATAATAATTATTATAATAATAATGAGTCAATGAATCTACAAAAATATAAAATTCATCACTCTTATCCGGACACTTTTTTTTTTTTAATTTAAATTTTTTTTTTTAAAGATTTACTTTTTATTAGCAAAAGGCTTATTTTACAAATTCAATTCCAACGTTTCTTTTTGTTTTTAAAACAAATATTGAAACCAGAAAAAAATAAAATAAAATAACATAAGAAAATTAATAATTACAGAAAGAAAATGTGGTAGTGATATATTATTGATAATAAACCTATCCTTGTATCAAATGTACTTTAACTAAATAATAAAAATAATAATTATTATAATAATAATAATAATGAGTCAATGAAAATATAAAAATATAAAGTTCATTCAAAGTAATGATTGAAATAATAATTAAAAAAAATTATAAGAAAATTATCTGGAAATTCTACCTTCTATTTTTTATGTGTTATTTACTTTGTGACAATTTGAGTAAACACAACTTTGGGCAGTGCGGAGACCTCCAGAGGGTAAAGTGCTCAAAGTAAAAAAAAAAAAAAAAAGGGGCACATGCAGGGTTTTCCACAAGGAGAAAGAATTTGGCCATAAAAGCCCAAAATGTTGACATATTCTAATGCCACTATAGCATCATATACACTGATCTTAATTATTGCATAATGACCTGCCTATTTGTAAACATGTAGTGAATAACTGTAAAGGAGAATTAGGCTCCTTGTGCGTTTTAGCCCACATAGTCTGTAAATAGCTATTCATATTCAAAACCACGCCTGACTGATCAGAATTCTTGTAATTAAGAATCATCAGACCTTATTTATTTATTTATTTAATTATTGACACCTTCACTGTAAGGTTTATCAAGACATGCCACAATGATGGTTAATGTATTGTTTTATAGAAACATACATGCACTCTTATTCAACGAAATTAATCAAGCCTTACTTGAACAACAGTGCCTGTTTTATATATGTGTTTGCATTGCAATGCATCTTAGAGATGGCTCTGTTGTAAAAAGTGCAATGTAAATAAAGATAATTCATTCATTTGTTTATTCATTTTAAGCCCATAAGTGGCGTATACTGTATATGGAAAATGTAAAGTAATGAAAAGTAGCCAGTCTAATGAGGATGTCCCTGAAAAAAACCTTGAAGATGACTCCCCACTCTCGGCAGGACACAACATCTCAGCTCAGTGTGCACACACACATTCATATAGAGCGTGTGGGGGCGGGACTGATACAGACAGTTCCAGGAACACTTGGTTGATATTGTCCTTTTCCAAACAAATTTTCAAATATGAAATTACCATGACCAAATGACATGCAGAAACCCTGGGACGTCTGGGGCCCACAGGGGCAGTTCCCTGCTCTGTCTGGTATTTAATCCAGCCTTGTAGGTGTATGAATCTTATGTATGAGACACAATATGTCACATGGTTAGACCTGGGACATACTCTGACACCTGTACAATTGGTTGACATTTTTTGATGGCTCCCTTTCTGTATTATAATCAGCACTAATATCCCTTATCCACAGACATTTTATGAAATTAGAAAAGCAAGTTTTTGTCAAAATAAAATCTCTTTGTGACTCAAGATTTCAAAATAATGTGTATCACTCTATAGTTTGAGGAATAACCTCTGAAATGAAAAAAATCCCCCCTAGAAATGATAATGACTTGTATTGTCATTTGTTCTTGTTCAGCCTGTACACCAAACTAGTTCTCATATTTCCAAGTGGTTTTCCAGTGCGCGGAGGCGGCTTCCTCTACCTAAATGTTCTGGCCTTTATTTTATGCTCTTTACATCATATAATCGAATCATCTAATGAAATGTTCTTTGGCTTATTTAATCAAGCGGGGGAAGCTGACAAGAAAAAGACAGAGGACATTACTAACCATGTGGGACAGAACAGACAAGTAGAGGAAATTAATATTCAAAAGTTTGCAGAGGAAACAAAGATGGAAACGTAATAGGGAAAGGCAAGCAGATGTGACTAGGTCATCAATGCAGAATTCAAACATTCACAACGACAGCATTCATGCCATTATATTCTCTTAATTGTTCTGTTATTGTCCCCGTGCCCTGTCTTCAGCTGGTAAAAACTCTAATTATATTTTATTTTTGTTTTTATTTACAGGGGCTCCAGCTGAAAAATCTCCAGCCAATGAGCCGAGCAAACTGGCACCAGTTGGCGATGGCGATCCATTACCAGGATCCAGTGCAGTTGTGAAGGCCCAAAAAGGAGCTAATGGAGCAAACGATGATGACGAAAATCAAGAAGGTGTTGTTGGCACTCCAGCAAATGATGCAGAAGTGGGGACAACTGATGCACAGTCTACAGTACAGCCAAGTACCAAAGTACCAGTTCAGACCACAACGAGCAAACAAAAACTTGGAGAAATTAACCAAGAGACAAAGATAAGAAGTCAGGAAGCGGAGAATGGGGATGAAAACGGCAACAAAAATACAGAAGTGAATAATCAAGGGCAGCAAAATCCCCCTGAAACAGAGAAGAAGAATGACAAAATCAATAATGAGCCTGCAAAAACAGCGACTATCGCTTCAAAAGAAAAACCCAAGACTACAGTTAAAACTGTAACAACTAAAGAGTCAGAGAAGAAAGAAGAAAAGGACACCAACAACAAGGCAGAAGGAAACAAAGGCAGTGGGGAAAAAACACAAGTAGAGAACCCCAGTGTGGCCAAACCAGAAGTAGAGGGCAACAATAACGGCAACCCAGAAGGAGAGGGCCACAATAAGGGCAACCCAGAAGGAGAGGATACCAACAATAAAGAAACCGAAGAGAAAACATTGTATGACCCATCTGGTATGAAGGATGGGGCAGAAAGCAGTCATTTCTTTGCCTACCTTGTCTCTACAGCTGTGCTGGTAGCAGTGCTTTACATCGCTTACCACAACAAGCGCAAGGTACTTGGCCTTTAACTCTCACTCAAATCTCTTTGAAGCATGTTTCCTGTGTTTCCACTGACCCAGATTTGAGTTGCAAATGTTCCAGCGTGGGTTCTTGTTGCAACAAATGAAGGCGATAATGGAATTTTTTGAAACCCAGTAATTGCGGTTGCATACATTTGCTCTATATTCGGTCAGGTCTCCACTATATGCAATGAAATAACTGGACCATAAGTTTAACTCAGGTGAATATTCGCTGGTCTAGTTAACGGTACATTTAGTTCGGACTAACACAGTGCAGAAATACAGTATGTCATGCACCGATTAGGGCTGACCTTGACCAAAGAAACTCTTAGTCGACAACACTCACATGATTTTGCCAACTAATCAATTTGTTGATTTAATCGACAGATCTGTGAAACTGAGTTTCTCCACAAACAATCACACAAAACCTCCACTTTAAATCTTGTGTTTACCAGAGATGTGCCCATAAGTTTCTTGGAAATAAGTCATTCAGCATGAAAAAAGCATAAAAAAACGACTGAGTACATGGTACATGAGGTCACCTTGTGACTTGCAGATACATCTCTGGGCCCAAACAAGCACATGACAACTGAGAGGAACAAACTTAAAAGGAATAATTTGACATTTTATTTCTTTTGTTAGAGAGAGAGAGAGAGATTAATCCTCTGCGATGTCTCTAGTTTAATCATATCCATATTTTTGTTGTGGATCAGACTTCATACAACAGGCCACGTCAGATGAAAACTTAATATCTGTTTCTCCTTTACCCCCAGATAATTGCCTTCCTTTTGGAAGGAAAGAAATCCAGATCCACACGTCGACCTAAATCTACAGAATACCAGAAGCTGGAACAGCAAGTAAGTTCTTGATATAGAGAAATACATTCCCCCCTTTTTAAAACACAGTATCATTAAATATTTTGTTTGTTTTTAATTCTCTCCATTTTCTTTCAGATGTAAGTCTCTTGAAGCCATTGTCTCGAGTAGCTGAATACACTGGGGGTCGGGTGAGAAGAGAGTGAACGGATACTGACGTTAAGATATTTTTCCTGGTGCACTCTGCATTGGTTTCACCCTGTGTTAAATGGACATTCTTCTATTTTATACCTTTTAGATGCTTATCGTATGACTATGCAGATGACACTGTTGCCTTATTGAGGGAATTAGTGAAATGCAGTGAAGGTAAAATAAGCATGCTGTTTTTGCACTTGTGTCGTTATTCCACTTTTAAGGCAATCTCGGAATTTGACCTGACTAAGGTCCGGACTCAGGATATATTTCGGTAGCAGATGAAAATATTAGCTGTTTGGATTATAGAAGTGTTTGTAAAGTACACTTAAATAAGCCATCTGAATCTTTGTGAAATACTGTGTACAGGTTCTCTGAGGCTGTGTTTTAAATGTCTATTAGATTAAAAAGTGTATCAAGAGTTTAGATGTACTGAAGCATCGCAATGGGATTTCTGCTCGTGTTCATAACCACATGGTGTCGGCCAGATGAATGTAGCGACCTTTATTTTCCAAATGAGACGCTAGCACAGTGCTCACCCACTTTAACTGCCTAAAGGCTGAGAATTAAACATATAAAGTCTGTGCTTGAAGTTATAGTTCTGGAAAATGTGCTGATTTGCTTTCTTGCTCAGAGTTAGATGGGAAGATCATCATCTGACTGATGTTTTAACTGCTGTCAGGGTGTTGGGTACACATAAACGACCTTTAATTTATCCAGACTAAATAAAACAATCTGTGAGGTGTGACTGCTGTTGTTGAAATGTTGTTTATCTAAGCTGCCAGTCTGGTTTTTGCATGGCTGCCGAACACCTTTGTGACTTCCTCTTTTGGATAAATATCTACTACTTGCACCACTTGTTGTTTTGGATTGAAACTCAAATCTGAAAATCTAAGAGCGGCTTTGTAAGAGGAAGTAGGTAAAGAGCTACATTGCTTTGACTGTTGAGCAGGAAGTATGACTCTGGGGATAGGTTGACCACTAATACATTAGATTAATCTTTCTTCTACAGTAGATGTGTGTGTGTGTGTGTTTGTGTTCAGAGATGACAGACCAATGTGCCAAATTGTGAACCGTTTTACTGGGATTCAATGTATCATTGTTGTATTGTGCCTGTTTCCTAAATTAACACTATATTTGTACTGGCCGGTGGTCATAATATATGGAATCCCTTTCTGTAAAAACAACAAAAAAAAATGTAATGTTTCTTGGAAGAATCAATGTCCCAAAATACATATATTTTTTATTGTTGAATCGGCAAAGAAAACACAACATTTATTTGCTCTTTTCAGGAGTGAAGTAAGCACCAGAATTAGTTAGAAAACATAACGAGTCATTCTTTCATACAGTCTGACAATTAGCATGAAATTAGCATGTTTTCAAGATGTTTAATGAACATATAGCTAAATAACTAAGTACGTATTTATTTGTCTGTTTGGAATGGCTGCCCATAAAAAAAACACATCCTGCTGTCAAGTGTTTCATTGCACACGTGTGTCTGCTGATTGAGATGAGTATTGATTCTAAAATAAAAGCTTTTTGTACTTTCTAGCCTCAAATGAGTTGGATTCCTTGACTGCCTTCACTGTTGGCCAAAATTTCAAAAATGTTAGGCACCCTGGACTTCTAACCCCAAAAAGGCACAACTTGACCACACTGTCAACCATCATACCAAATTTGAAGTTCCTAAGTTAAATAGTTTCCGAGTTCTGCTCCGGAAACGAAAGTGTGACACGAGAACGGACGGACACGCAGAGCGCTATATACCCCCGACTACATTGTCGCGGGGGTATAATTACAAATACAAAGTTACATGTTACATACTTACAAAGTATGTACTTACAAAAATACTTTCAAAGTATTATCAGCAAAAGATACCACAAATATTAAAAGTAAAAGCACTCGTTATGCAGAAAAACAACTTTTATATGAAATAAATATATTTATAGAATAGTTAACCTAATACTATTATAGTTCATGCAACAACTCTCAAGTAGCATTTTACTGTTGTTGACTGTCCAGGTGGAGCTAGTATATCTACTTTAGATACAGTTGGGTAGTTTAGTCCAGTGGGTCCTATAGGGGTCAGGACCCCTCCAAAAGGGTCAAGATAAAGGGGGGCTATAAGATGATTAATGCAGGAAAGAAGAATCAACTAATTTTTTTTAACTTCTCTGTGCTTTCTTTTTGTGAAATATTAGAGAGTGTAACTCTGAAAACACATGAGAAATATTGAGTGGAACTAACAACTCAAATCTGACTGAAATGGGGCCCCAACGCAGACTGTATATTGTCTATGGGTCCCAGCAACTACACAGATTTTTTTATAAGGGGCCAAAAGCTAAGAGTTTGGGATGCATTGTATTTCATAAGTACATGTTTTTTCCTTTTCCTTTAATGTAGGCTGAAATATATCTAAAACTAGTAATTATAGCTGTCAGATGATTGTAGTGGTGTAAAGAGTACAACGTTTACCTTTAAAATGTAGTGGAGCCCATAATAACTAATGAGGAAGTACATTAAGCCTTTATGTTTCTTTACATGCAGGTATGCGACAAACAATAATACAGTGAATTAATGTCCATACATTCTTTCGTTGTTAGAGGTCCCATATTATAAAAAAGGGAGATTTTCATGTTTTTTTATTATAAAGCAGGCTTAAGTCCTATATAAATACTGTGAAAGTATCAAAACACTCAACCCACAGGGAAATACACACAGCCCGTATTCAGAAACTCTGCATTTGAAACAAGCCGTTATGTGTGTATACATTTGACCAGGAATATTTCAAACGAAACATGAGACGGACCCCTGATTTGTCTTTGTGTTCAACTCTTCTGCTTAACTCCTGTGCTTGTTTTATGCATATCAGTGCCCTAGATGATAGGGTGTACTGTCCTAGACCTCTAACAATTTATCATGATTTATGTTTATTTATTTTATTTTATTTATTTATCTATTTATTTATATTTATTTTTGTACCCTCTGGGTATTGTCATGGGTGGGGGGTGGGTGGGATATCTATCAGTCCAAACATGTTTGTGCAATGCATTGTCAGAGTTGTATTAACAAAATTCAGAAATAAACATTGTTTAAAAAATAAATAAATAAAAAATAATGCACTAAAACGGAGCGTTTTTAGACAGAGGGTGAATACAGGCATATTCAGGCAGACAGTATGAGGAAAATAAAGTTTTTTTTTAATATTACAGCATGTAAACATGTTCTAGTAGAAACACAAAATACAAATATGAACATGAAAATGAGCACGATATGGGACCTTTAAGACAATTATTTTTTGTATAACATGTTTTTCTTAAATGTTATGTTTAAATATGGAAATGAGGCAAAATCTTATTAAATATGTGCTATAAATGTCCAGAGGAGAAATGTGAACATTGGATAAAGTCAAAGGTTTTTTACAGAGGAAATGTTGTATATCTCTTTTATTGCTCCATAAACCAGAAAATATTAACAGCCATAAAAAAAAAACATTTTTAGGAATAAAATATTGTATAAATATAAAAGGCTATGAATTATATATGAACAAACCCCAACACAAAGTACAAATCAGTGCAGTGACTTCTTCTTCTTCTTCACAGTGGCATCATATTTGTGGCCTCCTGCTCATAGATGTCTGGCAGCTCTCCCATGGAGGAGCAGACCATGCGGACTGAAGTGCACCCGCGCAGCTCCATCTCATAGCGGATGAGCTGTTTCCAGAAGCCGTTATTGGGCCTCACTATGGGTCGACAGCTCCTCACCCAGTCGTGGGCCTCCAGGAGACCCACCCCACGGTGCTTCATCAGGTAAGCCATGCACAGCGAGCTGGAGCGGCTCACTCCGGCGATGCAGTGCACCAATGTCCGGCCACCGCGCTCCGCAGTGAGCTGGATCTTATCCGCCACCGAGTCAAAGTGCTCGCTGAGAGGAGACACCGCAGAGTCCGGCAGCGGGATGTGGATGTACTCCACCCCGGGAAGAGGAGGGCCGCGGCGGATCTTGGTTTCAGAGACGTTCACGATGCAGGTGATCTGGCACCGAGTCACCTGAGAGGAGTCATTAGCTGCTGTGAGATTACTGAGGTAGAGATGGTCGGTGACTCTGCACAGGCCGGACAGACCTGCAAGACCCGACTGATGCATGCACGCTGCAACTAAGATGTCTTGCACAAAATGTTGCAAACAGCTCGGTTTAGCTGGTTTGGCTTGTTTACTACTACTACTACTACTTCTCCTTCTTCCTTCTTCTTCTTTGGTGTTTATTGGCGGTCGGCAAAACAGCTTATAGTATATGCATTACTGCCACCTACTGGACTGGAGTGTGGAGCAGTAGATTGGCAGAAAATAAATAAATAAATAAAAAATAAATACCCCCCCCCAAAAAAACAAAAAACAAACAAACAATAAAATTATAATTATTAATAATAATAATAAAAATAATAATAATGATAATAAAATTCTCTCCATTATTCCTGTTGCCCTTAAGTAATTAATTAGAAGATTGTGTACTTTCTTGTTTCTTTCAGATTCCCCATTGTAATATTTCCTTAATTTACTCCTGGTATCAATTCCCTTCTTTCTTCGTCATATTTGTTGCACTCTATAAGAACATGTTTGACAGTGTCCGGTTTATTTATTTTTTTTAATTTCAAAATTACAGTATACATAGTAACAGCAGAAAACATTAAAAACATTTACATACAAAAGAAGCATAGCGAAAACATAAAAAAAGAGCTGTGACAAACATAAAAGGACAACAGAAATTAAACAAAACAAACATAAAATAAGTTTCCGGTTTATTACAGTGCGTGCATTGTCCAGTTGGGTGTTTGGCTTGTTTAACTGCTAGACAGGTTAATTGTACGGCAAAACCAGGAAGGACAAATCTGTGTGAGCGCACACGCTGTCGCCTCCTGCTGGATGGGGTTTGTCATGAGGTACACATAATAACTGTTTCTTTCAGTTTCTCACTTATGAAAGAAATTTATTAAAGGTCCCATATTATAAAAAGTGACATTTTCATGGCTTTTATATTATAAAGCAGGTTTACGTTCTATGTAAATACTGTGAAAGTATTGAAACGCTTAATCCACGGAGAAATACACACAGCCAGTATTCAGAAACTGAGCTTTTGAAACAAGCCGTCAGGATTTCTGTCCATTTGTGAGGTCACAAATATACAATATTTAGACCATTTCAAAGTTTTAAATGTAAACATTCTAAATTTCACGTTGCAGTGTATGTGAATGACATCAGCTTACAGGAAGTAAACATGGACCCAAGCTGTTGCCTAGCAATGCAATTCTGTTGCAATTCCATTGAACTTTACTAAAACGGAGTGTTTCAGACAAGAGGGTAAATACAGGTATATTCAAGCAGACAGCATTAGGAAAATAAAGTTTTTTTTAAACATTAAAGTATGTAAACATGTTCTAGTAGAAACCCAAGATACAAATATGAACCTGAAAATGAGCACGATATGGGACCTTTAAGAAACAAAAAAAATCTTAGTAGCCAATTATATATATAGCCAGGGTATAGTAACATTTATATTTAAACAATGAAATGAAAAACAAATTTAAAAATTAAACATATTTAAAGAGACTGTTTGTAACATCTCACACGTATAAATCAATCCGGGTCGGTGTCCCATGTGCGCTCGCGTGTGGCTACGCTGTTCAGACTCAGACTCCAACACAAACTACACGGAAACACCAAAACCGCAAAGTTATATCTAGCAAAGCCCGTCTTGCTAAACAGTGTTGGCTGCGGTCGGAGGATGCGGGGGAGACCGTAGCTTTGGTCTGCAGGGCCGGAGTCTCTGCTGCACTCTGCTCCTCTGCCTGCCTGCTTGCCTTCACTCAGCTCGCTCCACCTCACGTGCATGCGCGCACACTACACACTGCAGAAGACTTCGTAGCTCTGAGAATATCTAGTGATCTAGTGGACGTTTGTGCAGAAATAAATGCTGCAGCTCCTCCAGACCAACAGAGGTTTTCCGTGTCTTGTGAAGTGACGGGGCTCCGCAACGAGTTACGTTATCGTCTCTGACCGGGTGCCGGTGTCTTCCCTGTTTCCTCCGGCCGCGGTCGGGAGGCTGAAGCAGGAAAAGCCAACACTAGGATCAGCAGTGATTCATGGAGAGACCTTCGTCTAATCAGCTAATATTACTGCCAAGCAGGTGAAATATAGAGTGAAATTGTGGTTTTAGCTGACGTGTGTCTATGTAGAGCGAGCACAAGTGCGAGCCTGACGCTGACTTTCATTGACTTAACGGCCACAGGTGCCGCTGTTAACAACCAATTTCTGATTCTTACAAACAGTCCCTTTAAAGAGTATACATTAGCCTACAATATGAACAAGCAGCATGAAACTCTCAAAATTAAATAATTCAACCATTAGATACGCTTTCAGATAAGCTGTTATCACTGATATTAATGTAATTTTAAATTCATCATCATTGCACAGCTGCATATTGAAAATGTTATTGTGTATTTTTGTGCTATTAAATTTTTATGAGAAGCAGAAAAAAGATAATAAAATGTGTTGTGCTTGTGGAAAAAAATAAATTGACAATTAAGTTTAACATAAACCATTAGTTATGTTACAGTATGTAGGCTGTGTCTCTTTAAGTGAAATGATATTGAATACTGTAGTGTCTTTTTGGTTTGAGGTGGTTTGCTGTGTAGCTGGTGATGCCTGCAGGCAGTCCTCGGTTGCCCAGGAAACACAGATGGTGGATGAAGGGCGCGCATACAAAAGACCATAAACCTGTGGCAGCAGCTGGAGACCGAGACCACTGATTAATTCAGGTCTGTGCAGTCCCCCTTTTAGTCAAAGACGTCTCTGTTCTCTTTTAATACCTCCCATCCATTTCCTTTGTCCCGGGGCTTCCGTCTCCACTTTATCCTGTTTTATTCCCTGGACTGGTCTCCACGTCAGTGCGCAGCTGTTGTTGGCACTCCCACATCTGCTTGTCTCCGGCTCGGCAGCCATGTAGACGACGGTCTCCTGTTAGTGCGCAGCGTGCAGGTCCAGAGGGCGACCAGCCTTTTTACTGCGGGCTCATCACTGCACACACACGGCGTGTATATCTGCAGCTTTGCCCTCAGCATGGAAGAAGAAGAAGAAGAAGAAGAGGAAGAAGAAGTGATCTTTTCGCACCGTTTGATGCTGCAGGACAGGTGCATGATGGAACCTGGAGATCACTGGTAGGAAAAAAAGACCTTATATACCTTATTATTTTGTGCCTCTTTTTGCAATTCAACGTTTTTATTGTGCTAATCAAACTAGTTAATTTAGATTTATCTGTTGCTGAATTAGATGGCTCATTTAATTCCCTGCAGAGGAGGGATGGCCTAGTCTGTCTTTTCTCAACCTGGCACCCTTGCAAGGTTTTATGAATATGAAAATGTGCTTATTTATAGCCTAGAAAAAAGCTATTTCTGGGGGACACATGCCAGATTACAATGAGGGTTTATTCAATCTGGGATAATATGTTGCTGTAGGCAGTGCTATAATATATTCAAACAGCCTACATAGTCTTTAATTTCCAGATATCTACAGCATGAGCTGCAGCCACTCTACTGTATTTTTTCTGAAACAGAAATGTACAACAAATTTAGGTCATATGGTCTAAAGTTCTGATTGTATGTACATATCTTTCATTTTATAGGTAAATATAAGGCAAAGTGGGACATTCAATCCCCCAAAACTAATGCAAAATGCATCATCTATTGTAACTTCAATTTATAGATATTTATGATCAACTGTAAAATGTTCCACACACTTATTCAGTATGCTTTTATTATATTTTAGGTGATCTTGTGGTCGGTGTTACTGGATTCATCTACATACATGCCAGATTACAATAAGGATTTATTTAATGTTGGATAATATGTTGCTGTAGGCAGTGCTATAGTATATATATAAACAGCCTACATGGTCTTTCATCTCCAGATATCTACAGCATGAGCTGCAGCCACTCTACTGTGTTTTTGCACTGCTTCTGTAACAGAAATGTAAAACAAATTGAAATCATATGGTCTAAAGTTCTGATTGTATGTATATTTCTTTCATTTTATAGGTAAATATAAGGCCATTCAATCCCCCAAAATGAATGCAAAATGCATCATCTATTGTAACTTCAATTTATAGATATTTATGATCAACTTTAAAATGTTCTACACACTTATTCAGTATGCTTTTATTATATTTTAGGTGATCTTGTGGTCGGTGTTACTGGATTCATCTATACAGAGCTACTGACGTGTCACCAGTCAGGACACTGGGAGGATCCAAATGGGAACCAACAACAGGACAGGTTATGTGTACAGGCTGGATTATATTTCTTAGTTTTTAATGGCACACATATATCAGATGAAGAAAAAGCATTACTCATCTCATTACTTATTCAGTTAGATTACTGATTCTGTGACTTATATCTTTTGGCAGTGGGTGTACTTCAGTCTCATTTGTCTTAAATTAAAAAAAAAGAAGTAAGAGGAGAAAGAATATAATGAAAGAACAGGTAATCCCTGGGGTATCTTTGGAGGACAGTTGGGTTGCGTCCCACTTTTCTGCTGCTTTGTGTTGTGTGTTCCTCTCCAGTTACACTGATGAAAGAGCAGACCTGTGGGCTCGCGCCGGACCTCACGAGCGGCATGACTCCATCGCCCTCTGCTGTGCTGCCTCGCAGACTGGTACAGGATCTGTCAGTAGATTTACACCGCTGTGACTTTTATTCCCCCCCTCATATTCACTTTACACTCTGCACTGTGACTTGTTATATGGGTCTAGATGAATATAAACTGCACAGCCAATTTTTACAGACTCTTATCTTGCTTTTTGCCCAGGATGTGTGTGTGTGTGTGTGTGTGTGTGTGTGTGTGTTGAGCCTCTGTGCTGGCTGAGTGTGCAGATAAATGTGGAGCAGATAGAACATGGTAGATGTGTTAAATCGCTGCCATATTTTCCGCTATGCTGCTATCCCTTTCCAGGATTATGGTTAAGAGGGGAGATAAACCAACCTGAAAGTGGAAACCATAACCAAATCAGATTTGGCATAATCAGCTTTTCAAATTCGTTATTCAACATTATGCAGGATTATCCTGGAAAGAAAATGTTTGCATGTTTGTTAGACCATGTTTTTTAACAGTATGTCATGTAAAAGAGGCCAACAGGAGTGTGTTCAACGTGTTAGGAATCAGAAAAATCAGAAAATCACTTCTGTATTTCTTCTTTTGACAGCCGTCGTTTCATTTCTCCTGCAGTGATCGATGAATGGTTCCATTAACTGCTGTCCTGGACCCGCAGAAGGAGATGATCCACGTCCAAGTGTTTCCACACTGAGAGACGACTTCTGACGCTTTTGTGTACCAGTGAAAAGGGCTTTGAAGAGTTCAAAAAGCTATCACTAATGTGTAGTCGGTGTCAGCACGATCAGATTTAACAGGAAGAGATTTCATGGGTGGTGTTTTGAGACTAAATAATTTGCTGCAGCGTTCCTCCCTGTTTCTCTCAAATTATGCATATTTTCCGGGGCTGTGAGTAATACTAATATAGCTTCATCCACCCCCACTCTCATGTTGTTGTTTTTTGGCAGATCACAAACACAGATACTGCAGCCACCGCTTGTTTTCTTCAGCTGCCATGTGCAGTGACCTCTTTGCTCCATTACCTTAGTTAGTCTGTTTAACACTTTGGCCACTTCTCCCCGCATGAGACTCTTTAAATTCACTAGGAGTGGTGTTTTAACCTGTGTTAACTTCTCACTGAAGCTAGCATGTATCTATGCCAGATCCAGAACCGAAAAGCTCTGATATTTTAAGCCTGTAAAATCTGCTTTAAGTGTGTGAGAATGACTAGTTTTCTCACATTGTGACAATGTGTAATTCACACAGTATGCTCTTTGTTTGTCTTGAAACTTCTTAATCTGGGTGTGATACCAACTACTTTTAATGTACTATATGTATTTTTACTGTAGCGTGTGGGCGTGTGTGTGTGTGTCAGCGTGAGTGCATGTGTTTGTGTGCATGTGCTCTATTTGTGTGTGTGTGTGTGAGTGTGTTTGCATGTGTCTGTCTGACAAAACACATTTGTAATGGGCCTGAAGCTACTAGCTGCTTTTCAGTGGTTTTCTCATCGCTGCACAGATTTGAAATGCCTGAATCTCTTCTTTTAGCACACTGGATGTACCAGACAAAGGATTAAAAAAATATATATTTACAAATGATTCTTAGCATTTGTCACAACCTCATTGAAGCACCAGTTAGGTGGGGCCGGGTTTTTGTGATTTAGATAATCACAAGAACGTCGCTGGAAATTAATGGTGTGTAGTTTACTAAATGATGCCTGCTGGCACTAATTAAACCGTCCCGATGCCTACTGCCCCATCATCTGATACTTCAGCAAATTACAGCAAATGCTAATAATTATGTGCAAATAGCTTTTTTTTTTTACCCAGGTCTGGATTCTACTAACAGTATCTGACTAATATCTAACAATACTAATGTCTGCTAACAGTGGGATGATTACTAACCTGTCCTCTGAATGCTGATGGCTGGCCTTGTTCTCTCTAACCCACTGACTAACCCTCTGCTTTATGCCCGCAGTCCGACGCACACACTCCTCTCTCATGATCCTGCAATCCTTCTTCTAGAAATCAAGATGAAATATTAAAGAAGAAAAAATCAATGGAAAACTGTTAAAGTGAGCAAGTCAAGAAGGGTTTCAGGACTTGGGAAGGGAAATGTTATTAACCCCTAGATGAAAAGAGGAGCACAAACAGCTGCTGATATCAAACTGGGTTGACCACATACTTTAGAAGAATCCTCACAAAACCAATTATGATCGGATCCCTATAGGATATCACCGCACTGTGTCGCACTTCACATGCTAAATTCATATCTCCAGAGGCCGTCTTTCTGTCTCTGCCTGTGCGCTGTGTGGTCAACCCTCGCAGGTGAGTGCCCGGCTTGTTGTCACCATAGGCCAAGCAAACCTCCACTACTAACTTATTAATGGTGTTTATACTAACAGTGGCGAGGCTGTAAAGGCCCACCTGTTGCTCTTACTAACATCTGTGTTCTTTCTGACTGAAACATCCTGATGTCTGTAATCAAATTACTCCCGTCTCTTTGTTCATCTTTAATTAAATCAAAGCATGCCTTGTGGTACTAGTGATGTTTATTAAGTTACATTACATTGAAGCTTTTATCTAAAACATTTTCCAGTACCATGAGTTTATGCTTTTTTTTAAGCGATGGGAAATAAGTCTGTAACCGTGTCAGTGACATGCTCAACAGAAACCCTTATAAACAAGCTACTAACGTCTCCTAAAGTTAAATTAACAGGTACTAACCAAAGAGCTTTTATTAGCTCTCTACAAACTAACAAACTAACCCACTAATAAACTAATAATCTAACAACAACTAACTAAAATCACTAACTTTTGTGCTGAGTGGCAGAATTAGTGAAGCACCCTGATTTTGAGGAGTTGCGTCACTTATTGAATGTACTAACAGAATTAAGTTTTTATTAAGAGTTACTGATGTGATTGAATGTGCCTGTTTGTGTTCATGTGTGTGAGAGAGAGCACAGAAGTGTGTGTGTGTGTGTGCTTGTATTACTCATGTTGTGGGGACATAAATCTGTTTACACAGTCACGTTATGGGGACTTGCCTTCCCTTTTTGGGGACACAATTCAAGTCCCCATAATGTATATTATTACATTTTAGGGTGAGACTTGGTTTAAGGTTAGGTTAAGGTTAGGGAAAGGGTTTAAGCAAGTCGTGGTTATGGTTAGGTTAAGTCTCCAGGAAATACATTTAAGTCAATGTAATGTCCTCTAAAGTGATGGAAACATGACTGTGTGTGAGTGTGTGTTTGTTTTGTTCTCTCAAACAATAATTTAACATACCAATGCAGATTATATTCATTGGAGCAGTTTTTGCCAAATGTATCCACTTTCAGCTGAGCACCGGGATACCTGTAAAACATACCCTGGACCTCTCAAACAATACACTGTGTGTAATATCATATACATGTAAAGAAAAATAAATCTAATGTACACAACTATTTTTGTACTTTATTGCTAATTTATCAGTTGTCTTTATTACATACTTTTGTAATAAACAATTTTCACATATAAATTAAACATGTTTTTTGTATTGTCTCTTTTCTCACATGACAAATTGCAATATATATGGAGTGTAATATTAAAGATCGTAATTGTCCACAACAACAACAACGACAATAATAGAGGGAACAGCAGAGTCCTGTCAGGGAACAATGTGTTCTGAACCCAGCCAGGAAATTACAAGGCATTTTATCTCTATGGCAATGTGAAGTGCCAACTCCAGGAGCGCCATTATCCTAAATATCATCTTTACTCGGTTGATTGCTGTAATCACACTGAAAAGTGATTGCTGTCGCAGCACATTCAGCACAAGCAGAGTCCTGTACAATACATTTATTAAAAAAAGAAAAAATTGAACTCTGTTCAGTTCATCAATGACAGATGTTTTCAGGGTGTTTTTTAACTCAAAAGCTGTAAGAGTTTTGATTTTTTTTTTAATTTACATTTATTTAATACTTATTCATGTTTATAGGTGACCCAATTAGATCATCATGTGTCACCTCTGACTTAAAGGGATAGTTTGGGTGTTGTGGGGTTGTATGATGTACTTATCCATAGTCAGTGTATTACCTACAGTATATGACGGTCGGCACGCCCCCAGTTTGGAGAAACAGCCAGAGTACCAGCGCAAAGCAAAGCAAAGCAAAGCAAAGCAAAGCAAAGCAATGTACTGCTGAGGACGGGGATGGCAGCAAAATGTATTTTAGCAACCTAAAAGAAAGGCGTTCCCCCCCCCCCCCGTCGGAAAGCACATCTTTGTCGGAAAGCACATCTCATCGCAAAGCGGTGAAAATATTCTAAATAGTGTACACTTAAACAGATATTGATTTTTTTTTTAGGTGGCTAAAATACATTTTGCTGCTGCCTCTGTCCACAGCAGCTTTGCTTTGTGCTGTTCTGTGTGTTTCTTCAAACTGGGGGCGTGCCGACTGTCATCTAATGTAACTAATACACTGACTATGGATACGTATCTTATACAACCCCACTTCAAAACACCTGAACTATCTCTTTAATATGTTCAAACTTTCCAAAATAACAATGCTGTCCTGCTACATGTTGCCACACATCCATGGGAGGATTTCAGGATTTTCATGCATACAGTGTTACAGCAGGGGGCAGCAACTCATCAGGTTAGAGGACTTGATGTTTTTTGGTGCAGTGTAAGCTATTCCATATATTAGCAGCTACTAGACACATGTTTGTAATGGTGCAATGATTTCACTCTATTTGTTTTATTTGGATGATACACTCTGTATGTTTTCTGTGTTTCTGGTTCACGTTAAACCACATATTTATCATAGACTGTTGGTTTTATAAAGGTGGGACACACTTGGTTGAGATTTGAAACATCAGCTTGTGTAAAAGTACCTTTTCTTGTATAGTATACATGGTAAATTCTTTGTGTGTCAACTTTAAGGGTGCATATTAATTCTAAGCACTTTTTCACTTTAATAGAGAAGTCACAACACTAAAGACATGCAGTTATATAAATTAGTTTGAAGGAATGTATTGTTATCTGTTATGATGTGTGAGATTTCTCTCTGATTATGGCAGATGTTTGTAATGCATGCTGTTATCAGACAGCTTTTCCATTGCACAAGTCAGAAATTGTCATAATGATAGGTGCAAATCAAAATGTAGCTATTTTCCATCCGCTCCATCCCTACAAAGGTTAAAGGTCACCCTTCTATATAATTTGAGAGATTGCATGTTTGCATATGTATTTTTATTTATTTACAAATAATTCTGATTATTCTCTCTCTAACTAAATGGCATTCAGGTTTATGTGTGTGTGTGACAGACAGAGAGAGGTTTGTGCTGCACTCTGAACCCCCCCTCCCACACACACCTCAGTGGACCTTCATTCCATCGTCATCCTCCTCCTCTGCTTGTGTCAGACAGAAAGGGCTCTGCTCTGCCCCCCATTTGAGCCCGATGTGATCCAGATGATGGGGGTTCCAAAGGTAGGAGCAGCGGGGCCCGGGGTCTTCATGGGTCAGCTGTAATTCACCACAGAGCTCAGAGAGCAGAGTCTTAACACACACAAAACCCCTCACAGAACGCCGAGGCTCCACTTAAAGTCTTGAATATCACACAAACTCCAGTTCAAAGGCAGGTATGTTGGGATGAAAAACATTAATCGGCTTAATGATGTTCTCTAGTGGATGGTTAGTTTAGCCAGTCTTTGAAAACACACTAATGCCCCAGTTTACAAGGACTCGGATGCCACAGAGGCATTTGTGGCCCAAAGCGGGAGAGAGAGAGCGGTGGAGAAGAAACAGTGCGGGCTGGCAAGAAATTATTCCACTATTATCTCATCGTTTCAGAATTTCTGGAGTTTTTACCAATTCCGTTTTACTCTTTCCTCAAAAAAAAGAAAGAGGAATGTCTTTGCACGGTGCATATATATGTGTGTGTGTGTCTGTGTTTATGTGTGAGATCCAGAAGCAGCTCTCCGTAACCAGAGCCTCCATCACAGGGAGGATGTCTGCTGAAATAACAGCTCACTGCCTCCAACGGAATTTGTCTGTAAGCTGTAAAAGATGGCGAGGGAGAAGGAGGAGAAAAAGTGAGCAGGGTAAGTATTTCTCTCTTTGGCGCTGTAATCAGCAGCGCTCTGCCCTGTGGAGTTTAAAATAGTAAATCCGCTCAAAGACAGTTCAAGGGCTGAATAGAAATTGCTCTCCCTGCAGGTGTGTGTGTGTTTGTGTGTCTCTGCTTGTAGTTCGAATGAAGACGTGTGTTTATAATGTTGAGGCTATTTCTATTTTTAGGGTAAAAGTCTTATTTAGGCCTGCTCTACATTCAGTGGTGTCAAATGTGTTTTACAAGCTTAAACAGTCTACACTGTTCCTATGTGTTTGCAAATACAAACCAGTGTTAGGTGTGAGCACCAGGCAAATCATACATACACCTCCTTGCAAGAAAGTACCATGACAAACTCCTCTGAAACAAGTCAGTTTCAATGCCAGAGTTGCATACAAGAAAACATGCATTCTACGTGTTAAGTTATGAAGAAACCTTTGTTGCAGAATGTGAAGTGTGATAATGCAAAACTTGCAGTTCATATCAGTAAAACCAGATTCCTGATTAGTTAGAGATGTCTTTTATGATGCAGTTCCAAAATCCAAGTTTACGACAAAGCAAAATTTAATTTGCGTTTTTCTTATTTTTGACAGTTGCACATTTCTTCATGTATCATAAAGTTAGCCCAATCTGCTACGTAGATACAGACAGACCTCAGGGCTCATGGCCGACGCTCATATTATTTTGGGCCCCAATACAAGTATTGGAGAGCAGGAATTGGAAGTGGAGAGCAGCAGAATTTGGGTCAGGGGTTGCGGGTCTTTAAATGTACAATAGGAGCTTTGACACGAGGGCAGGGGGAGTTCATGAAAATGGTTTGCAGACTTTTAAAACATTCGAAGAAGAGGAAAATCCTGCTAATCTCCACGAACAGGGCGATCTGTTTTAACCGGGTGCAGGTTCTTTAGACCAACAAATCACCCAAGGACTAACGTGACTCAATGTCTGTAGAGCCACAAAACATAATGTGGTTCAAGTATTTTGGAAAATCTGAGAGCACAGAGTTCTTGTTCTGCTTTATGTTGATGCAAAATGACTTGAGTTTACTGCAATGTGGTCCCACAAACACTTTGATTCTTGCTTCATGTCCTCCCTCTCTCTGCTTCTAAACTTTGAAATCATCTTCCATTAAACTATTTGACACATGATCTGCCTGGTCACACCCTATATCCTCCTCCTCTTCTGTCTTTCTTCCACACACTAAGTCCTGTTAATAGTGTGAAAATGGTGATATTAAGTCAGAGACCTGGTGCTTCCTAAATGTCTTTCTTTTCCCTGCCTGCAGCCAACATTCAGAGTCTAGATAAGCGGACAGTCGGAGAGGCCCTATCTGTCCTGCTGGCTGGTGAATGATGGACAGTAATTAAAAGTTAGCTAATAACCTCTTCACACCTGACATTTCAACAGGGAGGTCCTGGACACCATTATCTACATATAGATTAAACAGCGTAATTGGCAGGCAGATAGGGTTAGGAGGATCGCGAAAGGAAAAGTGGAAAAAAAGAGGCCAGGCCATCGCCAAACCATTAAGCAGAATATCTGAGTGACACTCTGATTTTGCTCCTCCTGCTAATGCGACAGGAATTGAGCTGAACTAAAATGCTAAATGAATGAAGCCTATCTCGGTGTGGTTATTACCGGGGCAAACATCGGCCATGGAAAATAGCTTTAATTTCATAATAATTGCTAGATGGACGTGACTCGTTAGAGACACAATATGAGAGTGCAGGGAGAGGGGGAGAGGAAGGGAGGAAGGGAGAGAGGAGGGGGAGGAGAGAAACTCTTCTGAGGATGAATGCTCTTCGTCGGGCTGCAGCACTTGTGCTCCCACACACTGCAATTTGCACAGACTCATTGATAAGTGATATGTGGACTGATGAGATGGAAATGGAGAGAATTAGTTGCACTGTCATTAGCATTGAGGAAATGTGAAACTACTTCATTTAGAAACTAAAACATCCCTGAATGAGTCTCTACACAGGTTAACACGTTTATGGTTCCCACAGGTTTGTGTTTAACACTAATAGGCTATTAGACATGCATCACATCATAGCATTCAAAATTTCTGATGGCTTTACTAATGAACGTGATATTTAGGTTAAGAACTGCTCACTTTCCCAGGCCTATGGGAGCCGCTGTCATCCTGTGTCTCCATTAAGGCTTTTAGTCCATTTATTTAAGACTTTGCCATGTTAAAGGAATAATTGGACACTTCTTCTTCTTCACTTTCTTGCCGAGAGTTAAATGAGAAGTTTGATACCACTCTCATATTTGTCCACTTAGCAGGAAGCCTGGAAGGAGGGGGGAACAGTTAGCCTGCCTGGCTCTGTCCAATGGTAACAAAATCAACAAAACAACTAAAAGCTCACAAGTGCTAATTAACATGTTATATCTTGTCTGTTTAGTCCATACCCTGGAGGGTGCCAGACATCTAGCGGTGCAGGAAGTCACTGCTCCAGGCCCAGATATTACTCTGGCACATAATACCCTCCAACCCGATATCACGCCAGAGCGTGTAATAGACCCGCCGGTCCGCCAGAGGATAGCGTGTCAGTGTCACGTTTTGCTTCGCTGAGGCGTGAATATTACACACGTGTATGAAGGTGCAGTAGCCTTCCAGCAGGGGGCAACAAAACCACTCACTTAGGTTTAGGCAACAAAGGTTCCTAGGTTTTTTGAAAGAGATCATGGTTGGGCTTAAAATAAGTATGTAAAGTAAGTATAATACGTACCCTACGGAAACAACGTAACATCAGTATGGAAAATGTGACAAACGTCACTTCCAAACAAAACACTGGTCTCAAACACTGGTCTTCTGGTTGAAAGTCCTGTGTCTGCAGACCCATCCACCTCCCCTTCCACCTGCAAACAGTAGTATATGGCATGAAAATGACACGCCTAAAGCAAGAATAGAGTTGTTATGACACAGTTTTGCCTTGCACATTATCGTGTCATTCACAAGATTTTTGTGCGACCGGGCTGTACCCTCACATAAAACCACAATGTGTTGTTTTTACACCTACATTTTTGGACAGACTTTAACAGACAGACGAGAGCGGTATCCATGCTCTCGTCTCACACCCTGGTCATTATGTTTCATACACATTTCTTTTTTGATAGTAGCCAAATTCATTTCTAACCTGTGTGTTACACAATCGGGGGCTTTGTGTTGAAATCTTTTCTAAAACAAAACTGAATCAGCCGAATAGATCTTTCACAATAGGATGAGTTCGACAGATGGAAAGCAGGAGACACGGCCATTTCTCAAAAGCAGAGGAAGTGAGTCTGTCCACACTTCAGTCCCAGAGCCGTGATGTACTGTTGCAACTCTCCTCACCTGTGCTAAGTCAGTAGAAAGTGATGTGAAACTGTAGCTGAGAAGAACTAGCTGAAAACCAGCCACGAAAACAGCCTTATTTGCTTCCTCCAAGATAAATCAAGTTGACAGTGAAAACCGAACAATAATGACAAAAGCATGCAGATCCGGGCGGCCCCTAAAGCTATCAAATAGGTAATGGTTAGCCTACCTTAAAACCTGCCAGGTCACTGCTCTGTGTTTTTCTGAATCTTATTATTATCCAGTGATTAATATAAACCCTCTTTCCAGCTATAGGAGGGTAATTTAGTCAAGTTGGACAGCTTTTGATTTTTGGCCTATTATTTTCCCTGTCTGAGAAAGGGCAATTAGTGTTCTGCTTGACGCAATTGCTTTTATCCAATAGTTGCTCTATTCAGTTTTTTCTGCTCGAGACATCCATCTAGGGATAATAACGCCCCCCCCCACCTCGCAACTAAAAAGTGGCAGATAATGGCCACTGTTTGCTATAACATATCCCTCTGAATAACCATATGTTTCATGGCAGAATGGTCATCTTTGTTTATGCAGATATGAGGGATGTAATTGGCTGATGCTACATTACAACATAAAAAAAACCCTTTATTTTGAATATAGAGAAAAAAGATATCAAGAGATCATTAGATTATTAGATTCATTTTTTTTAATTAAAATTAATTCATTAAAATCAGTGTTGATTGTTCATAAATGCAAGTGTCTCATGAAATTAACATACAAATTATAAACCCTCTCTACACGAAGGTTTCACATGTTTTTTGTTTTTTCTTTGGTATACGTCCTTCTCTTGCGTCTATAAAACTGCGGACTGATTCCAACAAATGAAGCCCACTGTGCAGCGCTCACATAGAGCATATTTGGCTCTCTAATTATAAGTGTTAACACATTGCTGTGAATAATCACTCACAAGTGCCTCAGCCAAAGACAATTACATATACGTGATACCCTTCCAACAGAAACCACACACACAGTTTGTTAAAGTGTATAATCATCCATTTTATCTAATTATTTGAATCCTTTAAATGACTATGAATTGTCTAAATTCACTAGACATTTGTTATTATTCCTTGCTTTTTACATTTGAAACCTTTAAAAAAGTGACAGATGTTTTCTTATATGGAGAGTTTAATTGCTGTGAATAATCTTTTTCATTGTAATAAGGTAAATAGACACAATATTTTTTAAAATGTACAGGTTTGACTTGACATTTAAAACATTTGTCAGAGATTTTTGGATCAAACTTCCACTAGGAATATGGTGTAGTTAAACTCTCCACCACTAGATGTCCCTCTTGCTTTAGTCTGGAGGTTGCTCTGTTGTGACTGGAGTGTGTATCTGAACCATCTGTCCATGACTTGTCTATCCAGACCCCGGGTTCATCCATCATGTCCAGGGGTGCTAGTCTCTCTAAAACCAAACAAGAAAACATTTCTTTATTCCTCCGCTTCATCTCTCGGCTCTCTTTCCTTCGTTCCTCTCACATTCTCCACATTCTCTCTCCGTCTGTCTCTTTGCGTTCCCCTGCCTTCGATAAAAGGATCACTTTACTGTTTATACAAGGGGATTGGTGTTGTTAACAGGTGTAGGGTAATGGGATCCCTACTGGCAGCCAGGCACGGAGAGGGTCGCACACCCTCCTCTTCCACGCTCTCGCACTCGCTCTGGCAATACTCTTCTGATGGATTGCACCCACCATTCATCTAAATTATGTCACTGGCAATGAGCTATCAGTTCAATCTGGCCTAAACGAAGCACAGGGTTTGTTTCTGTTGACACTTCCTCAGTATTCACTTCTCCTCCTGATTACTGTCAGGGCCTGTAGGAGTGACGCAGCTCGTGGTTGGGCCCCCACTCTCTCTGTGTGTGTGTGTGGCCCTATTTTCACTGCCACTTTACAGCTGTTGAGAGGCTGTTATCAAGAAGAGGATGAGGACTTTGAATTTGCATTCGGCAACTACAGATTGCTGTTACATGAACTATGACATGCTGCACATTTACTACTCATTAGGCGAAACTTTACTCAAGGTGCAAATTGCTTCACCTTTATCGTAAAAAAGAGGTTTTACGATAAAGGTCAGCATGGGAGTCTAGTTCTCACCAAAGTTAATCATGGCAGAACGATCAGTCCTGTTTGACATGGATATACAACCAGGCTAATGTAGAAAGGTGTTGCTTTACTCCTGCCATCTTAATCCAGTCCAGCCATTTTGGATCCCGCGTTTCTCTTCTCTCCCAGCCTTCCCTGAGCGTCGATCCCCTCCTCCTCCATGTGTTTAACTCCTTTTTCTCCTGGCGTCCCTTAGAAATACTCCCAGCTGCATAACAGATGTCGAATATCTTTCTTTCTTTCTTTTTGTGTCCTCCTTTCCCTTTATCTATATAACTCCCTGATGGCCATGACGATGACTGAATTCATAATTCTGACCACACAAGAGACACCCGCGAAACCATGATTGCCAAAGAGGCTGTAACATCATTTACATTTATTGCAGTTTTGTCTTTCTTTTCGCTGGCCTTTCTTTCCTTCCCTTTTCTTATTTCACTCGATCTGTCTCTCAAATTCGCAGTCCGCCTGGAGGAATTCCTCCAGTCAAAGCTTTTGGCGAAGGCGAGTGATGAGGGACCGCAGACAAAGTGAGAAGGCCCAGAGTGCAACCAGTGAGAAGTAACTCTCTGCTCTTTCCACTCATTGAGTAAAATTATACCAGGGATAGAGTTTGATTCATTGAGCAAATTCCTGAAGCTGATTATTTGACCATTAAACTCATTCATCATGTGAAGCCTGATAATGCGAGGTTCCCCTTCTCTCCCCATGGCTAAAAAACACCTCATGGCTCAGACTTCTTAACTAGATGGGGGTGGAGAATAGCAAACAAGCAGAAATTGAGAAAAGAGAAAATGAGAAGGCACACACAACATTACGCTGGTTTCGTGATTCGCTGGTTAATTGAGCCTATCTAACACGTTGTTAGCTTGTTATTTCAGACAAACAACCCAATAAATGTTCCCCAGATTACATTATTACAGTTGTAAAATGTACCCAGGGAATCAGCTCCTCTATATAAAAAAACTCGTGATCATGCCTCCCCCATGCTCATTGTTTTTTATTGAGTTCTTCACCCACAGGAGCCAAATATAGAACTAAAGCCGCGCTGATAGAAATAATGTGCAATACTTAGTTTTGAATCTACGCTCCCAAACGGTTTAAAATGCACATTCTACCAATGCCTGACAGCCAGTTCACAAGACTTACAAAAGAAAGCCCTTTCACAACATTTGCGTCATTCCTTTGATGTCTAGACGTTATATGTTTCTCTCCTTTTTTTTGAGAAACTAAAAAACCCTACATCTGACGGGCTGGTGTGTCATCTCCTAAGAGAGAGGTACTTGACTGAAGTCCCTGTGCAGACAGTACAAAGCTTCCACATTGGTCCATATTCATGAAGGTGTAGCTATTACTGACATATTTCCTTATGGGAACAAATCACCAGTAGGGTGTGAAGAAGCTGCAGCGTATAGACTACAGTCTCTGGAGCTTTGTCACATTCAGCTGATCTGAGTCCAGGCTTGGTGTTGCGCCTGTCGTGTGGGGAAGTTCCCATGGGCGGGACAGTTTTTCGGCCCCATCCCTTATAAGAGTCAGTGGGTGGATGGCGAGAGGGAGGGCTGAGTGAGTAAGGCATGACAGAAGGTAAGACGTAAGGTGAAGATCAAGGAGGTTCAGCAGCAAAAGTCAAAGAGAACTAAAGAGACAGAATGAGAGAGCATCTGTTGTGTCTTGCGTGCTCAGCAGTTTGGGTTGGGCCTCCAGTGTTTCAGGGTTCAATCTGGCCTGTGATCTTATATTCAACGTGCAATCCTTACCGTTCGTCGTGCAGCTGTAAAACTGGTCACAACAGCATGAGAAAAGTATTACATCAGAAAAATCTCCAGAGGAGATGCACCCTCCACGGGCAAACTCTATGATCGCATTCAGATTACAGAGTTTATATACGGGAGAAGAAAAAGCAGTAAGTGTTTCCTTTACATGCCAGCAATTAGTCAATATATCAGTGGGTGTCATCACGATTTTTCTCCATCTCCCTTTGCATGATGAATTCATTGTGATTATTGCAAATGCTTTTACAATTGTAAGTGTTTCCCGACCACTTACAGTCACATGACCTCAACGACGGTGCTATTGATCACTCACACTGTTTTTCTTGTGTTTGTTAGGACCATTGCTCTCTTTGCCGATATCCTTCCTCCTGCAGGATGACACTGAACATGCGCCGAGTTGAGCACACATGGGAGTGAGGGTTAGCAACAAGTCAATAGACGAAACACAGCAGAGCAATGAAGGTTATAGACACGTTGTATGCATGCAGACTGTTAAATGTGTGACTACCTGTGTGCATTAGTGCGCTCGCATGGCGAAGGCTCCTGTAGTCTGTTACGAGGCCTAGGTATTCCTCCTCTACCTCATTAGCGCTGATTTACGCCACAGCTAGGTGGAAGCAGGCAGGATGGACCTCCCACCTCCCCCACACACTCATACTACACACTGCCCGGCACTCCCCCCCCCTTCTCTCTCTCTCTTCTTCCCCTCTCTTTCCCTATCTCTCTCCTTCTCATTCTCCTGCCGCTCACAGACAATGGGGCCCTGGAGAATACCGGCTTGTGCTGAATTATTCAAATCAGCAGTGGCAGCAAGCCGGAGAGCAAAGGAGAGAGGCAAAGGAGGTAGAGGAGAGAGAGGTAGAAAGTGAGAGAATGCAGGATGATGGGAAGGGGATGTGGAGGGGGGAGAGAGAAACAGACAGATAGAGAGAGAGAGAGAAAGAGAGATAGAGAGGGAGGCATTGTAGAAGTGGTGGATCTCGTTGTCTCTGCATGCAAATAGCCTCTTGCTCCTCTCTCCCTCCCTCTCTATGAGTCACCCCCTGCCCTTCACTGCTTCATTAATACACATCTGTACCTCAGCCCTCCCCTCCACCTCCTCTCTCCGCTCTCTCCTAGTGAGGAGGAAGAGAGAAACAGAGGAGTGGGGGAGGTGGTGGTGGTGGTGGGAGGCGGGTAGGCGCTCGACAGCAGCAGCACGCTGTTGGCAGGAGGAGAATGTGCCGGTAATTAGCCAGCACCGGTACAGACGAAAAAACCCAGGAAGGAGAAAGGAGAAGAAGAGGAAGGGGAAAAAAGAGCAAAGCTCTGAAAACAAGCCTCCTGCCAGGCTAAACTCCCCAGAGGCGAGACCTGGACATGTCGGTGTGCAGTCTGGGAACAAAGGAAGAAGAGGAGAGCTGGGGAAAAGATGGGATGCTGAAGAGTGGGCCCATGACAGCACCTGCAGAGATGGAGAATCTGATTGTGTGTGTGTGTGTGTGTGCGGGCATGTCAGCATTATTTCCTTGTGATTGTGTATGCATCTCAGTGAAGGATGCCTTCAGATGCACAGATACGAGATTCATCACCAGAATGTCTACCTCTGACTGTATGTTTATTTGCCTTATATTCGAAATAATCTTCTTCAATATTACAAAGAGATTCTCCTGTCAAGAGTCAGAATCCCTCCGATGCTGATTGGTTGTCTAAATCCACTTCTACACTCAGCACCAGTCAGGCTGCACAGCATCAGATGGTTAGACAAGAAGCCACGAGAGGCCACGGTTTACTGTTACGAGTTAAATTTATAATTCATAATGATAACAATCATAATATTCTCCCCAGCAACATAGTTGTTGAACAGGTTGCTAAGCAACATAATAGTATATGAATGATGATCTCTAGTGAGGGTATTAATATTCCCTGCATTCACTTCATAGCAGCCACAAACATGACTCAGCTAATCGTCCTCCACCATTATTATTTATCACAACACACATCAGACAGTTTTAGCCTTGATAATGCTAACACGGCAGATGGCACCTCATGAGGTCGCAAAGGTGTGATTTCCCGCAACGATGTGATATGAAAGAGGCACTTCCTTGCCTGATGTCATCGAAGGTTAATGAACTCAAGTCTAATGAAGAGACTCTGACCTGTCCTGACTAATTAACTAAGAGCTCCGAAATTTTACCACCAGTTCTTTTATACACAGAGCTTCAAAAATGAGTGTGGGTGGAGAAAAAGTGTGTGTGTGTGTGTGTGTGAGAGAGAGAACTTGACCCTCGAGTCCTATGCTGGCCTCATTAGTGAGAGGACTTGGTTCATTAAATGATGTGAGCGAGAGGGGTGGGCTAAGCAAGGATCACACACTGAGAGGCTATCCCTATGTTTTTTCTTCAGTTAATTTAGTGTTTTTGCAGAGGAAAAAACATGAAATGAGGTCTGTCTTAGACACACCTGAGACAAAAAAACATGTAACTGTCTCTGCAGGTTTATGCAGAGAAGAGTGTTATGGGTTCCCGGCGCTCACCTCCCAAATCTCAACAATCCGTTGTGCGGCCCTGCACATCAAATGAGCTAACTGGCTGATCCGACCTCCTGTTGGAAGGTGGGTTCAAAACAGGAAAGACATTTGTTGGCACAAGTACAGGTATTAAAGTCAAAATGAAATTTGAATTCTATACCATAACGATACCGCAGATATATGCAACCAACATTGTCAGTCGGTACCAAGAATTCAAGCCCCCTGGAGAACAATAATAGAAAAGAAACATCTCTTCTTTATTATTTTTGCTAAGAAATCAGTGTTTTTTTTAAATAAAGATAGAGTTAATGTCTCAGCAAATGTCTTTCATTTGCTAAACTTGCAACTTGATAACAATACAGAAGCTGTGGCTCAAAAATATAGAAGGTGGAAGCTTGACGTGTATAATAATGTCCGAAATCACAGTGTGAAAGCACTGAGCACATTCTGCTGTGCTCCTTCGTTGCTATCATTGATGTATGGTGGCCTCTCATGACTTGGCTGTGGATCGATTCAGCCCCGTGCGCCCGAGAGCGTCAGGCCCGTCCAGCCGTGCGGAGCCCCTGGGAGAGACTGGCTGTGGGTTGACATGCTCCACGCTTCCTTCCAGCACAGCAGCAGCAGCAGCAGCCAGCCGGCCGGACAGCCAGCCTGCCCAACGCCCCCACACGCCGTTTGGAGTGTCAGCCCAGTGTTTTCTACTGGGAGCTGGGCTTGGCAGTGCTGGTTACAGGGCTCAGATGGGCCGCTGATGGAGCCTTCTGCCCAGCAGCCCCACGAGGGCATGAGAGGGTGAGGGAGACAGGTGTGTTTATGTTCCACTTGTTGCCCCTCCTCCCTCCCCACAGAGGCCAGAACAGATGCCCGTGACATTGATTTTGGAGACGGCAGAGACGGAGAACCAGACAAAGGAAAAAAAGGGATGGAGGGAGAGAAAGGAAAATGCGATGTGATGGTATGAAAATTGATCTCATAAACTCTGCTCAATAAAAATCAATAGAGGATTCCTGTAGGATGCAGTTTGTGACAAAGGCATCCCCCTCTGCATACAGGCCTGTGCATATGATTTCCTTTGCTAACATACCCAGCCTTAGGCAAGAAACACATTTCCAGGAAATCCATTTTTCTCACTGCTCCCTGGGCAGTTTTGAGTAGTCCCTTCATAGTCTTCAGAGCCTTTTGGAAAATGAATATTACACCATGCTCTTGGAACAAGCATTATACAGTGTCTAGGTTGACGACTGAAGCGAAGGCAGGTCGTTTGGCTCAGCAGGTTGCAAGGCTTTGAGTAATCAGGGTTTGGGGATTCTAATTAGGGCAATTAAGTCCTAATTACAATGTAAACACATTCTGCTGCCAAAACCCTAGACCCCTAGAGTGAGGCCTCTGTACCGTAGCCTCCCATTCTGCTCTGCTGTCTAAAGAACAGCATGGCCCCCATACTGTACAGACCTAACAACGATCAAACTGCTGTAAAGTACCAGCAGAAAATTACCTATAAAGAAGACGTTAGGTAACCTTGAACCATCAACACGAATGCTTAGGACAAAGATTCATCAGCTAATATTTTGACAACATATTTTCACTCTATTCATATATTGAATATGTAGAGAATATAAGTGGAGATGTGGTTATTGTTTATTGTGCCGGTTGTGTATGTGTTTTCCTCCCTCCTGCTTTTCTTTCTCTCCCCCTCTCGTGTTTTCTCTCCAGGTGCTAACAAGAGGATTGGTTTCCACCTGTGCAGTCCTGTCTTGGTGCTCATTGGTTCCACCTGACTTCGAGCTGGCCAATCATCAGTCGGGGCCCTCAATAAAAGGAGCACACCTGAGTTCACACTTCCTTTCTGTGTCTCTGCCTGCCTGAGCTGCTGTTGTGCTGTTTTGAAAGCTTGTGAAGAATACTATAAGAAAGGTATGTGGTGGGAGGTTGACGGGAGTTGGGGTACCCTTTACATTTTTTCACGTGTTGTTCACTTTTGTTTAGAGACCCTGGGATTATTTGTTTGCGCCACAGCTGTATTCCTTTTGGTGAAACTCTTTTTAGATAAACTAGTTAGGCCTTTTGTTTTCAGAGGTAGTGATTAGTCAGGTAATTGATTTCTATTTGTTTGGCACAGCCTCTTTTTACTTTTTACTTTTGACTACTTCAAATTCTTTGGTTGTCATGCCATCGTCTCCATCCCCCCCCTAGATTCACATATGGGGTGCAGCAGTACACACATGCATTGTTTCTTTACGTGCTTACAAATAGCATCTCTTTCATCCTACAGCTTTGGATGCAGGCTAAAATTAATAATCTTGATTCTCACATGCATGTATGCCCCTGTTAAAGTTTCTATTAATGAATGAATGCATGTTAACACAGGTGAGTGTTTTGAGTGATTGTGGACAACAATCCAGATAAACGATAGGTGAATTTAGCTGTGAAATGGCATGACAATACTGTAACTGATGGAATTGTAAAGTTAATGGTAAAACTAATTCTCAACACACCCTCTGACCAATACCAAACGTGTAACAACCATGCAAAAAACCATTACCTCAACAGATGACACTACCCACGGCTGCTGCTGTTGAAAATGGAGGGGGAGTAAACAGACAGAGGCACCAGACAGGACAGTGCCGGGTTGTTCTCCCATCAACTCTGGGGGCTCAGAGATGAGAAACATGCAACGGTGGAGCTCCTTGGAGAGAGAGCAGGGAGGTGACAGGGTGTCAGGGTGCTGTCACTACCCAGGATCAGGATTCTTTGCAGCAGAGACAGGAAAGTGGTTTGCGGAGGTCAAAGAGCCACCATGAGCTGTTATACCTTTGAGGAGAAAAATGTATGCTTAGATTTTTCAGCCTCAGCTTTTTGCAACTTTTATATGCTGATTTCCCTCCCTTCTCTTTATCATTCTCATAATTCATCATTGCCTTGTCCTTTTTGGCAGCAAGTCAATGTAATTGGCAGTGGGCCTCAGTTTGATGAGGCTGTGACCTGTTAGTCCCTGATGTCCAGATTCTTTCCAGCAAACAAAGAACATGTTTAAAATAATATAATGCAACATTTTCATCTTGATAAATGCCATTTAAAATGTTCTACTCTTGACTGAGATTACATTTGAAAGGTCCTACATTGGTTTTCTAAATCCCTGTAAAATGCATAGTCTGTCCCAGGAAACTGTTAAGGCACGCATGAAGACATTTGTTCTACATTTTATTGTGTGTTAGGGACCTATCATGCCAGTTTTTAGTACAGCAGGGATCCTGGCTGCCCTTCCACACCCAGCCCACCTCCAGTACCACATAAGCACCCTAATTGTCACGCCACTTCCCATTACACATGTCATTCCTCATGCCACGCTCCCATGCCCATGTGCCTGACCAGCTGCTCAGAAGGGGTTGGAAAGGACAGGGCAAGGTGTCACTGTTTCCATGTATCGATGTCATTTGAACTTTGATGATAAATCAGTTTTGGGCAAAGTTTTTACGGCCAAACAAAAATAATTCTGTACAAAATTTGTAAATAATAATACAGTATAATTTAGTATACAGTAGCCTATAAGTCTCTGTCTTCTAGTCAAGCAATGATTTATCTTACCAAATATATTTTTTAGTATTATAACAGTTTTTATTTCATGTTTGTGTTTTAGTTGTGTAATGGTAGGTGTCTTTTTTAAATGTTGGGAGTTCTCATTATGAATACACCTTCACAAAGATCACATTTCCCCCAGGTTTCTCACAGAGGAAAAATATAATCACTGTCAGTCCTCAGCTGCTGGGAAAAAAAGCAGTGTTAAGTACATGAGGAATACATTTGAACAGCTTGATATTAGACAGCTTTTGTTCTGTCTCATTACCTTGGCAAATGTAATCTAGGACTCCAAAAGACTCCCATCCTTTTGAGCGCATTTGCTCCCCGTGATAGTATTTCCCCTGTGCGCTCCTTCCTTTCTGAGAATAGCTGGACCTGACAACTCCTCCACCCCCACCTGCCACTACTTGGACAGAGCAGAAACTATATTCGGCAAATGAGGCAGCGTACGGAGGCCATGGTTGAGTGGTCCTAAGGCGAAGGCTGTGTCCAGGGGAGCGGGAAGGGGAACCAGAAGCCTTTCAAAATGAGACTGTTTCACAGCCACGATGATCTCACTTCCTGCTGGGCAGGTCTTGCGGAGTGACCTGTGATGTTGTTGCTGATACCGAGAGGCTGGCCTGAAGCCCCTGGAGGAACGGGAGGTCTCTGGTGTTATGAGGAGGTGATGAAACATGAAATATACACAGACACAGAAATGCATACAGAAACACATTCATCACTGTGGGACAGAGTGAGAAAAGAATAGAATATCTCTTTTTTCATTTCCACCATCCATTTTAGTGTTATACATGAACTACAGACGGACATTTAACCTCACACATCTTTTCCCATTTTTCTCATATTGTGTGTGTGTGCATGTGTGAATCTGCTGGGGTTCAATGCACATGCTTAAAAAACTGTTGTGGCTTGGAAACTAGTGAGACAGGTCTGTGAAGGAGAACTACAGTAACCTGATGCAGTTTCAATTATTGCAACGGCAGTTTAATTCTCGACTCGTTCATTAGCACTGAATGAAAAACTTTATCAGTATATCATAATGAGGATGTACTGGCCTTCTGTGGCCAGAGAGCAAAGTGTGGTTGTGATGGTGGAGCAATCTGGTCATTCATCATGTAGATTTGATAGATACTGAAAGCAGCTAAATGGAATTCAGCCATTATTCATTTTATAAATCTTCTGTGAAAAAAAGCCTATTATCACCCAACTCTGCTGTTCCTTTCAGCTCATTGTTTTGGTTTTCTGACCCGCATCTTTGTTTTTAGTTCACTCTCACCGCTCTCATCAAAATTGTTTTCGACAGCTGTTTTCAGTAGAAAACCTCTGAAAACCATCCATACATTACCTACCCAGGACCAAATAGTGGTTAGTGTTGAATCTATTGAAATATTAGAACTAGATATTTTCTCAAAACTTGGAGACCAAAACCGATATAAAAGTAGAGTGAGTGAATATTGGAATTACGTTTGTCAGGTGGCCAGAAACATAGGCGTCAGAATAGGATGGACAACGAGACTTTTTGTCCCCCCACTTTCAGGTGTTATTGTCATAAAGTGGTAAGATCTAAGCCAAGTTGAATGTTGGCAATAAAGTCGATATGGTGTCTAACATATTTATATAATATAATCAACCATTGTCAGAGTATGGTATGTCGAAAAAAATAAAATAAAAAATCATAGTATATTATGTCGAAAAAAGGCATAATATAATATGTCGAAAGAATTTATAAAAAAGTCATAGTATAGTATGTCAAAAAATTGAATGAAAAAAGTCATAGTATAGCATGTCGAAAAAGTCATAGTACTATATAGCATGTAGAAACATTTTATGAAAAAAAGTCATAGTATAGTATGTTGAAATATTTCATGAAAAAAAGTAATGTCGAAAAATTTCCTAAAAAAGTCATAGTATAGCATGTCGAAAGATTTCATGAAAAACGTCACAGCATAGCATGTCGAAAAATTCAATGAAAAAAGTCAGCGAAAAGCATGTCGAAATATTTCTCGAAAAAAAGTCATAGTATAACATGTCAAAATAATTCATGAAAAAAGTCATAGTATAGCATGTCTAAAGATTTCATGAGAAAAAAGTCTTAGTATAGTATGTTGACAAATTTCATGAAAAAAGTCATAGTATAGTGTGTCGAAAAATTTCATGAAAAAGAGTCATAGTGTAGCATGTCGAAAAATTCAATGAAAAAAGTCATAGAGTATGTCAATACATTTCATGAAAAAAGTCATCGAAAAGCATGTTGAAAAATTTCATGAAAAAAAAGTCATAGTATAGTATGTCAAAATATTTCTCGAAAAAAAGTCACAGTATAGCATGTCGAAAAAAGTGATAAAAAAATCATATTATAGTATAATTAAAAAAAATCATAAAAAAGTCATACTATAATATGTCAAAAAAAGTTATAGAATATTATGTCGAAAAAAAGTCATAAAAAAGTCATTGTATATAATGCCGAAAAAAGTCATAGAATAGTATGTCGAAAAAAGTCAAAAAAAGTCATGGTATAGTATGTAGAAATAAATCACTGTATATTATGCCGAAAAAAGTCATTGAATAGTATATTGAAAAAAGTCATAAAAATGTCACAGTATAGTATGTCGAAAAAAGTCATAAAAAATTAAAAGAGTCATAGCATCATCAAAACTTTGGAGTAATAAGACACCTTGGAAAGTAAATTCACTTCACATTTGTACTAAAGATTTACATTAGTTGTTCAAGATATTCTATTGGCCTGATTGTTTCTCCAAACTAATCATTAATACAAAATCCTCTAAAAGAACTACAAAAATAAAGTCATCCAATTGATTTTCATAAGTTTTATTAAATCAACACTGGATCAAAAAAAAAAATATTTCAGCTTTGATTTAGTCAGAGTTCAGTTGAAAATAATAAATATGTTTATAGACTTCAACATCAGGTGACTGATGTGATGTGTTAGGACATTTTCAACACTTGGATGAACATAAAACTTTTTAGAGTTAAATCTTCAGTACAAAAGATCAGACATTCAGATCAGATAATTTCTGACCAGAGAAGCTGAAAACTAAACTAAAGCAAAAGTCTGAAGTGAAAAGATCAAATCCCGGCTCCCCTTTCTAGCCAAACAGAAGCTCTATGAAACAGTGGTCAAATGGCTCAGATTAAATAGGTCAGGATGATAGAGGAGTGTCTGAAGAGTTAAGGACTTCATTGTCCTCAGTTTTGGTCCAGAACTCTGCACTCATCTGGGGAGAAAAGAAGAGAAGGACGACATAAGAATTTGCATCACATTCCCACACATGTGTACATACTACCCCTACAATAACTACAACAACAACAACAACAACAACAACAACAACTTCTACATCAACTATTACAACATCAAATACAACTACTACAACAGCTACTACTAATACAAATGACTAAGTGCCAATTTAGAGACCCAGCATATGATTGAGGAAAGCGCGGGAAACATGTACTATATTCTATATACTTTCTTTATTACATTTTTCAGAGCATATTTTGACTTTTTAATTACATTTTTTTATTAAATTTTGATGGTATACTATAATGATATTTTATATTTTTCATGAGCTTTTTATGACACTATATCTTAAAATATTTTATACCTTAATGTACTATGACTTTCTGACTCTTTTATGACATACTATACTATGATATTTTTTACGTCATTTTATAGCATACTATACTATAGTTTTGTTTTTTTTTACCATTTTTACGGAAAACTACACAATGACTTTTATGGCATAATATAGTGTGACTTTTTCTGACTTTTTTTCTGACTTTTTTTCTGACAAACTATACTATGATATATTTTTTACATTTTTATGGCATACTAAAATATGATTATTTTTATTACACATCTATGGCATATTATACTTCTATTTATTTATTTCTTATGCTTCTTATCTTATAAGTTGTAGCAAATTACATGAATGGAGTGCATGGAAATGAGAATAACTTAAAAAATAAAAAGAATTTCAAAAATCTGTATAGAATTGTATAAAAATGTCTGACAGTATCTATTATAATGGCGCAAACATTGTAGGAGGAGCTATATTTTAAAATATTGAGCTCCATATGATTAAATGGAGTTAAAGTTACATATTATATATTTCCAAAAGTATAAAAGCTATAAAAAATGTATATTTTTGCATAATTTGTTAAAAAAAAATTAATTTTACTCCTCACTTTACAAATTTTGCTTTACTGCAGCACCTTAATTGTTTTTGAACAAGTTTCTTAATCAATGTGATGGCCTGAACTGTGCCAACATACCATCATATAGCCTATTACCTTAAGTAAAAGTAACTTTCTTTTAAAGGTCTGGCGGCATCTAGCGGTGAGGTTGCAGATTGCAAGGAACTGAAGCTTCTCCCGTGTGCCAAGCGTGTATAGGAGAACTACAGTGGCCGATGAAAATGGCAAAAATGTGAAAACAGCTCATTATAAGGTAACAAAAACACAATTCTTATTTTTAGGTGATTATAAACTAAAGAAAACATACTTATAAATATTGTATATAACAGATTCCCCTAAATCTTACACACTGGTGAAATTTCCGCCTACGGTAACTTATAGGCTCTAGTTTTATAATAAATATATATTTTGATATTCATTCATATTGCTTTTAGGTGTACATCACCATCTCCAGAGGGTCTTTATTCTTCACCAGTGGGATCAATTTCATCACTTTTTTGCTGTATTTTGCTTTATAAAAAACTTGTGTTACGATCAGCATCATCAAAATTATGAAAAACATGGTTGTGTTTTGTTCTACTGTGCCTCGGGTAGGGGTATCTGAAAAACTAAAGCCCTTTTGAGGATTTGTGCCTGTACTAATAACTGTGTGCCCCCAACCTTTGAAATCTGGTTAGTGTTTGAGCAAAAACAAGTCAATTTGATGTTGAAATCCTCCTCAGGCAGTGCAGTCTGAAGACAGCAGTAAGTGCTTGTCACCAAAGATGTCACCAGAAAATGGTCACAGTGTGGTCGTGTGGTTAACTTTTTTCTTTCATTTTCATGCAGTTCCATTTGTTTTTTACTGGTTCTGGTAAGGAGACTGAAAAGGGGGGAGGTTTAAAGTATTTATGCAATGAAATATTTATTCAAACAAAAGAGAGATAGTCTGTATTTTACAAGGCGGAAACAGCAAGGTTACATTGATTTTAGATGAGACAAAATCATTGCACCCATTTGTTATATCTTTATGGCTAAAGCCGTTTAAGTAACAGCAATTACTCTGCATGTTGGTTTGGTTTAGCAGCTTAGATCATCCTTGGAATTTACAAGCCTTTTGTGTACAACATGTTGATTTAATTCCCTCTCCGAAAGTTTCTGTTTATTTCGATATACAGTAATGCTTGAACAGGACTGGGCTGCCAATTCCCCTGCAGCTGGACATAAACTTTTATTCATCTGAATAATCATCTGTGAATCGTGGTTCATAAAACAAATTGTCGTTGTAAAAGACATAAAGACATTTTGCGAGCAGCAGAGAGATTGTGGAGTGAGAGATAGTTGAAAAGGAGGAGATGCCGTCGCCTTGTGAGCGGAGCCTTTCCTGTGCTGCTTCCTCTTTTATGGTCTGACCTTTCTCTTAATTGGCTGCCATGTCTTTACACTGAGATTCTGTTGGTCTCCCAGCCAAGTAATTTCTCCCCGTCTTCCAGCTAAAGCGTCTCCCTCTGACCCATAAATTGGAAGTGCTTTAACCTTTCTTGAGTGCTCACTTTATAGTGCTCTCTTTATTCTTTTATTATGCAGATTAGATGGATTTTCAAATTTCAAAAAGTGACTGGTATCACTCACACCTGCTTTTTTATTAAATACTTTTTATTCTCAAATTTGTGTTTCGCCATACAAGAGCACATAAATGACGGAAATTACATTAATTCACTCACTACAGTTAAATCTCTTTAAAAATACGTTTCACTGTATAAAGAAGCATATGCTGCTTGTATTATCGCAGATATTGCCAAGAGATAAAGAAAAATCATGTCCTCATTATAGTCAGTAATCCCTAATTCACCTAAATCAGCAGGCATTTAATATTCCTCAGAAAAACAGATGCTTAAAACAATCATAATCAGAAATGATGGCCTATTTGCTTATTTCATCCAGTTATCTATAAAAAGCCACAGTGTGTGCATTAATCAACCGTCTATTAGGCTAAACAAGGTTCATAATATACAGTATCCGTGAAAGTGTATGTGTGTGCTCGGGGTGTGTAATATACGTGATGTATTGATATGTTTATTTCAATTTATTTCAAGACCTCATCCTGCGACTCTGACCCCGAAATCAATACCTTCATTTATGGTCCACCACCTTCAATCAATTCTGCCCCCGTCTCCTCTCCTCGATGGACTGCCTCTGACTGGACACATGTAAGCAGAGCTCCACAAGCTCTGACTTTTTTTTTTCTACTGCTGGCAGTGGGAGGTAACTGGTCACTCAAATCCAAGATTGGCTGCTGGTCATCATCCTACAGCTTTCCCCGGCACCCTTCGCTCTCATTCCCTCCTTTCTCGCCGTCCTCCTCCGGCTTTCACCTCCCCGCTCTGCTCGTGACTGGCAGCTATATGGCTCTGATTCATGATAAACAAAGCGCACAGCCAACGGCAGACTGGGAGAAGCACATGCCGAACAAATGCAAATGGCCCTTAGTTCTGTCATGAGCTTCTTCTCTTTCCATGCTGCGCTCTCTGTCTCACCGTTTCTGGCGTACTTATCTACAGAAATGTATAACCTCATTCCTGTGAAATATAGATGCTGTGTACATGTAGATACGGTGGGGCATCCCTGTGACCACGCTACAAAATTGTATTCCTACCAACAAAAGCAAAGCGGTTAAGAACATCGCTCGGGCCTGGCGAGGAAGATTTTGCCATTTAGCCCGGTCACTTCCTTTTAGAAAAGCATAAGGTTGAGGAAAGCCAGAAGGTTTTATTCTTCTTAAAAAGCATGCATGAGCTGGCAGTATTGCTCAAACAGCCCTTTGCCTCCTCTGGATTTATTAGCCAATTTCCACTACCATTGTCTTTCACTTCAATCTCAGAAGTGAGGGTGCACCGGGCAGAATATAGGGCTGCAATCATCCGAGTGTGTGGGGCGACAAAACCTCCAGCGCTCGCACCTGGAACTCAATAGATATTCATGAACATTCTCGTATTTAGAGAAGGAAATAACTTAATACCGACAGTGTCGATGGAATAATAGCCATTTCCTGCCTGACTTGCAGCCCCTCAGAAAATGAGATTGCGCTGGCCGTCATTTTTCTTGTCTGCTGGGTGTTTCCACGCAGAGGTCTATGGCTGCAGCTATGCTCCCTGCATTGGCAATGAGGTGCAGATAGAGAGAGGTGAAAGAAATAGGGAGGGCGAGAGAGGAAGAGCGAGACACAGAGAGAGAGCGAAAGAGAGATGGGCTGACTTCAACAGGAGACAGAGGATTTGTTGTTAGATTTTTACCATGAATAAAAATAGAGGTTAAATAGAAAATAAAAACATAAAATAGAACAGAATCATAATGCGCATCATTTTCTAAAACGCCAACGTGGTGTCCCTCATCCCATCCTGGTTTCCTGATTTAAAAGACCTCCTGGGATTTAGTGTAAACAGGACACAACTTGACCCAGCCCAGAGATGCTGCTCCCTGGCTGAGCCAAGGCAAATATTTCATTCATACCATGATTAAGATTGATTACTTCTGCGAGGGAACAAGAGTGTCCACTAAGGAAGAGAGGCCGAAAAAAAAGGAGAGTGAGGAAAAAGAAGATAGAAGAGGGAATTGAGTGACGTGAAAGGATGCCTGACCTGAGAGACAAAGGAATCTTTCAAACTATTCCTTACCATTACTCGGCCTGTCACGATTCCCCCGCCACCGCTCTTATAAATTAACCATCTCACAGAGGAGCTCAATCCTGCAACCCGCTCTCTCTTCTACAATTAGGTTTCTCCTCTTTGTAAGCCTTCCTTATCTCTTTGCTTTTACTCAGGCCTTCATCGGCACGAACATATATCACGATTTTCCTTTTCGTTCCATTCTTATTCAGGCCTCCATCCTCGCGAGTGCACGGCATTCATCATGAGTTGGAGAAGGTCTGTTTAAGATTCTAGTAAGGGTTGTTTCTACAAGTGCCGTCATGGAAAACCTACATTTGGAGCTATAACAAATGAAAACACTCACTAAGACAATGCATTTTTAGATTGTTAGAGACTAAATCGTGACTTTTTTTTAAGTTCATCTTGACCTCTCATGTCAACCTTTGGCTTTCTCTGCTGCTGAGCGACTGTAAAAGAATTAAGAGCTTTTAGTTCTAGCATACTGTAACAAGATTGCACCATTGAGCGCACAAATGCCCAATCCCTTTGTGTCTATAAGCAGCGAGTTGGAGGACCGAATTCAGGAATGGGTGGCTGAGCTTTGGCCATTTCAGTAGGTCTCTTTGCTGGGCACACAGACAGCAGTCTGAAGAGGAAAGTCTTGCTATTTTTGGCTGAGTTGAAACTGAAAGACTCCTCTCTGTGGGTTGCTTTGTGAGAAAGAGAGAAAAAGTGTCTGTGTGATTTTGTGTGGGATAATGGTATGAATTTGCGCTGTAGGGAGAGATTTTTTTCTATAGAGAGTTCAGAGTTGCAATAAAAGGGGTAGAGACAGTGAACAAGTGTGGGGGAGTGGTGGTAGGATTGGGTGAGTTGGAGAGAGGTGGGGGGAGTGTTTAAATTAATTTGATCTTGGATGCCTCAGAGACGTGGCCGGTGTGAGCTCGCCACGCACCCGGACAGAAACCTGAGCAGATTGCACCGCTGCTTTGTATTCCAAATTAATTGGCCTCTGAAGATCGCCCTCCGCCCCACACAACACTACTGATGCACATTTTCCTCCCCTCAATTAAAAGTGTGTACCCCACACGCAGCCCTCTCCCCTTGTTCCCAGTGACTTCTCACTCCCCTTGTTACCGAGAATAAACTGGGCCTTCACGTCAGGGCTCAGCAGGACTGCGGGGGAAAGGAACAATTAAAGGCAGGAGGAATTATACAATCCATCAGCCTGAGTGTGTAGTGATTGTCATTAATTGCACTTAGAGGATGAGGCTGCCTATATTTTACATTTTCCTGTCGCAAACAAATCCAAAAAAAGACCAAAACCAACAATGAATTGAGACTCAAAGTCTGATATAGCTTACTGCTGTGCCATAGAACTCCATTGTTATCCAAAGATATACTTAAATGAGCTACATTATTATTGCACTGGGTGGTATATTCCTTCATTACAATATACAGTACACGGGTGCTGTTTATTCAGCAGTCTTGCTGCCTTAAATACTCAGTAAAGCACTAAATGTGTATTAATCCGCTGCTGATAATAGTCCCTAACTAATGTGCTACTTATTCCTGGTTGAATAACATTTGATAAAATCTACAGTGCCCAGCTGTTTTAGTGAATTACTTTGTCCTGTCTCCTACACAATTACCTTCCCATACAACTAAAATGCATTCTCAATTCCATTTCGAGGGAAATGAATTTTCTCCCAGATTATGATCGCACTTTTAAACAGTTTTAAACACGTGGTTAACGTAAATTGAAACAAAACCAAACGCAACAAAACTTGTTTGTTAGGTTAAGACAACAAAACTAACTGGTAAGCGTTAGTTAGTAATTGACTTAAAATGACTATGAAATTGAAACAAAACAACAAAAAATGCCACAAAACAACTTGGTTAGGTTTAGTAAAAAAACATGTTTAAAATAACTGAACGTTGACCTTTAGTCTCATACAGGTTACAAACAGCGGCCTCCAGGGCAAAAGTCCGGTGTTTGTTTGACCCATCCACCACCCCAACCTCCTCCCTAAGTGGACTTCTGTGGACAAACATTACAAACGGTGTGATACGTCAAAAACAAACGTAATAATAATAATAAAAATAAAATACGTTTCCCTTTAAACTTGATTCACAATGCAGTTTCGTTGCATAGGAACGTAATTCTTAAGAGACCAGGCTGACTTGTGACGCATTGATCTACATCTTTAGTAGGAATTATTAGGCTCGCAGCTGAGTGTCTCAGACAGGATGTGGAAATTGATCTAAACATTGTTGATTTTGATATTTTCCTAGGATTTGATGACAATAATAAATATATATAATAAAGCCAGCTTTTAATATACCTTACAATAACTGAACTGTTACATCAAGGGTCAGAAAAACACTTTCTTATAAAGACTACATTTGTGAACATCTTTTGATTTTCTCCTCCTTCATAGTATTATTTTGTATTTCTCTATACGCCTAATGATGAAAAGCCCCACAGAGACACTTTTGGGAATTTTTTAGCTTTCAACATCCTAAATTGTTTTGTATACTTACTACTGGGAAATGTGCCTCTTAGGAATTCCAGTCAACACAAGAGCATGTTGAACATGTTGTTTCTTTTTGAGGATTAATTAAGGGTTAAAACTTCTATTAACTAAGAGCAAATAAAGACAAAATTAATGGAATCGCTGAGAACAATTTCCACGCATCAATTACCAGGTTTTGTGTGTAGCAGGGTGCATTACGTGTGAAATGTGGCCTGCATTACAGGCCTGGTTGTTCTGTTCTTTATGAACTGTGAAAGCTCCCCGAGCAGCAGGGGGGCAGTTTACAGCTCCACCTGTGATACACAAAAGACATTATTATCCTGCTCCCTATAACTGAAACCCACCCTTGATACGCTCGCAGGAACAATACCAGCCGTAAACAAAATGGTGACGATAAACAAACAAAAAATATCTTGACTCCGGCTTACATCCCAGGGCTGCGTTTGATCCCTTAAACTAAATTATAACTTTCTCTGTAAAGTCAAAGGATGGAGAAGTGGAAAAGTGATCCGTCTTGAAGTAAAAATAGTAGGAAAATGTTCACAACTGACATATTTATTTATGAGTTTTAGAAGTTTTGAGGGGAAGTAAAAATGTAGGATGAATCTATTTATTGAACAAAGGACTGCAAAACACCACAACAAACATCAGGCGAAAAACACTGAAGATCCGAGATGTTTCAGTCAGGAGAGATGTGAAAGTGTTCTCAGAGGAGAATTGCCCCTGCGGACGACAAATGCCAAAACAACTCTGACAAAGAAAGAAAGGAGGAAAATATGAGTGAACAGAAGGAACAACAATTATTTATGTAAATAATGTGCCATTGCTGCTTATAATTAGTGGGAAAATTAAGCAGGAAAGAAAAAGGGGGGGAAAAAAACATCACGCATGTCACCCAACTAATTTTTCTCATGCAAATTAACAATCGAAATTATAAATGGAAATGGTGTTGTTGTGATCGAGAGAGAAAGAGAGAGAGATGCCCTGCTTTTTTTTCTCCTTTTCTTCACTCTGTTTGGAATTCATTATCTGGTGAAGCAAGCAGAGGCAGATGTAGTTTGACACAAAGGGTGAAGTCGATAGCAGCAGCAGGAGGAGGAAAAGGAGTTAGGATTATTGTTTCAGACAGAACGGCCTTAAAAAATAATTGTTTAATGCAAGAGGGGAGAAGGAAAACAGTTGTGTGATTTTAATGCACTTAGAAATCTGTCATTATATTAATTATTATACCTCTTTGAGTGGATTCAACCTACACACCTGCCCTGACACACAACTCATTTCCACTTGCAATAGAGTCAGTGTGTTTTTTTCCGGTATATATGTCCTGTTTTTGTCCACCTGTACTGGCTCTTCAGTGCAAAAGCTGACCTGTGCTACACACTATATGTCCCTGTCCATAACACCACAGTGCCAGTGTGCACAGATCAGATGTGCTGACACAGTTATCAGACACAAAAATCCCCGCCGCTCTCCCAGCGAGAGGTGCTGGTTGCAGGGACTATAAAGGCAGTGTCAATGAGGGTGTGATAACTGTGAAAGTCTGTCTACATGTGTCTCCTGTCTGCTCGTCTCTCCTCTTCCTCCCTCTCTCACCACCGGCACCTCGCACACACATACACACAGACACACACACACACACACACACACACACTGCGACCTGCTTTCTGCCTCCCCTCTGTCATTGGGAAGTGTTTTTTAAAAAGGAGCCGGGATCAAACGAAGTCGGAAAAATGCCTGTCTGGCGTTCATCTGACAGCCCTGCATCCTGAACCCTTTTAAAAGAGGGTGCAGAGGAAAAAAGGGAGAGAAAATAGGACATGTTTCGCACAATTTATGCAGCGTTAATTTTCCAGCCCCCGCGTCGACTGTTTACAGAGTCCTGCGCATCTCAAACCTCCGTCTCTTGTTCTCTGTTCCCCCCCACCCCCCTCCTATCTCTCAAACCACAATCCCTCCTTTACTTTTTCCTCCCACCCTCTCTCACTTTTTGTGGCTTATGTTATTCTGATTTTTTTTTTTTCTTCTCTAGTCTTTTTTGTGTCACTAGTGAGGATGCTCTCCCTTGGGGTGGCTAAATTTACATCTCTCCATATGACAAACACAAACAAAGCAGCAAATAAATCAAATGTGAGGTAGAGAGAGAAAGAAGGGGAGGAGGAGGAGGAGGAAGAGGCAGAGAGCAGCTGCGGATGTTTATCTGTCTCTGAACATATATATGAATACAACAGTGTGGTAATATTGATAACCTATGAATAGATTATGAATACCATAATGATTTTCATCCATAGGAACCATAGCTTTGTTTTTATTTAAAGACTATACAGACAAAGTATCACCATTAAAACCCAAACTGTTTTCAGCAATGACACCAGATGACAGCAGGCGTGACAGCTTTTGGATAATAAGATTTGATAAAAAAAAAGAAATACAATGAAAAGAAGTTTAAAATAGATGTGTGTGGCTGTTTTTTGAGGCCCTCAAGTGTTTGTGTGGTACAGAACAGAGAGACTCAACCGGACAGGAGGAGCCATTACCTCAACACCAGCACAGTGTCACCTGTCATCCCTCTCCGGGGACCGCGCTACATCCAGGTTGGATGTGTGTGTGGGTGTGTGTGTTTGAGTGTGTGTCAGAGGAGTCTAACCCCCATCACCGCTGCCACCCTCACTACACCGGCTCAGTTTACCATTATGAAAATTCATGGGGCGGAAACAAAGCCCAAAAGAATCAAGTTGTGCTCACTTCCTGTGTGTGCAGTAAGTATGTACATATATGTATGTTGAGGGCTTCAGCAGGATGGAGAATTCATCAACAATGGACGGTACACACGCTTTCAGACGCTGGTGTCTATTTCCTCTCTCTCCTGCTTCCATATGTGAATATTGAGAGGATTATTGGGTGGGGGCTTCTGTAGAAGAAGGAAAAGGGGGAGGCTTGATCCGTCCCAACTATGTGTGTGTGTGTGTGTGTGCGTCAGTGCTTGTGACAAGCAGAGGAGCCCCGCTGTGTCTCAGCGCGTCCTCTCTGATACATTATTAATTAGGCGGCGTTTAGAGTAACGAGCAGAGCATTTGAGCCCCCTCTCCCCCCGCCCTCGGTGACACGCTCCCTGGGAATCCGCCGTGTGACTGCAGATCAGAGGAAGCGACAATCCGACACCGCATCACCACCTTCCAGGAATACCAGAGAGCCGGGCTCCCGGGGAGATGGAAGACAGGAAGTATCACAATACCTCCAGCTGCATCTCTCTGCTGCTCACTCACATTATATTATACAACGGTCTGCAGGAGTTTGTCCACTCACTGACGTGTTACAAGTCCTCTGATATCCAGATGTGAAAAGTAACTAAAGTAGCCTAATGTACTCTGAACTGATGAACATGCTTTTCAGAAAACACATCCTGTCTCATACTTCTACTCAGTGTTGACTTTTTTAATCTAATCTTTCCCTAGCCTTAACCAAGTGGTGTGAGTGCCTAAACTTAACTATAAAAAAAAAAATCATGTTTTAGTTGCTATGAGCGGATATTGTATTGCAAGAGTGGATATTGTAGGATAAATACATGAAATAGGTTGTCAGGGAACACTTTTCAAATACGATTAAAAGGTTTTCCTAGTGTTGATAAAACATTCTGCCGCATTTTGTTTCTCTCCAAACATATTTTATGTTGTAGAGTAGAAGTATATCAATTAACTTTCTAGGAGACACAGTTGACCTGGTCCTCCTGCTATAAAATTAAAATGCAAATAAATGCATCAATAATACAATTTTCAGAAGGGGCTATTATTCAGAGTGAGCTATTTTAATTTTGATATTTCAGCAAATTTTATACTAAAAAGTCAAGTAAATTATTTTGTTCACTTGATTTTACACACATTTTAAGGGACTACTTTCTGTATTTACATTTGTCTGGACTCAAGTACAGGAGTATTTCTACATTGTTCCATTGCAGTAGTGTTACAAACATTGAACAACATAGCATGTATAAAGTGTAATAACGTGCAAATACTTTTGTATTGCAACATTTTACAATATCACCTATTTACTGAAACAACGCAAGATGCTCATGAAACTTTCTAGGTGTGTAGATGAGATCAAAAGTCGAAGATGGGTGTGGTCCAAGCAAGGGCACCGAAAGTACGGGGGTAGGATCCCACCCTGGATACCAACTGATCTGCTGCCCTCTGTTAGATTCAGATTCAGATTCAGACAACTTTATTGATCCCAAGAAGGGCAATTCAATTCACAGCTTACCCAATCACAAACACACAGACAACATCCAAAATGTTATGTCAAGCTCAGATCAGTAAAACTGACAAACAGAGGTCTGTAAAGGACAGCAGATGAGTTAATAAAATATAATAAGTAGCAATAAATAGAGAAAAAGAGAAAACAAATAGATAATAAATAGACATTGTTACATGATTTATCATGTAAGGGAACTGTCATTAAAAATCAGGTCGCTTCAGGTCCATCAAATCACAGACAAACAGACTCAAAACAGCTTCTACCCCACAGCCATACTGTAGGTGAACTGATCACTGTCAAATACTGACACTGACTATCAGCACTACAATACTTCCAGTTACAACTGCAATCCAACCTTTGTATGTATATATACTGTATATTGTACACTGCACAGATGTTTTTACATTTCAACCGCACCATTTGTATGTACAAAGATACAATTCAGCAGACGTGCAATATTCTACTGTTTTTATAGGTCACAGCAAAATACATATTTTCTATTTATAATAATATTTTGATTATGGTTTGTTAGGTATATGTACCGTCAGGACTGCTTAATTTCATTGTACATGGTGCAATGACAATAAAGGAATTCTATTCTGTTCTCTGTTCTATGTGGCGTTGTGGCTTTTCAACTATTTACATTGTCTACATTGTTATGGTCTTATGTAATTCAGTCCTTACGGTCATGTTTGTTGTCTAGTAGCTGCTGAAAGTAGCCATGTCCCAACAATTACATTGACCACAACTGTTGATATATCCCATATATCCAACATTACTTTGTCAGTGATAACTTAAGTGGCTTTGCAAGTGTGACAGTGTTTTTCTGACGCTGGAAAAATGGTGGGCGAGTTGTGGCACTTAGAGGATCAACAGCATGTTAATGAGCCTCTCCTCTCCTCTCCTCTCCTCTCCTCTCCTCTCCTCTCCTCTCCTCTCCTCTGATTCTGATAAATGAAGATTGGACTGTGCAGATGCTTTTTTCCTATTATTATACACCTCTTCCTCTGATAAATAATGCAAATGCAAACCTTCACCAACGCCAATTCAATCCTCTGCATATTTCCTCTCTGCTGCTAGTTCTGCTATTGTTTTGCATGATTTCATATTTTGGGTCATAACCCCCCTCTCCCCTCCCCCCTCCCCCCAGTGCATGTTCACATTATACTCATCTCTTTCTGCTATTACTGTCTGACTAATTCAATAATTTTCTCCCCCCTTTGTCATCCCTTCATCTCCCCCCCCTTCTCTCCTCCGTCTGCCCTTCAAATCTTCTGGGTCTGGCTGAGTCTCTGTTGTCTGCCTCATTACTGACTGTTCAGCCATTTGATTTTCTGAATCGGCTGTGCAGCCACGCCGAGACCTTCTCATCCCTGTTATTGTCCACCGCACAAACAAGCACACACACACACACACACATGCGCAGACACAGATATAAAGACACCAGCAGCCTTTCCATTTTTCTTGTATGATGCATTCAGCATCAGTGGATGTGGGGAATTTCTGTGTTTCCGTTTGCTACATGCGGAGCGCCCGAACACCGGACAGTGTTATAGTGCGGCAAAGCGTGATGGTGACAGCTAAGATTTAGCTTTTATTTTTCCAGGGCTACTCAGCAGAATGTAAAAAGTGCCTCCATAAAGAAGTGTATCGTAGAGCGACTGCCTGTGATTCCACACCACAGTTGGTGATGACACCGCCATTCCTCTTGGTGACGGATGCACTGTTGCATCCTCCCAACTCTCGGCCCCACTCAGGTTATGAATGTGGCTGGCATAGCGTGGAAATACTGGGGTGAGTCTTTTTCTTCACTAGTCTCTGTCTAAGGCAGAATCTTAGTCTAAAACAAACCACTAAAAGACTCTAAAGCATAAACATGATATCATATTAGCACAAATGTAAACACATGCAAAAATAGTGTTTCATCCATCGTAATAGAATAGACGCAGAATGGACATTCCCATTTAAATCAATGTAGCAGGATGGTCAGAGCGGCAGCAATTTTTATGTGTACCGTTGCCATAGCGACCGTTGTAGTGGGCTGACTTCCTTTTAAACTGAAATCGCGGACTCACTGAGGTGAGGTTTTGCAGTAACGACTAAACGAGCAGTAGTAAGTCCCACTACGAAGCATTAACTGAGCGTAATACTTCATCCACACACTCTTGTCACAGCGTAGGAAAGTATATTGCTATCGGCAGATGGGTGACAACTTTGTTCGCCTCATTTTTTTTAACCATTGTAGCATTAAAGCATGGTGAAATTAGAAAGCTAGCTAACTAGCGGACAGCTCGCTAGTTGAGCCATGCTTTAATGCACTGGTAACAGGAAATGACTTTACGACCCCACTGACGTGTGTTCTGCTGTCACCATAACAGCTAACCACAATTGCCCTTTTCTTTTGTACTAGTCAAATGACTAGGGACGTACCGAGCCGACCTTTTCAGTCCCGATAGCGATACCTGGGCTTTGGGTACCGATCCGATACCAGTGTTTAAGAGACTGGGATCATTCTTTTATGTGTAATGCAACATCAGGCTTGACTTCAATATTACTTTTCTAATTTTGTAAAACGAAATGTAACAAATAAATACATAGATATAAATTTGCTAAATTGTTGTTTGTTATTAAAATAATAAATCGTACACCAGCGACTTGGTAAAAAGCCTTCAAAATTAACAGGAACTATAATTCAAGTTTAAACCTTTTTAATGCAGCAACAATTTGGTCAAAACTTGAACGTGAATTAAAATTCTTGTATGTAATGTATATACAGTAGTATATAAAAATAGAATTAAATTGAATAGATCAGTTCCATTGTCACCGATACCTGATCCAGTTATTTGAGTCAGTATCGGCCCGATATCCAATACGGTATCGGTGCATCCCTACAAATCACCACGGAAAACCGCTGTGTCCGTTCTACTCCTATTCTATTTCTATGATTCTGTCTCTCTCTCTCACTCTCTCTCTCACTCTCACAATCATTTACACAGGTTTGTAAGCCTTGGCCTGGAAATTCCCTGACCACAAGAGTCAGCCTCAACCCTTTCACATCCCACTGGTCTACCGCGAAGGACGTCTCAACATGCCCACCATCCACCGGCTTCTCACAGCCAGCAGCAGACAACACCGAGTATATCTATGAATTTGCTGGTGTGTGCTTGAAGAATTGCCGGAGCGTCCTTCCCTTGTTTTCTGAGTGATTGGCTGTCATTTTTCTGCACCTTGCTTTGTTTTCCTTTTCTGTGATTGAATCAGCATACAAATTAGACTCAAGTGATTGAGCAGTGAACTACAGGTTTGGAGGCCTCTTGTCTTTCAGTGACAGATGTGACTGGGGGAATCTTCTGTTATCCACCTGAACTTCTGCGGTGAGATTTAACTGAATGCAAAAACATTATATTCAAAAAAGCCTGTGAAAGTGGTTAAGCCCGTACTGTAAATGCTAAAAACATATTTATATTCATTACCTATTTTGATTCATGCACATATACACTCGTACACACACACACACATATGCTTGCACCTGCACAAACCTGCATTCAGACTATTCATTATCTACCCCCCTAGAGCAGTCCAGAGGGGCAAACTGTGTGGCCACTGCAAGCCAAACATGTTTGGAGGCTGCGGGCCAGAGCCAAATGGGCCAAGCACCTGCCCTAGGTGTCAACAGGCCCCCTTGGCCCTGAGTGCCAGGCGTCCTCCTGAAAGAGAAAGGAGATGGAGAGCCAGATAGAAAGCCATCTCATTACCTACTCCCTGGGGCTGCAACTAAGCAGGGGATGGAGGGTGTGCGGGCCATGTCACCTCTGTGGATGGCCCTCATGAACTGTGGCTAATTGAAATCTGATATATCTGAGTCTCTACTTGGCGCAAAACCAGTCAAACAGCAGGCTGGGTTTCATGCTGCCAAGTGAGGCTGGAAAAAAAAGAAAAGAGCTCCATCTTTCACTTTTTTTTTTTTTTTTTACATCTTCCCTAGCTCACTGTCTCTTCTCCAGTCATGCAATCCATGGAGTTATTGATTTGTTTGCGAGCTGTAAACATGGTCCATCATTGGCGGTGCTCTAGGATGGTAAGAGCTGATCATACAGCGCAGTTTGATGCTAACTTGGTGTACTGCGAGCTGACCTTGGCTGAGACACACAATGCAGCCTTGCTGAAATCCCAGCCTCTCATAGAGGTGGATGCCAGGTGGGAATACAGGCGGTGAAGACGCATCGACACAAAGAGCTGTTTAACTGTCCAGAGGCCCTCTGGGTACTCCACCTTTCACTTTATCCTTTTAATATTTCATATCCTGGCCCCGACCATGCTCTGGCCAAATGCCTCTGCCCGGGTTGCTGGAATATGGATGAGAGTGCACATTTACCCATTTACCTGGATGTCAGTCGGAAGCTGCTCTAAACAATACACCTCTCCCCCCCGTAACCTCACCTCTGCTCACCTCGCTGGGGCCAGAGCTAGCTTGTTACGGAGAGGAGGAGGGATCGAGAGGCAAAGGAAAATAGGCAGAAAAATCCTACAAACAGGAGCCCTGGGATAACAAACACACAACACATATGTGGAGGAGATGTTGGACTTAGAGGGGGAAGATTAGGTGACTGAGGATGTGGATACACCTGAAATATACATTTATTTGACAGCTATAGTTACAAGTTACATAAAAAAAAACATATGATAGGCTTTTAAAATACAATTAATTTGCATTGATGAAAAAACGTTTAGGCTTATGACCCCTTTAAAAAAAGCAATGTCTAGTTGGGGCCCCTAGTAGGGGTATAAATCACAAGTTTCAATATGATTTGTTATTTGCTGATTTGACAAAGTCTGCCATGATACAATTTTGTTTCGATTCAATTCAGGGGCCTGAGATCATCTATTTAACACAATCAGTTACATTTATATCAACTCACAAAAAGCAACTAAAATATTATTTGACAATTTTATTACTGGGCTCTGCAAGAAGGTGCGCGAGGACCGAAACGGTGACACAGAGGTGCCATGGAAATTTCAAAATAAAGGCGTATCTTAAAGATGATGATGGTATCAATGTTTTCTCTTTGCATTGATGGTATTGAATCGTTGATCATTGAAATGATATATCGATCCAGATTGTAGCGTTACACCCCTAACCCCTAGTCACATTTAATATGTTTAAGATTATGTGTAAGATTAGAGAAAGTCCAAAAAGCTCAAGGATTTGCAAATTGAACGCTTTAAATGTGACTTAACTAGCCGTCGCTCTGACATGGCGTTATGAGAGTGAAGAGTAAACAGTGAGGCTGTTATCACTGAGATAACATTAGGATGGATTGCATGCATGCATCATTTCCTGTGGCAATCTAAATCCAGCATGGGAATGGCGGACTCCGCCACTAACAATGAAAACGACTATATAGAGCGGTAATCAGTGATTGTTAATACAATGAACGGCTTTTGCAGATAAAAATGTATCAAAAGTAGTATTTATTTAGCTGATGATACTTCTGTATCTTTACTGAAATAGGATTTTAAATGCACAACTTGAAATTACTATATTTATTTGTAATGGAGTATTTTTACATTTTTGGTATTGTCTCTTTAAAGGTGCAGTGTGTAGGATCTGGCCGCATCTGGAGGTGATGCAGGTTGCAACCAACAGAAATTACTCCTGTGTAGAGCCAAAGTGAAGGAGAACTACGGTGAGCGATGCAAAAACGTGAAAACGCAAATGGCCCTATGTAGAGCCTGTGCTTGGTTTGTCTGGGCTACTGTAGAAACATGGCGGCTGGCTCCGTGAAGAGGACCCGCTCCATATGTAGATATAAATTACATTCTAAGGTAACGGAAACACAACAATTCGTATTTTTAGGTGATTATAAACTAAAGAAAACATACTTATTGATATTATATTCCATTCCTGCCAATAGATCCCCCTCAATGTTGCACACTGTTCCTTTAAAGGATGTCAGTACTACTGCTGCTGCATTTTAGTTTCTTCGCATACTGCACTTGCCTGGTCGGTTACCTCAGTAGACCCGTACATCTCCGTGCACTAATTGCACGTATAGAGTTTAAGATTGGGCAGCCACTACACAAGACTTCATTTAATGCAATTAGGCTGTGGTTTAATTGTTCTTTAATATCTATGGATAAAGCCAATGTGTTACATAGAGTAATTATGGCTAATGACTGCAGCGGGAGAGAGGAGCAGAAAGTGGGGTGTGTGTTGAAAGAAACCAGTGAATTCATTTTTGTCTAATAGACCTTTTGTTGAATTGGTTCCGTCCGCATGTGATAAGGGTGTTAAAAATTAATGATTTATAACTATTGAGCCAGCAATCACATTTTAATTAGGCAGTAATTTATGATAATTTGTCTTCTTTCATAGCAGAACAGTTAATAATTGTTAATTAGCCGTTGATGATTTGTCCTTTGAACATATACCCTAATGGCCAATTCTCAGCCTATATGAGCAAAGACCTCTGCAAAACCACCCGAGTCTGTGTTTAAACACATGTGAGAAGACAGACGAGGAAAGAATATAGAAATATTAGACAAAAACAGAAAACAGCAACATGTCATGTCCATCTGTACCATCTCTGTATTGGCACCAGACTTTCTCACATTACCAGGCTGGCTATGTGTGCCTGCCAAGTCCATCCATCTATCTCTGCCTCGGTGTGCCAAGCCAGCACAGAGAGAACGAAGACAAGAACACACTCCAGGAGAAGTTATGCCAAGTGGAGAAAAGTGGAAAGAAAGTAAGAAACGTAAAGACTCGGGGAGAAAGAATGCAAAGAAAAGAAGGGAATCATACTTTCTAAACAACTGTTATTTGTTTAACAATTTCAAGTGGCTGAAATTGTCTGTGTGTCTAAGTCTTTGGCTTTGGATATTGACCTCAGGCTGCTTTCACTCTAAGTGCTAGCAGACTGCTGCTGGGGCTTTCCACTCCGTGTTGCACTTTCTGCTAACCAGTGCTGTTTTATATTTGCAGTCTCCATTCCCTCACTTCACTTCTTTCCCTGTGAACCTCAGACTTTTTAGATTTACTTTACTCTCCTTCCACTTGGTCATGGTGCAGCAGGACTCTCGTACAATGAGTCGAATAAAGGTAGATAAGAATGAGGTTAAAATATGGGTGAGAATATATATTTTTGAAGCACTCAGCAATGAGGTAGAGGTTACAGGGTTAGAAGACTACAGGAGGGACCGCCGTTTTGGTGTTGGTGGACGAGTGAATAGAGGACAGAGCTGTCAAAAGACGTGCAGGATGAAAAGCAGCGAGGTGAAGTGGAGCTCACCCCTTTTAAACCCTGTTACTGATTTGAACTATTCATTCATTCCACCAGTCTTCAAAGGGGCCGTGTCAAAGAGGCAGAGAGGAGGGTGTTCAAAAGGCTGTGACAATCAGGAAAGTCTGTGGATAATATGAAATAAATTTGGGCTCCTTTGTAAGATCTGTCCTCTGTTGGCCGCTCTGTTTGATAAGTAAAATACATCTTTAAGATATTTAGCAGGTTTTAAAATTAATAACAGCAAGTTTCATATATAATACTTATTTTTAACTTCCCCCTCTAGGACATCTCCTTTTGATTAAAATATCTCTCCCCAGTTGTTGCTAGTAATACAGTACAGATTGCTGTAGCGGGACGGAGAGTGGGAGGAATATAGCAAAGTTATATTACAAAGACGACCGTATGCAAAGCTGCTTGGATCATTGAAGACAGACAACCTGGGTTTGGCGGCATCTAGTAGTGTGGTTGCAGATTGCAACCAACTGAGTACCCCTCCGCTCACTCCTCCCTTTCCAAGACTGCGGCAACTTGAGCCTCCAAGTGCAAAACTGTGGTAACGCCGTTCGCCTCTCTCAAAAGCCATCCTTACCATAATAACACTAGGAGCAGCGGAAAACAGATGGCAGCTGGCGATACCACGGTTTTGCACTCTGCAGCTCACGTTACCGCGGAGAACTACGGTGGCCTTCAGGTAACGTAAAACTGCAAAAGGCTCTCTCTAGTGCCAGTGTTTGGTTTGACTGTTCTGTGCTACTGTAGAAACATGGCGGAGCAACACGGCAGACTCCACGAAGAGCACTAGACTAACTTGTGTCTAAAAGGTAACCCCCAAATTGAAAAAAACTTGCCTAACCTCTGGCGAGAGTTTCGCAATTTGTGCATTACCTTCTAGACACAACTATGACCCGCTCACTATGTAGATATGAAGGACTCATTCTAAGCTAACGAAAACACAGCGATTCTTAGTTTCAGATGATTATACACTAATGAAAACATATTTATGAATATTATATTGCATTTCTACTGATAGATCCCCTGAAATGTTACACACTGTTCCTTTAACTTCAAAGAAATCCACCACGAATCCAAAAGTGCTCGCTCAGCTGTCAGTCCCACCCCGTCTTCACACACTCACACCTTGTCCTCCCTATTTCTGTCTCTCGCCACCACACGCAACTGTTGTTTTTCTACGTAGGTTATAAATGTGCCATCCTTCCACCTGCACGACTCAACTTGGGGGTCATCTTCTCAGCACTCTCTCATCCACTTTATGTCTCTGTGTAACCCATTCACTGTGTTAATAGTGCTCTTTTGTGCCTTTGCTTGTATTATTTCTAGCTCTGATGCAAACACTGCAGTCAGTATGGTCAGCAGGGAAGTCACTGTGATGGGAGAGCGGGACAACAGAACCCATTGAGACAATTATTTTAATGTATTCACCCTCTGACGTTGGAGGGTATTTTCGCTAATGCACACTTTCACATGTTTGCTCGTGTGCTGCCATCTTCATTTGACAGTTATACACTTAGTATGTGTTTGTAAAAACTAGCCTATAATTATATTCAGAGGCTTCATGACGTTGGCTCTACAACTACAGCAAAAACAAGAAGCATCCTTTCAGGTATTTTCTATTTAAATAACGTCTATGGCACACCAATTTATGGAGAGAGCAAACAGGAACCTTGACTCCAGGTCTGTGCAGGATGTGTTTCAACTCTTTGACCTGCTGTTCTTCAAGACCGCCTTTGTGGCCTGTGGTCGAAACACACATATTTATTTGTATCTGCATGTGCATGAGGGTAATTATAGTGACACAGCTAAGTGTTGTCATATGACGTGCTTTATTGAGTAAGCTCCCACACAGCGGAGTCTATGCATCTTTTGGCCCCTTTTTGTTTGAAGGCATACCATAACCCTGAGCACACAAGGCAAGGCAGCTGCTAATTAAATCAATATGAGATAATGAAGTGCAATTAGAGGCACTGGCTGGGCCGATGCTTTGCTGTAAGCACCGTTTCCCTCCCTCTGGGCTCGCGCCTCTTTAGAACCTGTTAGTTTTTCCACTTCCAGGAGCCACAATCCCCACAGCAACCGTTTGGAGGAGTGATCACTGAGCTCCCGAGGCTGCCAACGCATTCTCACACTCAAACAGTGTTCTGCTCTCCATTTATCCTCACCTACCTCTCCGAGCACGGAGCGCACACATGCTGTTTACTCCCCCCCCCCCCCCCCACCACCCTTCCTCCCTCCCCACCGCCTCCTCTGCTTCGTTTCTCACATTTCCACCTCAGCCTCTTATTGCTTCTTCTTTTTCTTCTTAACCTGGCACCTCGTGCGGTGCTCTTTTTTTCAGAATCAGTGAATTTGTATTTCAAAAAGTCGCTATAACGTCTCAGAAGATGATGAAAGATGCAGCGCTCTGCTGCATGAAGTGAGAATGTTTGCAACTTGTGTTAATTAAACCCAACACCTGTTTTAAATGGAAATATTCAATTTGTTATTTGCTTAAATTGCAGATTTATAAATTGTACAAATACGTACTGAGCTTTTTTTTCCTTTAAATGAATTCACCTAATGAATACAGTTCATCAATATTATTATTATTACTTTACATTATCAATTTATCATCTTCTGGATTTGCCACCTGATTCTTAAAAGTCACCAGATGGCACTATTTAGCTTCCACATACTGCATAAAGAACTCAACAAGAGCATGTTAATAGTTGTTTCCTCTGATGCACGACTTCACCAGCAGCTTTCCCTCCCTGAAGTCAGCGGTCATGGTTGACCTCTACACCGTGCGGCATCATGTTCAACTCTGCGGTGTTACACTGTGAGGTGTTACCAGACGAACAAAGAGTGAAACACTCTTGAGAATTCATCTTTCACCACGCACCTAAGCATCTGTGCCACACTATGAAATATGAAGAAAATGTCACACCCTGATCTGAGATTTGCTGCCACTCTCTTAGATATTTACCGCATAAAATGAGTCGAAAAGTCAACAAACAGGTGAAAACAGGAATTGTTCTGCATCAGGTCTGTCTTCATGCTTTCCCTTTGGCATCAGGAGCACTTAGCAGTGGCATCTTCAGCGCGCCGCGTGGCGACGTCTAATGGGCTTTTAAGAGCTTCGCAAGGGGACTATTTGTGTACCATCAGTGGAAGCCTGTGATCGCTATGTGACAACAGTATTTTAAGCTAGCTCCACAGCAGCGTAGGATGAGTACCCTGAGCTGTGGCTTTCCCCAGGGGAGCGCATGCTACTGAGATCTAACGGCTCAACTTCTCTCCCACTTTCCAACTCAGGTGTCTGTTTCCAGCGAGACAACTGAAAAGTCTTGATTCCTCCTTTTTTCACCAGAAAATGCATGTTTGTGAAGAAATAGAGCAAGACTAAACAGGGCGTTTTTCGACACTCGCTCCGCAGAAGAGGGAAAGTTTTGATTTGTTGCAGGAGATGTTTGGTTTTCCCCCAGAGACGTGGGAGTCACACTTATTTTATTATCTTCAATTGACTGAACATGGAAATTGTTCCCTGTTTGTGGGTACGCTGATGTTGCTCAGGGACTTTACTTGTGCCATGAAGTGGCATTATAACAACGTAGCCAGCACACAGTGACCTAACCTTCATAGAGGACCTACAAATTCAGAGTTCACAACACGTGTATTTAAAGCTGAAGTTCAACATAGGTAAATAGCCTGCAATTATTATCCATTATGCTGTACACTGTATCTTGACGTGCACATGCACAAGATATAATCGCACAAAGATGACGGAGACCTGAACAAAATCTTCCTCAATGTGTAGTTCTTTTGTGGATATGCTGTAAAACTTCAGACTTCTGAATGTTACTATGTGTTTAAATTGTATTCTCTTGTCTATGCGTCATAACTGTAAAAGCATAAACTTTGCTTTTATACTGTGCATGCTTTTGTTGTGTGTCTCTCCTGAAAAAGAGATCTTGATCTCAACGAGACCTTTTTAAATTAGGGTTTAAATAATGTGCACATGCAAAAAAACAAGTCTGCAGAGAGCAAGCATGAGTGAAGAGTGTGTGAAGATTTAGCATATCACAATGTAAAAATCATTGTTTAGGAAGCCACTTAGCATGTAGGTAAAGCTACCAATTACTTACTACAAACCTGCTGTTGAGAGAAAAGTTACTAAAAAGGCTTAAACCTTTGAAATTGTACCAAACTACAACTAACTACTAGAACCTTCTTTTTTCCTTCCCATGTTTGAAACACATGTCTGACAATAAAGCTTGATAATGCTCTCAATTTTATTGTTTGTATTTTTTCTTTCTTTCTTTTTTCTTCTTCTTCCGTAGCATAGGGTATAGGTAGGCATGTACTGGCACTGGCATTTATTATTATTATTTCAATATTGTTAAATACAGAGATGTTGATACATCCTCTCTGTGTTTTTGAGAGATGTTCCTTGTATGAGAGTATTCAAACTCTTTTGTGTTATGTTCCTGAACCTTCACCAAACTACAAAGGAAAAAGAAATACTACATATAAAGCTCCTTCACAATAACAGAGATTATTTTAAAAAACTTTGTTTAAAAAAAAAAAAAAAAAAAATGTGACCGCAAGAGCATTATATTCCATAAAAACATTAAAAGAAAGGGCCACAGATGCAGCTTTCAATGCAAATGTGCTGGCATTTGAACAATATATGACACATGAAACCAGATGTTCGGCCTTTTTGTAGAACATTTCCAGACATCCACCATCCCCAGTCCATGAAGAAAAAACATACATAGTGAACTGGCCATGTTCACTCATTTTATTATGTAAAATTAAACTCCTCTTATCCCCAACAACAACAACGGTACAGAGTTTTCTTCTGAGTACTTATAATAGCTCTCAGTGGGAAACACGCAAGCACAGGCAGTGGCCACTACAACTGGATGGAAAAAGGAGTCATTAGCTGTGTGTATGGGAACTGTCATTATGTATGGATGTTTATGTCGGATACTATAGAGTATATGTGTGATAAAACAATTAGCAGGAGTAGGGGTATAACGTTGCAGGCTAATTGTTTACTCTCCTGTTGGTTATAATAAAGTAAAATATCCCAACGCAGCTAACTGGTCTCTTTGCATAATGAATTCCTGGAGGAGTGAATGGAGTGAGGTGAGGAGTGGGCCTGAGCCGGGTCGGTGATAAGAGCCAATCAATTATCATCTCCAGCATTACTTCATCATAGGAGAGATGCAGGGAAGGGAGGGATGCTGAGATTTAATCTGGCATGTTAAGACTCTAAATCAGTGATTTTCAAAGTGAGGGCCACAAAGGGGCAGTTGAATAAAATGTATAATAATATACTATATTAACATATCTGAATCTTCTTAGCCATGCCCATCTTTCTATTTGCCCGCCAGTCAAAACAACATTCATCACATCATAAGCCGTCAGTGTTGACCTGTAACGGTCGGCCACGAAGCTGCTCTGCCGCTGAAATTTAACAAGCTATAAGCTTAGTTGCTAGCAATGAATGTTGGTAAACTAAGCTCACAAACAATGCCTATAAAACAGAAATATTGAATCTCATGGAATGATTAAAGATATGAAATACAAAAGTAATTATTATTGCATTAATACAAGTAAGGAAATAAATTCTGAAGTTTTATATTATTTTCTTTTTTTTACATTTGCCGTAGTTTTAACAATGGGTTTTTAAGGACATCTTTGGCCTTGGCATGGAAACGTTTGGGAACCCCTGCTCTAAATTACTTATTTGTGGTAAAATACTGTCTATCTGAACAAATCATACTGCTTTTTTTATTCTTTTTACAAACGAAAGCACTACATTGCATTGAAACAATGCTGCTGGTTTACACTCTAAATGAGTGTTTGTACAATACTTTTGGCTGAGATGAGTGCTCAGCATGTTTTCTTGTCTCATTTGTTCCAAAAGTCTTTTAGCAATTTTAACTGCAACAGAAATTAGGGGAGTTATCTTGGCATCATTTTTGCTATTTTTTTTTTTAAAAGAAAATATAAGACTTACAGTAATGACTTTTTAAGATGGTGTTTTTGGTGTAAAGTTTATAATAGCAGCCCGAGACAGCAAGGGAGTGAAGGAGGGAGGAGGGAGATGGGAGAGAGATTAGGAATGTAGAGTGTGGGATGTTATCTCAGCTGTGAATGAGACAATATAATTATGATATGGAAATGATGCTGAAAGAGGAAAGTTGAGCAGACTGGAGCTTATCTTGTTATGGCACTTTGCCTACCATCTCCAATATCAATTACTAATGTTTCAATAACAATTACAAAATAATTGATCTATTTGGGATCCCATTCTAGTCTTCAGTAATAATATTATATACTTGAAATCAATTTGCTGTGCCCCTTGAAACATATAAATGAGTTTGATGCTATTCATGCATTGTTTACTTCGGTGAAAGCCAATAATGCCGAGTGTGATTAGTGATACATTAGTGAGATGGAAACAACTGAACAGCGCCACAGAGTTTCTTTGAATTTCTCTCACCAGGGAGAACTTTTTGGCGAGTGTGTGCGCAGAATACACAAATAGTCTCTCCTCAATCTTTTATTGGAGAACAAATTCAAACTCTTTTCACCCTGCATTTTAACACGCACACAGGCAGGCGTACGCTCACACACACACACACACACACACACACACACACACACACACACACACACGCACAGAGTGAATCTGCCATTTAATAATTATGAGGCGTAAAATCCTTGCCGACGGCGAGCATACTGAAGGATGTAATTATGACCTCTTTCAGAGAGCCCACGCTCAGTGGCAATGCCTACATTTCCACCCAGAGAGAGAGAGAGAGAGAGAGAAAAACTCCCAAGGAATGACGGGAAAACGTGCCCTTCATTGCAATTAAGGACAATAATTCTCTGCGAGAAAATTGTTTCAATTGCTTTTCAGCCCAGGAGCAAAATGGCATTGATGGGGGTGATGGTTTGAAATGGGGGTGACGGTGGGATGAGGAGTGACATTTTAGATGGTGGAACTGTTGGTTAAGTGTGCGTTAGGAATTTAACTATGTGAGAGGTTGCAGCGAAATCAGGAGGTGTGAAGTAGAGACATGAAAAATTACTTAAGCACAAAAAAATGTGTATCAACTTGATGCATGTATCCTTCAGGCGGGGATCAGGCTCAGTAAAAGTAGAGGATATATGTCATACAGTATGTTCCTGTGTTTCACTTATTGAAATAAATCTCTGCATGCAGAACAGATACTCTGTTGTCCTTCAGCACACTTTTATCTGAGTTGTTTTTTTTCTGTCAGCTGTTGGAAGTGTTACGTCTTTTTTATTGCTTCATTTAATTGGAACGGAGCGAAAATAAAACATTTTTAAGAGAGTTTTCTAAACATGCTGAACAAATTTAAATATTAATATGAGATTCGTGTTTTGTGGTTGAAGATAAAGATGAAGTGCTTATAAAAATTTTGAGAACATCTTATTTTGCATAGCAGATGTCTGGCTAGATTATCCTGTGTGCTGCACTTCCTCTGGAGCTATAGTCTGCTGCGTCTGTATCTCACCCAGCTGTGTATAATACCACGAGAAGTTGGAGGAAATAAGTCTTCTAGTGCTGCATAACAAGTCTTGTTTAGTAACAGCCACAGCGTGGGGTTGAAGGTCTGTTCCACTGAGAACAGCAAGTACTGCACATGCACCCACTGATAAATAGATGACGGGGCACCACCATGGCCTGGTGAATAAAGAGAGAAACCATATATATGCTCCAGCATCGGTGAGCAACCACCCTCTGAAGCTTCGTCGAGAAACATACTGAATCCTTCTCCAGAGGCAAAGTGCTGTGATTGACCCATGACCTTTGGCCCTGCTGCACAAGCAAAAAGAGCATTTCCTTTAAAGATCAATACGGTATTGCATATTTATTATGGCACAAAGGCCTGTAAATTCAATCTAATCTAAATGAGTAGGGAGTAAGGCAGATTAGATATAAATAACATAATAATTTATTGTGTAATTTGTCATGTCCGCGCTCTTAAATAAAATATTATTTACTGCAATCAAGTAATGTTTTAGACGGGTTGACAACCAAGCAGCATTTTCATCCCTTTAGATAACTACTTCAGCCAAGCTAGCATCTCTGGTAAATAAGCAAACTACAATAAACATCTGGATTCTCAAAAAGACAAATGTGCAACTGCAAGTTTGAACATAAAGTTGGAAATTTGCATCATACATTTAAGTTAATGATTAAAATGATGTCGCTGCTTACCTGGGGCCAAAATATTTTCACCACTTTCTTTCAAATGCAAAGCACTAACAATGAAGTGTGTGGATTATCCGGATTAGCAGGGACATTGTTTCTGGAAGGACACATGGCATTTGTTTTTTAAAATATGCATTTTCACATTAATTTCCCCTCAGCAAAATGTCAGTGTTGAAATCTCAAAACCTGGGCAAGTAAAACTAAAACTATATCTGCATGGCTAGAGGTAAGTGCTTTGGGTAATCTGACCCTTTAATTTTATTTTTGTAACACATTCTATGTCAAAAGATGCTTCTCTCTTCCATTTGCTAGTATTGCCTATAGATGGACTTGTATGAGTGTAAGATGAAGCTCAGACTGCTATCTTTACAACATGATGGCGAGGACAGCTGGACTCTGAGAGGGGCGGGCTGCAGGCGGGGGGATCCGGATGCTGTGTTTGTGTACAGTATGGAATCCTGTGGTGGGATTGCATCTGTGGTAGCTGGCGGAACAAAGGTCTGAATGAGGAGAAATGGGCACCAGGGGGAAATGGAAAGCAGCTTTAGAGGAGGGGAGGCATGCACACACGTGCGCTGGCTGTTTACATTGGGCTGGGACGCTACACGCCGATGCATTCCAGCGCTCACGGTGGGCTCACCAGATCCGGATCCATGTTTTCACGCTTGATTTTTCATTACCTAAATGTGTGCATATGTGTGTGTGTCTGCGCTCTCTCTCATGATATGTAAAAACACAAAGCTCTGTAGCTTCTTAGCAGGGAATATTTATGAATCCAGTGTCTCTGCTTCCACCTCCTTACACTGTTTTTTTTCTTTGTTTTCGGGCCATTACCATACACCTCTGCATGTCTGTCATCTCTCTCTGTTTGGAGAGGATTTGACAGGTATAGAGGGCCCGCTGCAGGGGTCACATACATCCTAGATCCCGTTTTCTGTCCCTAAACAGTTAACGCGGCTCCTGTCCTCCCCTCAGCAGGCGGAGGGTCCACCGTCTCTACTGCAATCAAAATTCACAAGAAAATGGAATCCTTTATATGCAAAACAAACAATGCGGAGGAAATAAAACATTCAGCCGAGCTGTCAGGTCCTTTCAAGAATCAATACGAGGCCTTTCATCTGCGTCCCAACCTCTTCCTGGTAATTATCCTTCATATTTTATGCCCCCTCTATGCCTGCTTACACACAAACATATAATGTACCACACACATGCACATAAACACACACACATTCACCAATGCTTTCACACGCACACACACATATACAGACACAATAGAAATACTGGCTTGCATAAATCCTTATTATTTACTAGGAATTGTGTTTTTGCATTTATAATACAATGCTAATTTCCAACAATTATACTTTTGTCACGTTCAGTTCATTAAAAAACAATATCTGTTGAAATTCTTCACTGATTTCAAACAGGTACCTCTAGCAGTATATACAGTATATACTGTACAGAGCGAGCAGTGTCCAGTCACACGCCTTGATCAGGATTAAAGTGTTGTCAGTGACAGAGTGACGTGCCCTTGAACAGAATCACCTCTTAAAGTGTCCTGTCATCACATTCCTGCCTCCCATTATTAGGGCCAGGGGGCCTCTGGGACGACAGAGAGTGATTGGGCGAAGCCTTCCTTCTCCTAACCAGGCTTGAGCCCCCCCGTGATACCAGACGAAAGATAAAAAGCAGAAAGAATAGATGAGGTCTTATTGGTCCCATGGCGGAGATGGTTATGAAACTGTGAGCTGAGTGGAATACCTGAGTGGTTGCCGTGGGAAGTGACCAACCAGCAGTGGATAGTTGAGCGTTTCAGCCTCAGCATATGATGTGCACCCACTGGCAAATATCAAACTACCGCCAACGCTTTTTCTCACCTGTCTGACCACGGGAGATAAAAAGCTACAACCAGCAGGAGGGGGGTCACGTGACACTGACAGATGGGGTTTGCGGAGGTAGCACTACAGCTAGCGAGTTAATCTGGTAGCATGTTTTCACTGCCAGTTGAGCTACAACAATATTATCTAAAGAACACACTGACTGTTGGTTTGACAATTATCTTGGAACAACAATGGAGGCATTTCAGTAAGAATTGACTGAAAATGACTGTTCCTCTTTATTATGCAATATTTTTCCAGCCTAAATAGAATGACTGAATATCTGAACAGAGTTGACCCACATATTAAAGAATATGAGGGAACATTCTGTGATAATATTGTAAAAGTGTGTTCAGACAAAAAGCGAAGCAAATTTTCACTTTGCGTCATTCACGTGAATTTGACGGATGGCTAGTTTGTTTGTTCGCTCCAAGCAGCTGATGTACCAACTGCACAGATGTTAGCTTTAGCTAGTTAGAAACAGACACACCGACCGTGTGTATGGGAGTGGGCCTGTGTGTGTTTATGTGGCAGCCATAGACTGTGCATAAAAAGTGGACGTAGTCACCGTGACGTCACCCATTGGTTTGTGGACTGCCGTGTTGAAGCCTCGAGTTTGGCCTTTTGGCCGTCCATCTTGTTTTTTTGCAACCAGAAGTGACATAAGAGGGTGGAGCGAAGTACAACCGATCGCTGAATAAGACATTTTTAGGCGACCAAAAATGTTACAATTAAATTTCATGAACTGCAAACACACTTTGAAAGAGTTAAATTTGTAAGAGGAAAACACGGACAACTTCCATACTGGAAAACGCCGTGGTAGCGACCTGTCAATCACAAGGTAGCCACGCCCTTAAGCACACCCTGCTTTATGGTCTATTTGACTCTAAATGGGACCATAATTTACTAAATGAACATCATGCTGTATTGAAGAAGACTTGAAACTAGCGACTGAGACCATAAACTCATGTTTACAATGTTTACTGAGGTAATAAATCAAGAGAGAAGTAGGCTCATTTTCTCATAGACTTCTATACAATCAGACTTCTTTTTGCAACCAGAGGAGTCGCCCCCTGCTGGCTGTTAGAAAGAATGCAAGTTTAAGGCACTCCCCCATTGGCTTCACTTTTTAGACCTGGAGGCAGCCCACTGGTGGTAGCTCAGCCTCAGACTGAACTCAGAAGTCACCAGGAACTCCAGTTCTGTGAATAAACTGAGGGTAACTGACTACTTGTGAAACAATTTAGTCGTAGGCGTCGTCTCTCAACTCAAACTCCATTCTCGTATCTCAAATTGCTTATCGGATTGTAAACAATGAGCAGCGCATGGAAAAGGAAGTATTGGTCCGGATATCCGTTCTCCGTATATCTGCTGGCTACACCGGAACACCAGAAATATTGTCTGTTGCCACCAGAGGGTTATCGTCATCAGACTGATAGCCGATGGGTTCCGAGATTGCAAGAAGACAAGCTAGCAGACAACCGAAAAGTATCCTACTGATGCCTTCACCTGTATCCATCTGTCACATCATGACCGTCGACAGTCTCCAATCTCACAACCTCTACTTTTTTGCTAAAGAAAAAAAGAATTGCAACTAACAAAAAAGAATAACTCTGCATTTCTTTCTCCTCTTTTAATCTTGATTTTCAGAGCTGGAACAGAAAATCTGGCCAATGAGAATCCTCTGAGACAGAGAGGCTGTGTGGTAGGCTAGTGCGTATGGGCCTGGGAGGGTGTGATGGAAGGGCTCTAATGAGGCATAGCAGAGAATGAAATATTAAAGTTTCTAATTAAATAGAGAGACCTCTTCCACTCTCGTCAAGGTTGTTTGGACCATTATCTCTGCCATGTGATCAGCAGTGACCCGATCCGTTTAGGAGTTCCCTTGTGCTGGAACTGACAGAGCACACACACACACACACACACGGCTAGTACAGGCACATATACTGTACACACACACACCTATCACAAATCTCCATCAACCTACTGGAGAGATATCTCCCAGTTCGACGCCGTTCAGCCTATCTATACTTTACAACTGACAGTCAAGAGTGGAGCTGGAGCCGCTCTAATAGTTATGATTCTTATTTAATGAAACAAAAAGAAAGAGAAAAGTTTCTGGCGCAAGGGGCTGCTGCTTTCCTTGACATTCAGACCTGTTTGACATTCTGGTGTTTTCTGAAGGTGAAACCTGCCTCTGGGACAGAAATACAGCAGAAAAGAAGAAAAGAAAGAGCAGCGACAGAGTGGCCTGTAAGAGAGAGAGAGACAGGGAAAAGAAAGAAAAGAAAAGATGCTTTCAGGTGCTGCGGACGGGAGCTTGTGGATTGTAGAGGTGAAGCAACCCTCCAACCAAAACTCGCCTCCACTGTGGAGCATGAATGTGTGAGCAGCTTGTTTTCTCAGACCTGGTGAAAATGTAAAAAGACCTTGCTCTTTACAAGCACTGAGGCCTGGGACAAAGAGACCTGGGGCCTGCATACTGCTGTATATTAAGCAGACAGCCATTGTGTGCGGAATAACGACCATCCTTGCTTGAATTTTAATCATACTGTTTTATTAAGCTCACTGGGATTTTTCCTTGACATAGTTTTAATGATTTGTCCAGCATGCCGGGTCTGTTGTAACCACATTCTGACACTGCAGGTCAAAGGCACAGCATAAAGGAATACATTTCTCATACAAAATACATCGGATTTATCCCTTTGTTGGCTTTTTTTTTCATCCTTTGCTGTATATCATATAGATTTTTCTGTAAGAGTAATGAAGAGCTCTTCATTATTTTATTCTATTCTACACATGCTTATCTATTTATCTAGAGATGAGGTTTAATTTAAAAGACATGACTATTGACCTGACGATGTTGTATAATATCTAGGTTATATAAGCTGACTAGCCCTTTACCTTTCAAACAGACAAAGTGCTTTACAATTTTGCCTCTCATTCCGCCATTCACACTCACATTCACACATGCAAAGCAAATTTTGTATTGCTTTACTCACTTGCTTTTCACCTTGCATTACAACTTTTGACACCATGACCGTGACGTCACCCATTTGTTAACTTTCATGAACTGAAAACACACCATGAAAGGGTTAAGGTTCTACGACGAAAACATGGACAACTCCTAGACTGGACAACGCCGTGGTAGCGATCCTGTCAATCACAAGGTAGCCACGCCCTAAAGCATACCCTGCTTTATGGTCTATTTGACTCGAAATCGGACCATAATTTACTAAATTAACATGATTCTGTATTGAAGAAGACTTGAAACTAGCGATTGAGACCATAAACTCATGTTTACAATGCTTAATGACGTAATAAATCAAGTGAGAAGTAGGGTCATTTGTTCGTAGACTTGTATACAATCAGACTTCTTTTTGCAACCAGAGGAGTCGCCCCCTGCTGGCTAATAGAAAGAATTTAAATTTAAGCCACTTCAGCATTGGCTTCACTTTTCAGACCTGGAGGTTGCAGCCCGCCAACAAAACAAACAAAGCATTTTGTCTAAGTGTCACACAAAGGATGAGCCAGTCTGGAAAATGAACTGGATATCTCCCTTGTCTGACCACATAGACAAAATATCCTCTTAAACCTCCAACTTTTTTTTTTTTAGCTCCGTTTGACTCCGTTTGTATCTCTTGGAGGAAAAGTTAATAAAGACACTGTAAAAATAATCCTCATATATGTAGCATAAAAAATGTTCATGCAGTACTAGTCTAACGTGGAAGGCAACTGGCTGTCCCTGAAACAATCTTTTCGTGACACTTGTACTGATTTTGAAGATTTATCTGGTTTTAGATGCTATAAAACAGAAGAACAGTGCTGAAACAGATTGGACCAAACATCCATCTTGACATCTCAGCCTGTTGGATGTCAGTCCGGGTTGATTGTGGCAGTAATAATGACACCAGTAGTTTCAAGTCTCAAAAAGAAAAATTGTTCAGCACAATATTGTAAAATTCACATGGGGGGGGGAAAGAAACTACTTTGAAGTGTTTTTATCTGTTTACCTTTTTGTCTGCCTATCTGCCTGCCTTTCAATCCACCCATCCATCCACAAATTGTCGACTCCAGCCAGAGTCTTTCTTCCCATTCACAAAGTGGCATGAAGCAAACAAATCAGATCAGATTTAAACAGAACTCTCCACACACACACGTACAATAACTCTGCATGTATTTCCAGTGAACCGTCTTGATCTTGGCGGTACACAGCAACATCAAGCACACTAAGCTGAGCACCCGCTGCCCCTGAGCACATCAGCTCCAATGGCATGCATGGACATACATACACTATGTGTTAAGCGCCTGTTGCTTTCTGACTCCATGCTCCTACCTTCACTTCCTCCTTCTCCTCCTCCTCCTCCTCCTCCTCTGGTCTGTTCTCCCTCTGGAGACTTCAGCCTGATTGGATTCTGAAAGAGAGATCGAACATAGAGGTCAAAGAGAGCCTCGAGGACGGTCCTCATCTGAGCGTGTGTGTGCTGCCACAAGCCTCTGGCCAATTCATGTGCACTTTGACAGGGAAAAGTATCTTATGAACTACAAACCTCTCTGTAGGTTATGTTGGAATTTATTGACATATACCTATCTGCAGCATAATGAGCTCAGATCATATGCGTGCATGTACATTATTAACCTTTCGTTTACAATGTATCATCGAGGCGATTTATCACCACACGATCGCCTTATTAATCACACTATATGGGGACATCAGGACACGTTTTTTTGCTGACTTGAATCGCGCTGCGTCGCTCCAATTGTGCAGCCCTATAGGAACACGCAGTACAATACTAATAGAGGCTGCCGTGCCTGGGTTAAACCCACGCTCAGCCATATAAGCACCGTGAAGTCAATTAATTTCTGGCTGCTTAATGACTTGGAACCTCGGCGGTGCAGACACCCCGCCCCTCGCCCCCACATCTCCAGATTGATTGAGTGGATTTCTTGGACATGGTGCAGGATCCGCACAGATATGCTGTGAGGAATGATCACATTCAATTTTCCTATTACTGCGAGTTAAAATGCCATCAGGATCCTGTACCTGCGCTTTAAAAAAAAACATTGGCAGAATTAATATATTTATGTCAAAGAGGTGAATTTCAAATTTGCTGTGGAGAGAGGCCACCATATAGTGCATGTGACAGAAGTAGCTTTAGGATGTGTTTGCCATAACCTATAACGCACATGACGTGTAGGAGTAATGTGAAGGTCATGGTGTACTCTGTGTACATGTGACATGTGTGCACGGACTGGACTTTTTTTTCCCTCTCTGGATATCATCATTCTAACTGCACGACGCAAGGAGGCGAATAATTACGTCACTCAGAAAACCATCAGTCCTCCACGCTTGGGTCACTTCCTTGTCCTCCCTCTCTCCCCCCTCTCCCCTGTTCTTCTGCCCCTTCACCACATAAATGTCTCCTTGACACAGGGTGGAAAACTGCCCCTCCGCAAACTGGCCGCTTGTTTATTTCCTGTGATTCCTGAGAGTAGCGAAAAAATGCACTGATCACTATCCCTGCTGTTCAAGGCTACCTGAAGGTTCTTGTCCTCCCAGTCTCTCCTGGGCAGAGGAGGACGGAGGGAGGGGAAAGACAGGAGAGAGAGATCGAAAAAGATGGAGGGAGAGAGAGAGAGAGAGAGAGATAAGGGAGACGTGGGGAGGCAGGTTGTAAGTGAATGAAAGTGTGTGGGTGAGGGAAGGTGGGGTGGGCAAGCCGTGAAATTGCTCCAACAGTGGCGACACCGCTGTGCACACTGCTTCCACCAAGGCCTCAGCCAGTCTCTACACTACCGCCCCTCCATCCCCCCCCCCCACACACACAACTCCTCAGCTCCCAAACCCCAGACCCCCTCCTGTCTGTCTTTTTTTTTTCAGGTCTGTTGCACACGGGGCGGAAAAGATCGTATTTATCACCTGTCAGCATTTGGCAGCCCTGAGTTACGCGACGCAGGACAGCATAAAATTATCATACACAGGCATGAAATTACAAAACCGCCCGGGGACCCCACAACAAAATTATTTCATTTTTTCCCCCCAAAAAAAAAAAAAAGGATGGAGGGTGTTTGGTTGTGAGGTGAGGGGGGTGACAGGTGAGAAGTGGGGGTGACAGACGGTGGGGGGGGTGAAGCAGAGAGATGTGGGAGGCGATGTGATAGAGAGGAAACTCCAAGAGGACATTTTGGGAAACTGTCCTTCACACTCAATGTGTGATAAAATAAAGGCTGGCTCAGGCTCAGCGGCGGTGACGCCGCCACCTTCGGTCAAAACAAACTTCTGTGGAGGGTCAAATATCCATCTGCTGCTCACTTTTGTTGGACATCAACACTCTTTTACTATTTTTTTTTCAACATCACTGCATAAATATAGGGAAGCATTAAAGTCATGTTATAGACCTCTAAATGTTTTTGTAATGAGGAGGATGTCTTCAATTGCAAACACATTTTCCATGGACAAAAAGTGATAGAAATACAGTGTATTTCCCCCACTTGTATGACTCAGTGTATTAAATTATTATTTTTTTTTAATAAAAAATACTTTCTTTAATGAATATCTCATCAGTGCCTCCCTTTGTGTGCAGCGGGTGGGAGAGCAAACAGTTTTTGAGCGCAGGGAAATGTTGTTTTTGAAAGGCTAAACACCAACAAATATGGATTGAAACAGAATATTTTGTTAGATAAAATCATGTTGTGAATTTTGAATATGACTACATCTATTCTTTTTCAATAAATGTTGACTTTTGGACTTTATAATGCTCTGAAGTTATTGGAAATGTTTGGTACGAGTCATGAATCTGAAACAATCCTTTTCAGCCACTACTGGAATCTAATTCTACTAATAATATAATACTAATAATATTGGTAGAGCCCGATCTTTATTTGCCCATTTAAACACAATGTGGCCCTCGTATCAAAAAAAGCGTTTGTAGAAATGATCCAGTAAGTGTGTTATTATGATTTTAGTTATACATGTGCAAATCTAATTTTGACAACCTCAGTGATTTAGAAGGAGGAAAGGCACTTGAGCAGCAAACGGCAGGTTGTTTTGAGGGTCAATAAAATAAGTAGGTGCATTTGCTTTCAGCTTTACATTAGAAATACAAAGTTTCATAGTTTGAGTCCACAGTTTATGAGTACAAATTCAGAAACTGATGAGTACGTGTTTCTGTTTTTACCTTCTAAAAGGGCATTTAAAGTGATCTTTCTGCTTTCTTGGCACCTTAGTCCATCTATATTGTGTGTTTGTGTGTGTGTGTGTGTGTGTGTAGGATTGGATGGCATTGACAGAGGGAGAGGTGGCTTTACATAGGTCTTCCATAATGCTGTGGGTATACTAAATGCTTCATTAACGCCACACACAGGAAATGGAGGGTCAATATTTATAGACCCTGTGCAGAGCACTATGTAGATACGGGATCTATTGGCTCGCATTCTAGGGAGGGGAATCAAATTAAGTCAACGGGGGACTGGAGTTTTTCTCTCGGCCTCTCTTCCTCTATGAGACGGTCAATTTCCCAACGATCGCCGGCGGTGGCTGGCCGCCACAGGCCTGACCCCAAATGTGCGGAGAGGAAGGAGAGTCAGCGAAGGTGGCACTGAAGATAACTCTTTAAAGTATATTTCCCAGGTGATAATATACTGTGATAAACAAATGAGAGTTACCATAAAACCTTAATTTTTTTCACGTGTCTTATACTTTCTCTAGTTTGTCATATTTTAAATCATTCCCACATTTTGCCAAAACTCTCATTTATATATGAAAACTTTTAACATTCTTTTTAACAGATCAGAGAAAATAACTCTTAGACTTTTACTCCTCAGGGTGAAAAATGTGCAAGGTAAATAGCTTTGGTAGAAGAAGGAGAGAAGGTGAGACTCTATGTTACATTAGCACAAACAGAGGGATGAGGAAAAAGAGGAGGGAAGAGAGAGAGCTAGAGAGTGGATATGTTTGAGAGAGAGAGAGAGAGAGAGAGAGAGAAAGGAGGGAAGATATTGCCATAATTCCTGTGTGTCGGCATGGCTGTTAGGAGCTCAGGTGGTTGAGCGTTTGCCCCGGCCAGGCCTCATCAACGTGAAGGGCGATCTCATCCTTTCTGCATCTCTCCTCTCCCCGGCTTGATTAATTGGGTTCCAAATACGCCAGCAGAATACGTAATGTGGCCCTCACAACAGCGCCATCCCCTCCCCACCTGAACACCCACCCTCCCTCCCTCCCTCCCTCCCTCCACCACCGACACCCTTCCTCCTCTCCACCTGCCTCCCAACCTCATTGCTCTCCTGCTCCTCTTCCCACCCCCTCCTCCTCCTCCTCCTCCTCCTCCTCCTCTCCGTCTCACCTCCGTCTCCAACCCTCTCCTCATCTCAGACCCCTCTCTCTCTCTCATTCTCATTCTCATTCCTCTCTCCATCTCTGTGTGCGCTGGCAATCTCCAAAACACATTAGCATACACTTGGTATTCTGGGCAGGCGAGGGGAGGGGTGGAGGGGGGTGGAGGGAAAAAATGAAGAAATATGAAAAACAATTTAACAATAATAATGACGCTGATGATAAAATTAATTATGCCCAGGGATGGCGGATGAGAAAAAAAAAAAAAAGAAGAGAGAAGGAGGCCTCAGCAGCAGTCGCTCACTTAATTTGATTCCCAGACGCTGGCGGATATCAGGTGCCATTTGACAAGCAGACACAATGAGTGTGTACTGCAAAACCTCTACATGTGTGTGTGTGTGTGTGTTGCATGTGTAAGCGCCTGCGTGTTATCCTCAACAAAAGGTGCTGTTACAAGCCCCTCAGACAACACACGGGGTGGTTTCTTTTCTTTCTCACAGTATGTGTTCATAGTGACACAGTGTATGACGGCACACCCTGCAGACAACACAGCAAAACGTACATGTGGGCATGCATACATACACGCCAGCCCACCCACATCTCTGCCTGCACACTCCTGCTTGAGGAAGGCTGAGAAACAGAAAAATACATTCTTCTTTTCTACTGCGAACCACATCAGTATAGCCCGTACCGGCACACAACTCTGCAAACATGTTGACGCGAGTGATGTCGCCTCCATCTACCAAATGTAGATTTTCCACAACATGTTTTTATTTCCTTAGTCTTATGAAACATGCAGCCTCTCCCCCAGGGACCTATGATTGACACGTACAGGCTTTAGGGATAGGAGTCAAGCATGACTGGCTCTCTTGGGGGGGGTGGTGGGTTAACATTTTAGAGTATTTTTCTCCATAACTACTGCTGCACTGATGTCTTCTGTAGCAAAGCTGTCTGGCGCTGCTATAGTAACTCATCTCATTAGGATAAACGGTGAGATCATCCTGGGTGGGGTCTGTTTCAATCTCCCCTGCATCTCATGTTGCATTATCACGCCTGTCATCATGCATGTGCCACGCTGTGTCCCCTTTTGTGTTATTTACACTGCGGCTTAGCACTTGCAGTAGATCCCTTCATAATTCCAAAAAACTGCGTCGGTGTAGCAGCGGAGTGATGAAAACATCCTTATCTTCCTTATCCAGGGAATCTTTAAGGTTTAGGCTTTCTGTCTTCCTCTGTGGGTATCTTTACGTCCGTGTGTGAGGCAAGAAAGATGAGAGGGGGAGGAGAGGGGGAGGAGAGGGAGGGCTCGATAGAAGTGAAAGGGGGCAGAGACCGGTGGCTGCATTGATTTAATTTGCGGAGGTTTGCACGACGGCGAGGCATTCCTTTTAACGATCACTAAATTGTTTTCTGACAGAACCCACCAAGCAATTTCTCCCCTCCCCCTCCCCCCGACATTTGATTTACATATGATCTTTAAACACCGCCGAGGCCGCGCTAGCTATTTGGTTATCATTCAAATCACTCTCCTCCGTGTCACACTCCAGGATAGGTCACTCTCCTCACGCCGGCTCCTGAGACGAGACGGCGGAGAGGGAAAAAAGAGGAATGTATAACTAATGAAATAAATTGATTAAGGGGCAAAATCAATTGGTTTGCAGGCCCGCAATGAAGATCTAGTGCTTAATTTAGCATGGACCCTGCAAGCCTGGGCATTAGCAGCAGAAAGGGAACTGGAAATCTAATTGGTGCTAAATGAAGTAGTGTACAGTAAATGGGCACGGGGACACTGAGAGGGGTTCCCATCTTTTTCCCTTTCCGAGCTCCAATCACCACCCTCTTTGAGTGCAATCAAAGCACACCTCAACTTTGATTCTCCCTAATGCATTTAATAAGCCGAGTTTACTGGAATGGAGGTAAAAGACAGACAGAGAGAACATTTGCATGTCTTTGAAGAAGAAAAGAAGAGCACTCTTTAACCTGAGAAGTAAAAAATCTCAGAAATTTGAGCATGCTGATGGAGAGTAATGATTGCAGTGGATTTTTTTTTTCTTTTGGTGAACGTATGAAATATCTTGACAGAGGTGGAGAAATGAAATCTAAATGTATTTCTGAGGTCTGAGACTTCCTTTCACAGAATTGCATGATACACACTCATGCAACATGCTTCTATCTATCCAGACAGAGGTGTGCGACAGTTTCTTATATTGTGTAGCTTTTACAAAAGATCCGTTTATAATGTCGTTTTTGACTGCGAGTACGATGAAATTGCAGAAAGGTTAAGTTAAGTTTAAGCCAATTAGAATCCCGCCGAGGACGACGGGGTCCTCCTGCACGTTGGCACGATTAAGGCTGATCTTTAAGACGAGACACACACACTGCCAGGCAAACCTCCTCCCGTCAAAACGGAGTAGCTGCAAAGCACAGCGACAAAATGACATTATCTGTCTGCTTGTTCTACACCCCGACTAATGTAAAGTGAGGTTCTGACATTAAGAGGAGTCATTTTGAATGTGCGGCTGCATGCTCCGGAGAGGCCCGTTTCATGTTGACTCTTCCCATTTATTCTAAATGTTAGCACTAACGGGAAACAAGTACAAATTGGATATGATACATTTTTTTTCTACAGCATTCTCGACTGAAACTGGCAAATTTGTGACCAAGTGACGGGTGGGTGTTGCATCAATAAAATTCATAGGTGGTGAAGAAATGGGCATTGATTTTTTTCCCCCTTTCTCTGTCTTTTATGAATGTGTTCCACCTTTCCTTACCTTCCCCGGACTGCTTTTTTACAAGACAGGTTTTAGTGAGTCGCCATAAAAGCAATGAGGAGCTACTTAAGTGCACAACAGGGACAGACCCCTGTAAAGATCATCAACAACCTTCACTTCCTGTAGAGGGGAGAGTGCGGGAGGAGGATGTAGGAATGTGAAAGATAGTAAATAAAAATGAAAGTAATTGTGAAGAAGCCGTTTTCTAAATCCCGCTTTTTAGTACCTCAGTCATGTTAAGCAGCTGGAGCGATGGGGAGAGGTTTCCGCATGGTTTTATTCACACATAGAGGCAATAAACCACCTGGATGTTATCTAAAGCAGACCACATGCAGCCTGATTAAAACTGCTGGAGTTTGTTTCCATCTTTTTTTTTTTTTTTTGATTACAAATGCAGTTGTAACTTGGGAATTGCTTCCCTTTATAGCCGGGCAGTCTTCTCTATAGTTGCCGTTTCCAGAAATGGCTTTTCCATCCAGATGTCTGCAGAGAATGCAAATAATCACAGAAATGGTGCCGCATGTGGTTCTGCTCTCGATCTATCAGTCACCTAATAAACACTTTGATTCTTTACTTTTAATTAGTGTTCGTAAGAAATGTGTCTGCTTTCGATAGCGTGCAGCTCGTTCATCGGGCTCTGTGTGTCAATTAATGCTGAAGGAGACCAGAGATCTGACTCAAGGTGTATTTTAACTATTATGCATTCAGTAACTCTCTGCATCAATATTAACAGTAACCAAGAATGGAGGGTATCGGACACGCATTCATGCTTATGCACCGTAATTGTGCTTTAGATAAATTATGGATTAGAGTGTGCTGTCTGTCATCTAAGGAATTTGTGCAGCTGATTGTAAGTGTCTTTAAACATATATATATTTATAGGGATAAAATAATAAATAATGTAGGAATATGTCAAGAGAGAGAGAGAGAGAGCGAGGGAGAGAGAGAAGGATGCTATTGCGAGTGGCTCAGAGTAGGAGAGTTATCAAAGTGGCTCTATGCATGTGAATGAGCCTATTGATCGCGGGGTGGATCGATGCTGTATTTATAACACGGGGGAAGGCTGAATCAATGCATACTTAATGTGTAAAGAGGCGGGGATGCTGGGGCAGGGGTGCAGGACGAGGGCAGGAGGTGGGAGGAGACGAGGGGGTGCGAGGATGGAGAGGTGGAGGCTTGTTAAATAACCGGCGTTTACATTTTCTGTTTACTCAGCACTAGCGGGGGCCGTGTGTTTAGAATGTTTTAGTGCGGGAGGTTATAGGCGGCCCTCACATCAGGCCCTGTTATTCTGATGAGCTGTCAATCAAAACGCCATGTGGCGATCCACACGCGTGTGCCCTCGAAAGCGACAGTTCACCTTTACAGCAGGGCATGATGCAAACTGAAAAATCTTTGAATGGAAAAAAAACCCAAAACACTTTTTCTTTACTCCCTTTCACAAAATCGCACACTAGCGCTCCCACAGCAGATGTAATAGTAGTCCATGTTGGAGGGGGCTCTCTCGAGGAAGGCCTCCAGACTCCCCTCTCCACATGTTGGTACCGTACAAAACAATTAGCATTTTAATTGTTTTGTGTTTTCTTTCATTCACTCCTCTTTGTTTTGTCTTCTGCTGCATGGGTGTATGCCTGTAAGGGTGCATAATTACAATAATATCCTCTGGTTTGGAAAACATTTCCTTTAAATGAATCAGTACGTTTCTTTTTAACCAGTTTGAATTATCTGTTAGTATAATTTCAGCTCTGAGGAGCTGAGTAGAGCAATGTGGAAAATAAAACTACACAAACAGTGCACGGTTTTGGAAAAACACACAAATAAAACCTCACTCAACATGTGAAACACAGGTCAAATTCCACAGTTAGTTCCTACACGGCTCCGATAAGACAGGAAGTGACGAATTCTTTCGCTTCCCCGTGGACGCATCACATGTTGACGGCCGAGAGTGGAGCTCAAGCATCGTGTCGTGTCGAGGTTCTTCCGTTCAAAGTGCTCCCTGAGAACACATAACATTTTACTGCTTTCTCCTGGCTGGGAAATTTTTGGTAAGAATACTCCTGTGGGTCTGATTTGGTTTTTGACTTTTATAGCATCCTACTGAAGACTGGAGGAGCGGACTCGCTCACTGCCTGTCGTAAACACATGCAGGTGGACACACACATACACACACGGACACATACAAGCTGATATTTATAGTAGAAAAGGACTATTTCCTATACCTTTGTCTGAAATGTCATCTTTATTATCAGTAGAAGGATACCACGAGTGTTAAAGGCTGTTATGTTCCCTACAGTGGCCGTGACCTGAGGCACCAGAATCATTAAACCATCCATGCGTCCTGGCTAATTAAAGGTTAAGTCAATACGACAAAGAGGCCTTGAAGCTAGCAAACAACAAATAAGAGCTATAAAGGGTTAAGACACCAAGCATGACCGACATAAACATCTAGATCAGATACAATTACAGTATTTGGTGTTATTGCTCGTCATAAAATAAAAAATGATTGCAGCCTTGACTAACAGCACAGTGTACATCCAACACACCCAGTGCTGTTGAGGATAGCATTAGGTGTGTTTTTGTTTGACCTGGCAGCAGAGAGCCGCCTTGAGAAGCCGTCACAGCCGCTGTTAAAGGGCTCTGGCCGAGGTGAGCGGTCTGGCCGTCCAGCAGGTGCTCGGCAGGAGGACTATTTCCCAGAGATTTATGTCCCTGAAAGGCCTACAGGGAGGGTTCATGGAAAGCTCACAGAGGTCAGGGCGCTGATTCAATTTCAGCTCCGTGTTAATTTTTATTTCAATGTGGACTTGATCAAATTCAGCGAGAGAAAGGGTAGTAGACATTTCTGAATCTTTATGGATTCAAGTTTAAAGTTCGGTATGCAGTTTTGGATTATGCACACAGCACATGTTTAGCAAATGAAGCCAATGCGACAAGAGACACAAACAATCTGACATTGGTAAATCCAACTGTCTCTGAATGGTATACACGTCGTTTAGAATTAAAGGAATAGTTTGACACTTTTGGGAAATATGCTTTTTTGTTTATGTGAAGCTACAGCCAGCTTAGCTAAGTATAAAGACTTAGGAAACCGCTAGCCTGGCTCCGTCCAAAGGTAACAAAATCTGAGCTATTCCTTTAAAAGGTGCTTAACTGGAACTAGAGCTACGCTTCCACAATTGCGCCATTGGTCAGGACGCCGTTATCAGCTGTGGCTGCCGTGTGAGCGCAGTGCAGATCGATCGATAATGAGCTAGCCAGTGGGACATGCTCACGTGCACTAACATGCACTAAAAGCATGCGCAGCCAGCCCGGCTATGTCAACAAAGCGAGGAGAAACTCGGATTACAACACACACAGAGGGAGAGCAACTTCATTCTCTGCTCAGGTAGATATTACTCCTCCATATCTTTACATAGCAAATAGTTGTTTGCTGCTATATTAATGCTCTGGATATCATATAGAGCACCTTTAAGTTTTGTGTTATGCTCTACATTTAATTTGGGTAAATAGGGCACAGCTACTGTGTTACAGTTTTGGACACTGTCTCTTCTCTTTGGCAGACCCACTTTTCATAGGGAAGTTTAAAAATTGGGGATGCATTTTTCAGAAAGTATTGTCAAATTTGACCATAATAAAGTACTGGAAGTCATAGAAGTTTTAGAAGAGGAGGAAGTGTAACTATAGCTTAAATATGTTTCCAAAAAAAGAGCAGCGCTGCATATGTATGTGCTTGTCTGACAGGCCTCTGGCCTTGACTTGGAGACTCAGTTCTGGCCGTATGCTTTTTATAGCTCTCCCCCCCATTTGAAACTCACATCTAAAAAGCAAACATTTCTCTCTTTCTCTGTTCATGCGCACCATCCGGGTCCCTGGTCTCCTGCACATGTTGGCGCTGCTCCAACACCAGCATCTGCTTTCTGCGTCCTGAGCCCCATCCAGCACCAGGAATCCCTCCTCTGGATGGAATGTTTCTGTTCACGGGAAAATAGATCCCTGCGAAAACTCTGCACTGGTATTCAGACTGTGTACAGCCCGAGACGCTGTAAGCTGTTCGTAATGATAAGACCTTTCACAACAAGGAGGGCTTTCGCACACTCAGCTGAATGTGAATTGGCAGGTTCAATAGGCCATTAGTGCAATGCGGGGGGAAAAAGCAGTGCAAAACATGACATAAAAAGTCATAACAACTCAATAATACTCCCTGTTATCAGGATACAGTACAAGCAGCTGATGCCTTCAGCCTGTGTGCTGACTGAAGGTAGCTGTGAGGCCTACAGTAAATTACAGTATAACATGTCATGTCCAACATTAAGTACACTCAATATTAATTTACATCAGCGTGCCAGGTATCGATGCTGTATCCAGGTAGCTACAGTATGTCATGCTACTTCTCACAATGAGCCTTTGAATGTCAAGCAGAGGTAAACTCAAATCAGCATGTGCAGTAAAGCACAAGTTTATCCACCCACCTACAGTGCGTACGCACACATACACACAAAGGTGTGTGCAACGGGAAACATTACCTCTATAACTCAATTTAGAGTGGGATGTTAAAGTGAATACACAATGTGAAAAATGAGCATGCAGTTCCAGCTGAAATATGGATGCTCACAGGTACATATATTTGTCCGCACGCCGAATCATTTAATCTCACCTCTCAGAGACTAGAAAATCCTTTCACGAGTAAATTTATTCTGTGATTAATCCTGGGACAGTAGAAAAATATTATTCATGAATTTTTCAAATGTTCTAAACATTCAATTCGGGGCCAGGATAAACCTCGGAGATATGCTCGGTAGCTGCACTGAGGAATATTCAAACAGACACATTAGCATTAACATTAAGGAACACTGAAACAGCCTCTGATTATATAAGTCTTTAATCACTGGAATTACATGTTAGCGGTGTAATCTGCACACGGTCCATTATATGGAGCAAATAATATTTCCCTTTAATCTATCCATATTCAAAGAATGCAAAAGTTGAACAAATTTAATGGGTAAATAAAAAAAAAAAAAAACAGAGCACCAGCTACCGAGATGTGTATTTCTTGTGGAAATAATTATCTGTATAAAGTATATTAAAACAGCAGGGGAAACGGGAAGATTTGAAAAGCTATGCGAGTCTGACAACGGACTCCTGATGTATGGCTCCGCAAATTTCATTAAGGGTAAGAATGGCCCCTGCTAAAGCCCAGAAATATCACCGGTGTTTTTTTAATTTGTCAGGTAATTTGTTACAGTGTGATTGAAGAAACCGCTCATGTAATTGGAAAGAGTCAATCTATGAGGGAAGAAGAAGGGGCGAGGACAGATGAGGAGAGAGAGAGAGAGAGATGAAGGTGGAGATCGGGGAGGGTGGGGTGTAGAGGAGAGGAGGAGAAGGTGGGGCAGATACTGTAAATTGGACGCAGAGAGCACGTTTAGCCTCGACACAGACACCGGCAGTGGACTGAGATATAAGAGGACAGAGGAGAGAGAGAGAGGAGATAAACAGAAAAGCAATAGACAAAGTGAATAAAAGCAGATAATGGATAAACGGAAACTAATTTTAATTTTTATCGTATGATGCCTGTAAGGGAGACTCTTTGATACTTGCTCCTTGATCCTGTTGCGCTAACATTACTCATGATGTGTGTGTGTGTGTGTGTGTGTGAGGGTGTGTGCGCCACACGTGTCCCTAGGCTGCAGGGATGTGGTCTGGACTTTGATAGCTAACAGTCTCTCAGACTTGAAACATTCACAGAAAAGCTGAGATCATGGTGGTCTGCCTAAGGCTCAGACTGGGTGTGGACAGCCTGGACAAGTGACTGGACTCCTCTGATGAATCACACTCAACCTTTTGCAAGACATTTGGGTCACTGGGCCGGGTGCGTGGTGGGGATTAGGACATTATAAAGTGAATAGAGGCTATCCTCACTGTTGATGCCATATATCACTGCTATTACATCACAGTGTGTCTGCGTGGGTCCCAAACATAGACTGTATATATAGAAGGACGACGTGTCTCTATTTTCTCCCACTGTACAAAAGTGAAACCAAAATATCCCCGATCAGGGAGACACCATCTTGAGATTTTCACATCATTTGGAGCCAGAGTCTGTGCAGTAGTGATCAGGAGGCTGGAGCCACAGTATCGAGAAGCCGCCCACACACCGGCTTGCTAGCGTGAGCCACCAAGCTGCTACGTTAGAAGAAAGACACAACAACTAACCATTACACAGACTCGTTACGGTTATGAAAAGTTAAAGTTACGTGTCCTCTTTCGTACAATTCTCGAGCCTCCAGCAGCTGTCAATCATGATGTCTCACCCCCTTTTTATAGCATCAAATAACTAATTAAAACCAAACTTATTAGAAAAATTAACACTTGAGCATACATCAGTGTGATAAGTATTAGCTAAAATGACAGAAAAATCTTTGAGAAGACTGTATTTGAAGTGTACTTTGACTTCTTAGTTTGTCCCATGAACTAACATGGAGGAAGAGCGGGATTTATGACCTATACTGCAGCCAGCCACCAGGAGGCGATCAAGGTATTTTGGCTTCACTTTTTGGGAGCTGTCATGTCGTCCATCTTTATATACGGTCTATTGTCCCAAATGATAAAATTACAGTGTTATAATATAAAGATTCTGACCACCCAGCATCTGTCTGTCTCTCCCTTTCCCTATGTAGAGAGGTGAAAGGCAAAATGTGGAAACTAAAAATGATTTTTATGACTGTCTCAAACTCTTTCAAAGTCTTATTTTTGTTTGTTGTTTTTTTTCTGAATTCCTGAGGTAAAATGACAGGTGTTTTGCATCTAATTCTTTCCAAATGCTGTCGTCTGGATGCCACTGATTGTAATCAGAAGGACTGATGATGCTGGAGGTCTTTTTACTTTCAGTAACTTCAGGGGATCTTTCAACCAGCAGGAGGCTTAAACGGTGAAGTGCTTTAACCAACAATCAGACACAGAACAAACACAAACTAACGCGGTATACAGCATGCTCGTTTTAAATTTATGATTAGAAAACAGCTGTTGAATAGGCTGAATAAAACAGCACCATGCTCGCTCTCGGTATACAAAAATATGTTTGTTTATTTCACGATATCAATTAATTTGAATCACCTGCGTAAACATATTTGTTGTTCTGTGAATACCTTTTCACCGCTGTTTCTAGTTTATATTGCTCAAGCTGAATTTCTGCATTAATATGATTCTGGTGGGCTCAGGTGCAGCTCTGTGGAGACCATAAAGGTAATATAATGTATGCATTAAGTATAAGATGGAAGCATAATTGTGATCATCATTTCAGGTTTTTACAGCTCAAAGGTTGTTGTTAAAATGGCATGGTATTTTGCATATGTGCCTGGTTGTTATGTTTCAAGCTTTAGGATGCAATTATGTGCATTTATTCAAAGTAAAACAAAGTGATACTATCACTTATACTGCCTTATCTTCTCATACTATCTCACTTGTGTTAGAGACGGTTAAAAGCTCTTGTGGCTTATCTAATGTGACAATAAATACTGGAAAATTGACAATGACATTGAAGAACAGTTTGTTGCATTACAGATTTAGAATGTATTAAGTTTACCCAATGCTAATGAAGTGCAACATCTCCACTTGTATTGAGTCATGCTTGCTCACCCAGTGTGCATATGTCAATATTTGTTTGTAGCTAAGGCAACCAGTCTATGGCAAAAATGTTTTTGGTTACGATTTCGTGTTTTTACAGTAACTGCACTGAGATGGCATCAAATTTGTTGACAAGTTTGTAAAGTTTAGGCAATTTATGAGTACGTCCATTCCGCACAACGTGATTGGTTGATGCCTTTATTTGTGGTGCAAAAGCTCAGAAAAATTGACCATGTTCCTGAAAAAATACGTTGTTTTTTCGCCACGTAATATTTGCGTTACGTGTGAAAGCATTCGTGACAAAAACAACAACATTGACATGTGAATTAATCACATGAAAAAAAACGCCCCCAGTGTGTGAAGGCATGTAGTGTGAGAAGTCAGTTCTACACAGTTTGTAGGGAATTGTACCCCGGGACAAATAAAATAAACAAATGGAAATCAATTTATCAAATAAACCAGGTTTTACAGTGATTTTCTGCAGCATTTCTTTTTACAATAAATCCCATCAAAATGAATTAAATGTTCTACACTTAAATACGTTAAGTGG